>NC_034594.1:20776479-20783006 GCF_900095145.1 Mus pahari | reverse complement strand
TCACTTTGTAGACCAGGCTGGCCTCGAACTCAGAAATCCGCCTGCCTCTGCCTCCCGAGTGCTGGGATTAAAGGCGTGCGCCACCACGCCCGGCTCGCTTCCAAAGATTTTTATGACAGAGACCTTGGTCTTGGTCAGTCTGTCCCAGACTAGATGCTGTGACATTGCATCAAACAATGGATCAAACAAAACCAAACTCCTGCAGGATCTTCCAGTAAAAGATATCAACTTGTATATGCCAACGGTCTGCTAGAGATCCTTCCGTGAGTTTCGAATTCTGCTTTATGACTTTGACCCTTGCTTTCTTAACCTTCTGTATAACTGATATCTTCCAGGTTAAAGGCCATTGTATGTCTTAGGGATATCAACAATTATCATCAGTATTTGATTCCATCTCTTGCCATCAAGGACCCCTCTATTTCCAAATAGTGTGAACCTAGCTCTGCCCTCCCATAATAGTACTACCTCCCCCTCTGCAAAATATTATTGCAGAGACCTCTCAGCCTTACAATCCCATGATCCTCTGGTGATCAGCAGTACCAGCTAGGACCCCTTTGGTGCCTCTACTCAACCCTGAAGCAGCTTCAGAGACACATTGTCACCTGTCAATGACATGATTTTGCTGATCTGTCAGGGAGTAAATAACTTGGATAACCAGGCCAAGAACAGTTGGTCCCTAGTGACCAACAATGTCTGTCTGACTGTCTTTCACTATTTTTTGATTCTTTGTGAATGTTACATCATGCACCCCCAATTCCATTCATCTCCCTCTCCTTCCATATCCTCCCTCTGCCCTTGCAACCTCCCCACCAAAAGAAAATAAAACAAACAAACAAACAAAAAAAAAAAAACAAAGCAAAAAGACCTTGAAGTAGAAGTTACAAAGTATCATAGTGTATCACAGTGTGTTCCACAGTATACCCTTTTCACCAAAGAGCATTACTTACAAATGTTCATTGCAATGAGTCACTGGTCTGATTTGATGCCTCTGGCTTCCCCTACCCTATCAATACTGGATCTTCACCTGGATACCTCGTGGATATTCTGTGGTTGCCCTGTGTCATGGAGAACCTGCAGCTTTAGGCTTCAAGACCAGCCCCTTCATGGGCTCCAGCAGTTCATAGATGGGGCAAATGCTGGTGGGCCAACTCAAAGCCCTGAATCTGGGTCTGGGCGTTAGAGGAGTCAGCTCTTTCCGCACCTGAGATGCCAGGGCACACTCTCCTGCTTGCTTAGCTTAGGTGAGGGGCAGAGACAGCTCTCCTGCCTTCAGCAGCTGCATACGGGCAGGACCAGCTCTCCCACGCTCAGGCCACCAGGGCCAGTTCTCCAGCACTACTGCAGGAAGAGGTAGGACCTGCTCACCTGCCTTCATGCCTTATGGACCATCGCTTCCCTTGCCCACGTCATCAGGTCCAGCGCTACCACACTGCCCAGGTGACATGTGGGGTCTACTCTAAGATACTCAGACCCTAACTCCTACTGACTCACTGGTGCCTTATAGGCATAGCCTGTCTTGAGCCAAACACCTTATGAATTCATTCTACCAAGAGAGCGAATTGCCCATTTATCTAGCCAGAGTCCATACAAATGTCCCTTGACATAAGACCAAGGAACTTTTGTTGTTATGAAGAACATCGACCCTCTCAGAATAGTGATCCCTATCTATGACTATGCCCATCATATTAGGTTTTCTCCAGCTCCGTGGGCAGCACATACTGCCTACCTTTTCCCAGTCAACACCTATCTACTTTTCTGTTACTCTTAGATAGTTGGCATTTTCTGGAATTTTGTATGAAGGAAATTATACATATGTATCCCCTGAATATGTATATGTATGCATATATGTTTTTTATTTATTTTATGTAAGTACACTGTAGCTGTCTTGAGACACTCCAGAAGAGGGCGTCAGATCTTGTTACGGATGGTTATGAGCCACCATGTGGTTGCTGGGATTTGAACTCCGGACCTTCTGAAGAGCAGTCGGGTGCTCTTACCCACTGAGCCATCTCACCAGCCCTGTTTTAATGTATATAATATTCACATGAAATATATGTAAATATATAAAATATTGGCAGAAGATGGTGTGTGAGAGATTGTGTATGTGACTATGTATATGTTTATTATGAATGAATGTGCCTGTGTTTGTGTTTTATGATTATGTATGAGTATGTATGTGTATATGTGATGTGTATGTGATTGTGTGTGACTATATGTATATGTGTAGATGTGTGCATTGTGTGTGTACATATGAGTGTGTCCTTTTGTATATGACTATATATGATTGAGGGTGTATGTGTGTGTGGTTTTGTGCATTTGGATGAATGTATCTGTGTCTGTATTTGTGTATGGGATTTTGTGTCTTCTACCTTCTACCTGTCTGTCTTTCTATCTGTATTTTAGGATATCAGGAAATTGACTGCTGTTTCTGACCAAGCTCCAGCTCAGTCAGTCAACAGAGTCTCTAGGGAGAGAGTGAAGATTGAAAAGAAAACGACAATTAGACAACATTAGACCATGACTCCAGCCAGTGCTGAGGTTGAAGCACCTTTAGTTTTTCCCAGTCTGCTTTTATATCAATCTACATACATTCACAAAACATGGTCAGTTCTTAGATCAAAGACAATGTAATCGAGCAAAGCAGTAAACAAAGAGATCCACAAGGTAGTAATGAAGCAAAGCAGTACACAAAGCCCCGAGGTCTCTGTGTCTGGGGCTTATCAGGATGACCGAGGTAAAAGCAATGCAACACCTTGAGCTTTGTATTAGCCCAAATGTGAGCATTCTTATCTGAGCCTACTTCCTTGTCCGAGTCCAGTGACAAAGGCTTGCCAAATTTCTAGAAGTGGCCCCAAGAGCCCTCCACGTATTTCTTTGCTAAATAAATATCTTTGCTTCTCCTGGAGAAGAGTCTATGCACCCCCACTGCCAAGCCTTAAAAATTGTCAATTAATGATGGTAAGTGGTTCAGTGGTTGAGAGACACATGCTGTGCAAGTCCAAAGACCGGTGTTCAACTCTGGGACCCACAGTGGAAGAGAAAATAGCTCCTGCAGCCATCCTGCGCCTCCCACATACCATAGTAGTGATCATATACCACTGGGTATGGAAATCGCGTTGGTTACTCTCCTAATTGTGCTAAGCATGCACACACACACACAAACGCACACACACACACACACACACACACACACACACACACATGCTCATGTACACTTCTAAGGAACAGGCTCAGGATATGCCAGACATTGCCACAACCACTGTACAAAAGGATGAACATGAGCACATAAGCAGTGCATTGGAAAGTATCAGAAAGTTGCCATGGAAACAGCACAGAATCAGAAAGAAAACTTTTGAGCAGATGGGCTTGATGAGGGTGTCCTCTGAGGATGGCCAGCACCACCCACTCTGACACTTTTATCCTTAGAAGATGCTCATCAGTTCCTGTTGCAAATGGAGTATTGAACTTGGTCAAGACAGACAACCTTTGCTGAAGTGATCAATAAAGATTTCAGTCTTTACATAGGGCTATTCAGACAAAAAAAAAAAAAAAAAAAAAAAAGGAAAGAAAACAAGAGAACAAAAACCTCAGAGTGTCAGATGTATGGTTATTTTATAAAAGGATACATTTGGTCAGACAAATCTGTGATCTTGCCGGTAGCTGAGGAGGAAGGCTAAAACCCTTCAAATGCAGGAAACTTTTTGAAATCTTAATTATGAATTAAAAATCCTGCTGAAGGCCTTGCCTTAAGCACATTCTGAGTTATCATTCAAAGCCTTTGCCATCTGTAAAATGACCTTCATAGATGTGTCCAAAGCCTGCCTCTTAAATCTAAGACTGATAATGACAATGAACCACCACACTGCCCTTCCAAGACAAATTCTGCTCTCTTTGTATGGTTCCAGTGTCTTGTGTTCCCCTAGTTCCTCCCCAGCACTCCTTTCAGTCATATCCTTTAGCCCATCTCCATTCTCTGGTGACTCCCTGCCATCTCACAAAAGAGCTCTCTTCAGGGACCCAAGTCTGCCCCACTTGTCCTTCTGCTTTGTCAATACTAGAGACGAAACACAAAGCCTCATTATATGCTCCGCAATCATTCTGCCAAGAAAACAGGACCCCTATCTCTTTATTTTAATTTTTAGAAAATAATTTGCTTCATTTCCCAGGAGACCTCAAATGTTCATCTTCCTGCCTCAGTTTCCTGGGTAGCTACAATTGTCCTCAAACTGGAAGCCACTCCAGTACCCCTCAGCAGTATACTGTAAGCAGGATGCACTCACAGGAATTTTACCATATGAAATCCATTGAGTTTTTCATGTTGACTCCAAATTTCTCCATATGCTACACTTCTCTTAGAAGGTTGGTTTTATTCCTGTGGTATATAAGACTGGTTAGCGTTTATAGCATACCTTCTTTGAGAACATTTCCTTAACTAGGATCTAGATTATCAAGTCTTTACCGTTGATCCTTAATGTCGTATTCACTGTAAACTGCATTTTTTTTAGTCATTATTTATACTTTTGTGTCTGTAATGGGTGTCTCCTTCTCTAGAGCTCCTGGAAACCAACAGGTTATGCCCCATCCCATCAAGGCTCCAGGCTCTCCCAAAGTGGGCTTTGTTTCAGTGAGCTGTTCATATCTGCTCTTCACACATCCTCCTCACTCATGCCTCCTGTTACAGATGCGTTGCCTCTGATTTGAGGACAAAGAACTGGCCCTCAGAGTCTCAGTAAGGCCTCAGCCATAGAGCTAAGCAGAAGAACAGAAACAAAATCTAGTATTTCACCCAAGTGCACAATAATACTTGCACTTTTATGTGAAATCCCTAGCCATTGCGATCTTTTTCAAATAACTACCAACCATCTCAGACTCTTAAGGAAAAGTCCTTTATGTTTCATTGGCCATGTTCAGATCAGTAGAACTGCTCTGGCCTTTCACAACTCATCAAAGAGTATGACCAACATCAGCTGTGACAAGACCATTCAGAGCTTCACTGTTCAGAACTTCTAGCTCTTCCCTAACCCTGACCCCAACCCTAACCCCAACCCTAACCTCAACCCTAACCTCAACCCTAACCCTAAGAGGACTTTAGACAAGTGGGGTTGAGATGACTTCATCAGAATCATGCCTGCCCTTTGGGAAAATCAGCCAACCAACCATAAAAGAGGAGACAACCAACAGGGGCGTCAGGAAAGGCTCTATACTATTCACTCACCTTGTAAGTCACCAGAGTGTGACATCCAGCCTTCTATTCCTAAGTACTCAAAGAACACATCTTCTAAAGTGTGGAAGTGAGTCAGTGCAAAAAACTTACTTTCCTGAGGCAGCAGCAAAGCTTGTCAGACTCTAGAGCAGGGCTCAATGTCCTCAGGAATCCCACCACTGGTGTGTCATACTATGTACAGAGTGTCCCTTTCAGAGGAGCCCCTGGTGGTGCTGTGTCACATTCCTGCCCTCCTACAAGATCCCCTTCTAAACCCCATGACCAGGAATCCTGGTGTTTCTGGCACAACTCGGTTCACTCAGAAATTTGGCTGGAGCCCAAAACGCAGCCTCGAAGTCAGTTCCTGGGAGGAAGTCATTCTTCAAACACTGAGCTCAAATTTCATAACTCTGGTTGGTTATTAGAAAATATTGGGAAACTCGAATCCCAGCCAGCCATTGTTACCATCTATGCTACCATCTCTCAGCTGGTCAAACAACCGTCTGAAAACTGCCAGTGCTCACCGCCCTCTGTACTGACAGCCCTCCTGCTGGTATGCCCACTTGAAGCATTAGAGGAAGAGAAATGGCGGTACACAAGTTCACGGGGGTTAATAGGGCTGGTCACTGGGTGTTCTCTTTAGTAGATCAGATTGGATGGAAAACGTAAAGCCAACATTTCTGGACTATGGTTTAGATATTAATTGTGTCTACCAGAAGTTCATTATTTAGAAGCGTCATCTGCATTCAGAAGGAAGACCAAAGTGTGGATACTTCATTCCTCCTTAGAATGGGGAACAAAATACCCATGGAAAGAGTTACAGAGACAAAGTTTAGAGCTGAGACAGAAGGAAGGACCATCCAGAGACTGCCCCACCTGGGGATCCATCCCATAAACAACCACCAAACCAAGACACTATTGCACATACCAGCAAGATTTTGCTGACAGGACCCTGATATAGCTGACTCTTGTGAAGCTATGCCAGTGCCTGGCAAATACAGAAGTGGATGCTCACAGTCATCTATTGGATGGAACACAGGGCCCCCAATGAAGGAGCTAGAGAAAGTACCCAAGGAGCTAAAGGGGTCTGCAACCCTATAGGTGGAACAACAATATGAACTAACCAGTACCCCCCCCCAGAGCTGTGTCTCTAGCTGCATATGTATCAGAAGATGGCCTAATCAGCCATCAATGGGAGGAGAGGCCCTTGGTCTTGAGAAGATTATATGCCCCAGTACAGGGGAATGTCAGTGCCAGGAAGCAGGAGTGGGTGGGTTGGGAAGTGGGGGCAGGGAGGGTATAGGGGACTTTTGGAGAGGAAACA
>NC_034594.1:20737384-20776341 GCF_900095145.1 Mus pahari | reverse complement strand
AGAAGAAGAAGAAGAAGAAGAAGAAGAAGAAGAAGAAGAAGAAGAAGAAGAAGAAGAAGAAGAAGAAGAAGAAGAAGAAAGAAGAAGAAGAAGAAGAAGAAGAAGAAGAAGAAGAAGAAGAAGAAGAAGAAGAAGAAGAAGAAGAAGAAGAAGAAGAAATATTGCCTTTGAAAGAAGCTGCAGGAATTCTTGAGGGGCACTGGTTAGCTCCCATGAGGGAAGTTATAGAAGGACGATCCTGGCCCCTCCTACTCTCCAGCATCCTGATTCACCATTGGTTGCTTTCACACCAGATTTCCACCAAGGTCCCATCTGTCATCACATGATGCAGCCTAGGTGAGTTCCCACTAAAGCCAAAAAAAAAAAAAAAAGAAAAAGAAAGAAAGAAAGAAAGAAAAAGAAAAAGAAAATCCTCAAAGTTGTGAGCAAAATAAATATTTTCTTTTCAATTTTTCCATGAGAGTTTCCCAATTCTCTTCCAAGGGTTTTGGACTAAGAATAAAACAATGTTAATATTAAAGGCAGGCCTCTATTGTAAACATCCCTTTTAATGTTTGTTTTTGTTTAAATAAGTTTGGAGGTGCTAGAGCATTTAACTTCTTCATTGATAGCTGACAGACCTTTCCCGGTGTCTTGGCTAGTGTGAGCAGAATGTATGAGCCAGAGAGTCAGCCAGGCCGCCATCTTGGAAGCCAGGCTGGCTTGCATATTACAGACCCTACAGAGAAGCTGCACTGCAACCCTAGCTGCTTGCTTCTCAAGTACAACTCTGACTCCAAAAGTCTTTGTTCCAGCTGTAGCAATTTCACACAGGTGGTACCAGACATTTCACCATCACAAGCCTTGGTAAACTCAAGCAACCATTGTCACCCAGGGCAGAAGTGGAGTCTTCTCCAGTTTGTCTAGCTGGTTTTGACACCAATTAGAGAGTAGCCAGGTTATGCACAGCACTACTGCACCCTCGGGACTCATGATAGTAAGTGATGAGATTCACGGGCATCACGGCTGGGTAAGGGCTATTGGTTGCCTCCCTCTTCTGGAACCTTGCTTGGTGTCCTGTGGTACCATCAAGTAGAGTTCTTAGGAAGGAGGCAACTAGGTACATTACAGTTCAGGGACCTCTGGGTCCTGTTTCTAAAGTACACATCATCTTCCACATCTGGAGATAAACAAAGGCAACAGTTATAGGCCTGTGTTTAGGGATTTGGACAACCCTGACCAACAACTTGAAAGAGGGTATCTTGGATCTGGTATTGGCGTCACTGTTAGTGGCCTTTGAGTCTTGGAGGGAACACTGCCAGCCAAATGACAGATGCTCATTTAAACTATACACATACATACTTATACACAGATTTACGAATATTATAGGGTTTTTGGATAGTTAATAATGTATGAGTCCTTATGACATTTTAGACATCCTTATTTTGTTTCACGTTTCTCCTTCCTTTGTATTTACCTCCTTCCCCCATCTCTGAAGAGCCACCCCCATTCCCATTTCCACTCAAACTCTGCTATCCCCCTTTACCATCAAAATAGCAACAATGCATTATGGGAAATATCTGTAGAAGAAAAATGCTCTGCAGCCACAGTGCAAAGACAAGTCAAAGGTACAAAGATGAAATGGAAGTTATTAGTGATGAAACATCACCATACCACATACACCGCAGCACGTTTCCATTGCAATAGGAATTCCACTGCAATAAAGCCTATTGCAATAGGTTTTTAAAGTATGGGATAAATCACTTCATGGGACAGATGAGTTAGGAAACTCCTCATGTGTAGCCAATCTATTGATTTTTTTTAAAGCCAATAGTTGTGTGTTTTATCTTAGTTATAGTTTTGTGTATCTGCCCCCCCCACCCCAGGGAATAAGTTCCTAAGAATGATGGTTGTGCCCTAAATATCCTGTTTTCCTCCTACCAAGTCTTGTGGCATGTCCAGGCCTTGGACATAGTCAGAAGGCTGTGGTGGCCAGTTGGATGGGACCCTCAAGCTACTGCAAAGGCTACATCCTTAATCTTTGTTCTCATTCACTCCAGATGCACACATCTTTATTAAATTTCTGTTAATCAGTTTGTTAGAGGATGCATGCATTCAATAAATGTGTAGCATGCACAGTGTCTGTATGTAGTATGCATAGTGTGTATGTGGCATGCGTAGTGTGTGCAGCATCTATAGTGCATCTAGCATGTATAGTGTGTGTGCAATATGTACAGTGTGTGTATGCAGCATGCATAGTATGTGTGTATGTGTGTGTGTAGAATGCACAGTGTGCATGTAGCATGCATGCATGGTGTGTGTACAGCATGCACACTATGTACATGTGGCATGCATTTTGTGTGTGTGTGTGTGTGTGTGTGTGTGTGTGTGTGTGTGCAGCATGCATGCTGTGATTTTGGTCTGTGTTAGATTTGACCTTGAATACAATCCTCCACTATGGCTCATCCATCTTCTCATAAAACACAAGCTTTATTACATCCAGGAAAGGGACCATTGGCCCTATACTGATGGTGCATCTCAGTGGCTAGATAGTGTTGGGTTCCATCTCTTCCCTTTGAACTTAGTAGAGTTATTGTCCAAGACCTTCCTTTGGCATTTTACAAGTGTGGTAGCTCCCCTCAGAAAGGCAGAACCATGAAAGTCATTTTATTTAACAGGCACTATTTGCTTGGCATACAAGAGCAGGGCCCTGCAGGGATGCTCCTAAGCTCAGAGTTTTAAATAATTGCATTAACATGTGGTAAAAATTGGGGTTAAAAGGAGACAATGTTGGTGCAAGTACCTCACGAACTCCTATGGACATCATTCCCCCTGTAATTGTCCTCAGTGTCTTCTCAGCTCTATCAGCTTGGCAGGGTAGAGGACGAAGGGGAGGAAGGGACAGAGGCATGCTTTCCCTGTTTCCGTTCCATCTGGTCAGTGCCGTGGTTCCTTCTTCCATCTCAACTTCTGTCAGAGCCACACCTTGTCTCCTGGATGTTTTGGTACCCAAGCAAACTTATCTGTTTGTTCCTTTAAATGTTTTTATCATTACATCGTGCCCGATGCAGAGGACAACTTGCTGGAGTCAGCTCTTCCCCCCCCTTCCCCACCCCATGTGGGTCCTGGGGATTGAACTGAGTCATCAGACTTGGATGCTAGCACCTTTACAAGTTGGATCATCTCACCAAGCAACCCTATTTTTCTGCTTCATGTCAACCCTGCCCTTCAGTAGAGCCTGAGGTACATGTCTAACCATACAGTGTCCATAACCCCTATGCTGGTGGTCTGAACACCCATGAAATATCTGTGAAATAACTACAGAGTGTCACCCACACTGAAGTAGACCTACTGCATCTGGAATGGGGCTGGAGCATTTGTGCATATTGACTGTGGTAAGTGGCTTATCTTGGAGCACTCAAAATTAAGAACCACTTCATCTGGCACCTGAAATAAACACTGATACTAAGGGAAATCACCATGGTATCCCAGACATAATAGAAAGAAAATTCTCAGACATACCAAGGAGTTATTCATAGCACCATCCTCTCAGTTCACTGACTCAAGCTCCAGAGAAATCAAGAAAGGCCTTTGGTCAGTAAGCACTGAAGACCTGACCCTCTGCCTCTTAAAATCTGTAACCAGCACTTGGTGGGTCAGATTAAAGCCCTGACCTTAAGACAGGTAAAACAAGGATGCCTGCCTCTCACACCCAGTCTGTCTGTCTGTCTGTCTGTCTGTCTGTCTGTCTGTCTCTGTGTATGTATATTTCTCTGTCTCTGTGTATCTGTCTGTCTCTGTGTATATGTCTATGTGTCTGTCTGTCTGCCTCTGTCTGTCTGTCTGCCTCTGTCTGCCTCTGTCTGTCTGTCAGTCTGTGTGTGTGTGTGTGTGTGTGTGTGTATGTGTGTGTGAGAGAGAGAGAGAGAGAGAGAGACTCCTAGAGATGGGACCTTTCAAAACCGAACATCCGCAGCAAAAAAGACAGTGAAGAAAATGGAGCTAGTTAAAATTTAGAAAATAGCACAATTTGTCAGGGACCAAAAGTGTTTGGATATCCAGGTACGTGAACTATGAAAGCGTCAAGCACAGGTGCTATATGTACATTTCCATGGCTCCCAGTCTGTGTCACTGCTGGTCCACGTCTTCCAACTACATCTCACCTCTTAATATTTCAATCATCTTTCAATAATACCTCCAAATTATGAATCTGTCACTGGAATACTCCACTGATTATGATCAGAGAGAGTCTTCATGGATCCAATCACCAGATGGGACCAGGTCCCCAACCCCTGAGCCCACAATATACTTGCATAATAAGAAATTAACCCCTAGAATGGTAGAACACTCTTGATAATATCCATTTTAAAAAATGATCACAGCATCAGCTACCAACATAGTCATGAAGGCCACTTTGCTGTATACGATCAGTTCACATAACTATGCTGTCTGTTTTTGTCTGTCTCTTTGTGTGTGTGTCCATCAATCTGTCTCTGTCTCTGTGTGTGTCTCCCTGTCTGTCTATCTATCTATCTGGTTCTGTCTGTGTGTGTCTGTCTATCTCTGTTTGTCTGTATGTCTATGTGTGTGTGTGTGTGTGTGTGTGTGTGTGTGTGTTAGCTTTAAGTCCTTAGAGAATGTGTGTTTTTGTTTATAAGTTTAATAAAGCAAATAAGAATTACATCTCAGATGTGCAGTCTCCATTATCTCATCTGAGATGTACACTCTAATGCCATGTCTCATGTCTGAAAACCCACCTGGAAAGTAAACGGCATGATGTGTCTGTGTGGTCTCAGTGCAAGGACCAGCACAGAGCCTGCCATAGAGCCTGGCAGAGAAAGGCTCTCCTGAGGTGGTTCTTGTTGATGGTTCACTTTCTTAGAACAAAGAGACCTCTGATGTTTCTTTAAGGTCAGGTTCCTATGCCTCTTACTCTGTAGTCATAGTTCTCCAAGTGCTTAAGAAGCAGTGGTTCCCAGATCTGGGTCATCAGATCCTGGAAATGGGAAGACGGAAAACAGTAACAGCCACAGGGAAGCCAGGAAGCTGGGCTCCAGCCATCCACTTCCCTGAAAAGGACCCTTGGGAATGAAATGGCTGTCTTCTGATTTTTCACAATTAGTCAAGACAAGGGCCTTGGAATTTGTCCTAAACTAGTGTCACACCTCGTTTTCCAGGATGAAAACATACTGTCTGGGGGGGGGGGGGTCACTTGCACTATCCTGCCTCGTGCTTAGTAATGGGGCTTTTGTTAGTCTATGGCCTTTGTTGGAAGCATTGTCAGCCCGAGTGGCTTCGCTTCCTTTAAGACACATACACACCATGTGTATACTTTAGGTAAATATAAAGCAATTTAGTTGTTTGAGGTGTTATTAGTCCCTTCTCCCTCTTTCTCCTGTATTGAATACCCTCCCTCCTCCCCAGTTGAAGCCCCGCCCCATTTTTCCATTTCCCAATTCATATCACCTATATCCTACTATTCTCCTCTCAGAATCCCCCTCCTCTACCCACAGCCCCTCCGATGGCTAGCTTTATGTCAACTTGACATGAACTATAGTCATCTGAGAGAAGGGAATTTCAATTACAAAGGTACCTCCACAAGACTGGGCTGTAGGCAAGCCTGAGGACTTGTTTTTGTTTGTTTGTTTGTTTGTTTGTTTGTTAATCATTGATTGATTTGAGAAGAGTCTATCAACTTGAGGAAGGGAGGCATGGGATCATCTCAAAGGAGGGGGCTTGAAGGGGCTAGAGAGGAGGAGAGGGAGTTGGAGAAGTGATATAACTCGACTGTCGTTTAAAATATACTTTTAGAAAAATACAAGTGCAGAGGGGCCGCCGCATGATGTCTTGTGCCTAGTTCTCAGGAAGCTCCAGTGGCCAAGAAGAGAGGACCACAGCCAGAGCTGAGTGATCCTGGAAGCCAACAGCTCTGGCTTTGTGCCCCACTTCTGGGCTGCCTTCCATCTTTTCCCATGGCTCTGTTGCAATTTGCAATAATGAGTGTTATACACATAGATGCACACATGCACATACCCATGAACATACACATTCACACACACACACACACATACACACACACACACACACACACACACACACACACTTTTGATATTTAAGAGTATTTAATGGCCAATTATGATTCCTTCTCAGCTTTCCAGCTGTATGCTAAATGCACACAAGAGACCCAGCTTCTTAATAGTCATCCTATCTATAAACAGAATATTGATCCCTCAGAATGCCCAAATCTTCAAGGGCTCCAGTCTTTCATGCAAAACAGTGTACTATTCTATACAACCTTCACACTCACCTCCTATATTTCAGATCATGTCTGAGCGACTCTAAATACTCAGACACTCTGAATGCTACAAGGCAGCTGGAAACGGTACCCCCAATCTGCGCGTGTCCAACACAGAGGCAACATTTCAAGGCTACTTCCCATCCGTGTTGGGTTGAAGCCATGGTTGAGGAGCCCACAGACACACAGGACCACGAGCCCTGTTACTAGGTAAACAAGTGCATCACAGAAACTTAGGAAAGCCTCAGACTCCTCTCAGGATGTTCATTAAGGAGGCGACGTCATCATGTTATTTTCAAACATTTTTAGGTATGAAAGGAACGAATGTTTGTAACACCTCGTTGGATAGATGCTAAAGGATGAGTGCTTTGCTGTCATTTGTTTGAAGAATATTATTTTTCTCATAGTTATTAGTTCCTTGAGAATTTTGAGAATATTTTAATCATATTAACCCATCCCCCCAACTCCCTACAGATACATTCCCCCCTTCCCTACTCACCCGGTGCTATGTCCTCCTTTAAAACACACGCACACACACACACACACACACACACACACACACACACACACATTGAGTGTAATTTGTGCTATTCCTACACTCCTGGGTATGTGGCATCCCACCAGAGCATGTCTGACCTACCAGGAGCCAGACCCTTAAAGAAAACCGAGTTCCCTCTCCCAACAGCTACTGGTTGTCAATAACTCCACATCTATGGATGGGACTTTGAAGCCAGGTGTTCTATGGAATGAAAACTGAGGATGACCCTTTCCTTGGGGTTCTAACAAAATAACTTGTCACTGTTGGCCTCTGTTTCTTATTTGGGACTGAAGACAGTCCTGCCTGCTCCACAGGGGGTGCAGAGACTGGATAAATGCTGTGTCAGGAAGAGAAGAGAAGGAGGGTGGAGGACTAGCCAGCTTTGGCAAGGAGCTGGGCTATCAGAAACCCCTCCAGGTTCTGAGGTAAATTACACAAGCCCTTCAGCAACTTTCCCCAGTCTTATCTACCCTGGAACACACATCCTCCCATGTGGTTTGACTGCTGGGTCATTGGCCTGGGCAACAGGCTGGGGCAACTTCATGCTCTGATTCATTCCAGGCTTCTGGTCTGAAAGGGATTTCCAGATCGGGAACCCTCTTGAAAAACCTTTCCCTTCCTTTAAAGTCAACCTCCTAATCTCTCCTCTCTAAAGAGCTTCAGACCACTGGCTAGCATTCCTCTCCCTTCCTTCTTCCCTTCTGCCCTCCCCCACCTCCCCTTCAATGATGACAGGCAACATTCCTTGTACATCACCCTTAGGAAAGAAGGGAGAGCATTTTGTCTAAAGTCAATTTAACCACAGTTGATTTTCAAAACTCAAATCTTAAAAGCCTTAACTTTTAACTGGCTATCTGAAACACAAAGATTTGGGTATGGTTTTGCTTTTACGTGTTGGAATGCATCCATATACATCAAAAGTCAAACACCTGGAAGTCACGAGCATAGTTTATACAAAGCACAGCTCTTATTTCAAAGAAGCACACATCAGAGCTGTCATGTAACACAAGTACCATGGGAGTGCCTGTGGGTTTGAGACCTCAGTGAAAGCATGGAATGGAGAAACTGGGCTTCCAGTTCCAGCATATAATCCAAGGGACTGCAAATATCATATGGAAGCTTCTCTTTCACAATGGAGACAGTTGACAGGTGTGATGGTTTGTATAGGCTTGTCCCAGGGAATGGCACTATTTAGAAGGCGTGGATCTGTTGGAATAGGTGTGTCACTGTGGGAGTGGGCTTTAATACTCTATTTCTAGTTAGCTGGAAGTCAGTGGTCCAATACTAGCTTTCAGATGAAGATATTGAACTCTCAGCTCCTCCTGCACCATGCCTTCCTGGATGCTGCCCTGCTCCCACCTTGATAATAACGGACTAAATCACTAAACCTGTAAGCCAGCCCCAATTAAATGTTGTCCTTATAAGAGTTACCTTGGTCACAGTATCTGTTCACAGCAGGAAACCCTAACTAAGTCTACAGGTGAGGATGAATGCCTGGGGACATGAACTTAGAGGAAACCCAGAATCCAAAGAACTGATCAAACTATAGAGATCCCCGAAAAGTTTCCAGGATCCAATAGAGCAAGTTTCTCCCTCCTGTAAAGAGAGTCCGTGTAAGACATCTGGGAAGCCAGGACACAATGCCCAGGAGCCAAGTTAACAGCCACCACCTGGTAGCTACTATATGAGCTATATTTAGGGATGCATAGGAGGGGTTAAAAGTCAGGAAAGAGGGAGACTGAAGGAAGGAATGAGGGAGGAAATAGTGAGCTAGCTTCAATGCCTGATGGGCCATATGTAAGACTGAAAGAACCTATATTATCTTGAGCTGGTGTGCTGGATAATTTTAACTGTCAATTTGATAGTGCTTTGAATCACCTAGGAAGAGAATTTCAACTGAGAAACTGTTTAGATTAGTCCATCTGCAGATGTGCATGCTGGGAGCAGGGGGGTTGGGGGTTGGGGGTGAGGGTCTTGATGGTTGATCTAGGAAGATCCAACCCAATGTGAACAGCACCCTTCCCTCATTTGGAGTCCTAGACTGTGTGAGAGCTTAGAGAGCTAGCTGAGTGTGTAACAACCAACCAAGCACCCACATGTTTATTCTTCCTCTGGCCTCAACTGTGGGCTCAAGGCTTAATGTTCCTGCTCTGAGTTCTCCATAGTAATGGGTTTACCTGAAATGGAAAATCAAACAAACCCTTTCTTTCCAATGTTGCTTTTTGTCTGGATGCTTTATTGCAGCAACAGAATAAAACTGGGGCAACTGGGAAGGAAAGCGGGATGGTTTCTCTGACCATCCTCAGAAGGAGGGGTCCACAGTTGCATTACAGAAAAAGCAGGTACCATTTTGGTCACTAGAAGTCACCCTGCTTCTCACTGGCCCTTGAATCTTCTGGCTGACTTTTAGTGTGGCACTGTGTCCTTTTATGCACCAACTATCCTACAGCCTGAAAGTCCCTTAGTTCCAAGCAAGCCAGGATGGTTGACCACTCTACCCGCTATGTAGTATCATTCCACATGTCCTGTTTCAGTTTTTAGTGAAGTAAGAACATTCAGACTGGGTCCATTTGATCAGGAAAAGTGAACACTGTGCCACTACTTCACTGAATTATGATGACTGAGAATGAAATCTAACAAATAATTAAAATACAGCAGAGTAAAACGAGTGCAAGTTAATGCCACCAGAGAGCTCTGTGTAGCCATTAAAATGACTAAATTTAGATAAATAATAATAAATGTTGGCAGGACTGTAGTGACAATTTTGGAATTTTGATCTCTTTTTTAAAAAACAAAAAATATTATAAGAATATGTTTTTGTTTTAATTCCAGATGTGGAGATATGGGGCTACTTCAGACTGTCTGCAGCAGCTGACTATGATTTGCCTAATGCTCTAGTAGAGGTGTGATTTTGCCTGCTGTAGATAGTTTCTGTGGATGTGTGATATTTGGAGTTCTGGGGACTTTTCAGAGGGTATATAAGTGCTAGGGCCCCGAGAGATGGGTTGAGTGGTATTAGTCATTGTTGGTTGTTATTGAGTTTTTTTTAACTAGCCATAACAACAATAAGAAAATACATATCCTGATAGCAAAGATAAAATTTGTCCTAAGGAACTTAACACCCTTAATCAGCAGGAAGTAGTCTAATGATAATGCCACTCCCTTTCTGACCCATGAATTTATTCAAGCATCTCCTTTCTTTCCTTTTTTTTTCCCCTCATGTCTAGTGTTAAGGGGTTGAAAAAGTGGAAGAAAAGTGGTGGGGAAAGGTAGAAGAAAAGAACACACAAAGTAGCAAAGACAGCTACACAGAACTGTGAAACAACTGGAACTCTAATGCACTTACTATGCTGGTAAGAATATGCATGTGTACCCACTTGGGGGAGCAGATTGTCACTTTCATAAAATATAAATACATACATACCCTTTGGCCTAAAAATTCCATCACTAGGAATTTACTCAGGAAATAAAATGTGTGAGCATACAAGATCATACTGCATAGCAACTTTAGGAAAAGTAGCAGAAACTAGAAAGGATCTAACTTCAGGTGAGCCAATGATGGTTCACACAGTGGAACTGTCAGAAACTAGGATGATCTCCCGTGCATGTAACACACAGAGAACCTTAAAATGAGTGAAGGAAGTCAGTTCAGTGGTCCCAGGTGTGGGAGAACAAAAATGCACCAGTAGATTATTAGAAATAACCTGTCTTTCCCTGCTAATTTTTACAGGAATGAATACACACATCACAATTCATCAAGATGAACACTTTAAAGAGGTTCATTTTCTTGTTTCTGACCTAGATTGTTAGTAACAAAATTGACTTTCAAAACACCAAGACAATACAACTCATAAGGTGTGCTAAATATTTTAACAAGAAAGCACGGGTGGGCACAAAAAGCCAAAGAGGACGTCCCACAGAGGCTGGGACCGCCTAGCCAGGAGACAGAGAAATAGAGGCATTGTGGACCACCCAGGTGACCAGCAGGCGGGACCAATGCTGAAGGAAGATACTTTATGGTTCAGGGATGGCATGAAAAGAGGATGTGGAGGGGAGTGGAATTCACATAAAAACTGAGAATAGGAGGGAGAGTTGGGAGAGACTGGGGAGAGCCTCTTAGGCCCTTCTCGTGGACTCTGATCTCAGGTTGCCCAATTGTGACATCTGGATCCTCAATAAGGACACCTAGTTCATGTGTCACAGGTAATATATTACTAATTAGGATTTATGGAGGTGATCCCTGCAGTGACCCAAAGATGGTAACAAAGGGTCAGAGAACCATGTCAACATGTGTATACTGTCCCCCCCAGGAGAAGTCTTGTCAACAACAGAATGACAAATTTGAAAGTTAAAACAGTGTAAGGTCATGTGCACCAGAATGCTGGAATAAACCACAAAGTGTTGGCTTATTGAGAAAGGTCAAAGTCGTGACAAAAATCAAGTGGACACTCCTGTGGCGGAGCACGTTCACGACTGGCAGTTCTACCAGAGCACCACCTCCAAGTCTCTGCGTGGCTCCTGTACATTCTTACTAAATTCCTAAAAAATCTTTCAAATGTCCCCTCTTATCCTCCTCTCTACACCTTGAGTCAGAGGTCGAGGGCTTGGGGGGGAGGGAGCTGTTTAGAGGAAGCAAGGAGAGCCTCTCTCTGACCTAAGAACTTCACCTCTGGGAAGGACAAGTGTGGTTGGCCTAAAATGACCCTCCAGTCTATGCTGTTTAGATCTAGCCCAATGACTCTCAAACAATCCAATTTAAAGGCCGTTAAAAAGCATACTCAGTGATAGGCATTCGGTCCCACCAATTAAAACAATCGACTCTGCAGGACACTAAAGCACGTGGCTCTTACCACAGGGCGTGTCTGAACAGAGCTTGACACAGTAGGATGACACCATCACACTCTCCCGGCACATGTTTACTGGAACTCAGATCGATGTCCACATCCACACCACTGTTTCCCCATCAGTGAGAGACAGCCCTCCCTCCTGAAACAAAGAATGATGGAACACGGGGATGTGGCCCATCTACAACCTGCTCAAATATTGGTTGAGAATTTGCCTTTTACTGTCCATTGTAATGCTAAGTACAGGGCCCCCAAGACCTGGAGCCTGTAGTAGCCCCTAGGACCCTGCCCCAAGTTAATTCTGATTGGCAAATAAAGATGCTAACAACCAGTAGCAGGGCAGAAGAGACATGGGTGGATATAGAACAGATCACAAGGAAAGGCAGAGAGAAACCATCATGGAAGAAGAACATGCAAGAGGAAGAGGGGGAAACCAACATGGGCTAAGGGCCAAGAAAATGTGGCCCAGAGGGATTAAGAGCTGCCCAGATGGAGCATAATAAATAGTAAGTGATAACTTAGGGTTATTGATAGGAAAAGAGATTCTAACAGCATGGAGGGTAGGCAGCTGCCCAGCTATTGTGCTGCCTAAGGCATATTTAAAAATATAAAGGTTGTGCATGTGTTTCATCCAGGAACATAAATGGCCTGAGGTGGGGAAGAAGCCCCTTGCCAGGATTTTTATTACTTTTTATTACACATATTTGCAACAAAATTAAGTTCTCTCTCAGTACCAAAATACAGGCATCAGCAGAAACCTGCCCCTTTCAGCCAGTAGAATCTAGAGAGATCTGGAACCTGCCTACAGGGTATGTGTGGTAGAAGGGCATGCATGAACTGCACACTAGGGAGAAAATTCCAAAAGGAGATGACTTTCTGGGAGTGGGGGACAAGGACGTTAGGCCGGCTATGCTTGGCTCTCAGGAGTCCCTCTGGCAAACGGCCCCAAACTAGACATGAGTCACAGGGTAGTCTGGCTTCTGAGAAGATTGTAACTCTCCGTCCCCTTGACTCAGCCTTATTCTCTGTAGAGCAAGCTTCACTTTCCAGCCACCCACGGATGCTGGACACAGAGGGGACTGTCACAATCAGAGCCTCTTACTAAGCCACACATCCCACAGTCCCCTCTGGTGGCTTTAGCTCCTGCTGAGGAGGCTGCCTAAGACAAGAGTATCTGGTCCCTAAGTATGGGGACCAGATACTCTTGGGAGTGTAGGTCCATAGCTGGGCAGTGTCTGAAACCAAGTCAGGGACCTCTGAGCCTTGAAGAAGCTGCCATTCCTTCTCTGGGGGGGNGGGGGGGAACAGGCTCTCTGCTTTAGTGGTCACAGAAAGGGAGGCACTAATTAAGAAGAGGAAGGGAAACTTCAAACTTCCTGAGTTAAAACAGTTCAGGTTTATCTGTTGAAAAATAATAGCGGGTCTCACACTGTCAGGAAGAGAAAGGGAAATAGATGCCCCAGCCACTTAGGGCCTGCCCACTCATCATGCGACTAATTGTTTAAAATGTATCAGCTATTTTCCTAGACTGCTGGCTTCCAGGTAGCCATCGCTTCTCAGGGCCGTGGGGATGTGGAATCTGGAAGTAGTCTGTGGGTTGAAACACTTCAGACCCAGGTTTGAGCAGCCACTTCACTGGGACCTTGGGCAAATTATTCCACTTTTCTGGACCTGTTTCCTTTGTATAAAAGGAGAGATAAATGGGGCAGACCATGACAACTAGCTTCCTCTAAAGAGCAGGTCTCCTGACACATGCACATGTACAATCTATATGTGGGCATAATTGAATCTCAGTCAGGCTGTCTACTGCTTCGATGAAAGACAATGACCAAAAGCAATTTATGGAGGAGAGGATTCATTTGAGCTTACAACTCTCAGGTCAAAGGGTATCATCAAAGGAGTCAAGACAAGACAGTACACGCAGAGTCTACCCAAACACTTTTCTTCCTCTAAGGAACTTAATCATTCATTGACTATGGGTATCTATCTGAGTGAGTCCAACCACAAAAATTTATGGAAGGGTGGATGCCTGACTATACCACTATTAT
Organism: Mus pahari; assembly: GCF_900095145.1. Lineage (NCBI taxonomy): Eukaryota > Metazoa > Chordata > Mammalia > Rodentia > Muridae > Mus > Mus pahari. The sequence goes on along the minus strand of NC_034594.1, from coordinate 20,762,637 downwards.
CCCTATCTACAGAAAAGGAATTGGGAATCTCAAGATTTTACATCAATCATTTAGGTTGGACAATACAATTGACATTTTAGCTGCAGTCTTGCCCCTGCCCACAAATTAACTGTTACTAATAGATATGCCAATGTGTAGGAAAGATTGAATGTCAACATGAGCCCTGTCTAAGAATATATATCCCCACAGGTCCAACCATGGCATGAATGATACAGGAGTAACCAATCATTTTCTGATTGGCTCTAAGGCCCACTCCATGAGATAGAACCCACCCCTGAGCCTGATCAAGGTATCAAGAACCTGCAGCTAAATAAGCTCCAGGCCTTGGGAGAGAAACCAATTCTATTTTCTGCTAAGTAATCATAGTCTATATGACTACAAATGAGTTCCTAATAGATCAGGAGATGGCAGTTAGCACAAATTGATCAGTCTGCAGGGAACAAGAGACTTGAAAGAAGTCAGGCTTGAATAGAGTGTACAAATCACATCCCCTGCCTCCTAGCAACTGACATAACTAGTGACTTCTTCACGGAGGAGGGTTTAGGAAGATTCAAAGAGACAGAGGTGGTGGATAACTTCAAGGAAACAATATTTTACAGAAATAACCAAACCAGGCAGTTACAAGGATGAATTCACGGTGATTGTGACATATGCATAAGATGTGCAGAGGCACAATAAAAATAAAAAATAAAAAAACTCCCAGCATGAACCTGGAGAGGTGAGCAGGAAACCCCACCCTAGCAGAGGAGCATCTGATAGCTTCTTTGGGAAGGAACAGCTGTTAATGATGTGACCCCCTGGTGGGTCAACCACTCTTCAGGGAAGGCTGGACTCCCCAGTTTTGGGGAAGCAAACTGAACTGAATTGGCAGGGGGAGGGGTGAATAGTCAGCATTGGGTGGGTAGGAAAGTGAGTGAGGTGGCTTTGGGAGGAGCTGGAGGAGGGGTGAAGATGATCAATGTACACTGTGTGAAATTCTCAAAGGATTTATAAAAATCGTGTTTAATTTTAAAAACGCAGTATGCAAATACGTTGTCACAAATTTCCGAAGCCTGGTGTGGAGCCGCGGGTTCCTGGAAACTGCAGAGTAGCACATTCCTAAATGGTGCTTCTCCTTGTCTGTAAGCTGAGATTGCTCTCCGGGATGAGTCATGAGGAGGCAGGAGGCAGCCACTGCGAACTGAAGCGCTGATAACTGTGGTGTGATCTACAAGCTCACAAGCTGAAATCTGAGGAGGAAGTCTCCATTTCCAGAGGGACACTTGCCAGCTACAAAGAAATGGCTGAAACAGGGAGTCCACACAGGAAAGGCTCTGAAAGGCATGAGCACCTGGCTGCTGTGTTCTCACGCAAAGCCTTAATAATTAAGAGATTTTGGCAGAAATTCCAGTGAGCTCATGAGACCAGTACTGCCTGGTGGCTCTGGAATGAGAACATCTCCTGAAGAGGCTGAGGGCCAGAAGCCACATCTATTTCCAGGGCCAAAAATGAAGTATATCATTGACAGTCTTTTCCCAAGTTGAAAATTCCCACTTTGTTTCTTACTAACTGAGCAACCTCAGGTAAATAAATCAAATAGCCCTTCTGAGGCACAAGAAATAACAGCTAATAATCTCATTGTCATTGAAAAGTGATTACCTCCTTATGAGCTAAGTATGCCTATCCATTTTGATATAGCACCAAGGTAAACAGACTCAGTCTATAGAGCCCAAAGGCAAATACGCAAGACATTGTGAATCAAGGAGTATATTGTGAATGCATAATTATATATGTGAATCAAGAAGCTTACTATGTATGCAATGTATTTACATATGCCATATGCTATATATGCAGTGATCACTTGGCCCTTTTCAACCAAGTTCTCCACCTGCAGATTTGTCAATATCATATTTTAAAATATTAGAAAAAAGGTCTTGGAATGTATCGCAGCATCAAGCACCTTCTTAGCATCTACTGTGGGGCAATGGACTACGCACAGACAGCCTGGTTTCCAGTTAAGGCTAGATCTTGAACCCTGGTAGAACCCAATGGGTGGTAATTCTCACCTACATGGGATGGTAGGGTGTTTGGCCATGTATCTTGGACCCCTGGCTCCTGTCAAAGTTACCACCCCCACAGCCCCCACAGGAGAGGCATGGCTATCAGCCATGTAGGAACAGCACCAAGCCTTCCCACATGCAAATAAGGTTTCCCCCAAACTCAGTCCAAGCCAATGAGAGGTACCTGCTGAATTACCCCCAGAACTGTACATAAATCCATCTAGGGAATTAAAGGTACACGAGAACTATTCCTTCGTCTGAGTCTTTTGTTCCAAGAGCTGTGTGTAACACTTGGGAAGAGAGCTTCTCTCCCGAAGAGCCACCCGAGATCCCGGATGGCACTCCTCACTGGATAGTCGGCTTTTCGTCGGACCAGCCAGACCCGACCTAGCTCAGAGAGGCTCGGAGTTACTGAGCAACCTGGAAGGCATGGCAGAGACTTCGTCTTCCTGCCTGCATTCTCTTCCCTTCGCCAGAACCCTCGCACCCGGCCTGGACAGAGATCTCCATGGAAATCCTCTGGTACCCAGGCTCACAATCTGCAAGAGTCTGGGTTCAATTCCCACAGCAAGAAAAACATTGATGGAAAAACTGTATCTGTACAAGGTATGCACAGATATTTGTTTTCTTCTCATTTCTTAAACATGGTTATCTATACAGCACTACATCCTCTTACATAGTATGGTTATTCAAGAGATGTTTGAAATAGTATGGGAAGATAAATTATATGTGTGTGTATGTGTGTGTGTGTGTGTGTGTGTGTTCTATAGAATTAATAAACCATTTCACCTAATGCCTTTGAACATGTGCAGTTTGGGTATTGAGAAAGAGATTCTAGGAAAAACACATTTGGATATATTCATGTTATATTATATATACATACACAATGTTTATATACATATATGTGTGTGTGTGTATATATATATATATATATATATATACACACATATACATATACATATTTCATAGGTCCCTTTATAACAAAAGAAAACACTGTAGCCCATCTGCCCTGTCTGCTTAAGTAGGCCTCCCTATCCTTTGGACAGCTGACTGGAAGTGAGGCAACTTTCCAGACTGATATTCTGAAGTGAACAGTTGCAGCAGAGTTGGTAGGGGTCCCCGATGCAGAGAGTGTTCCTCGGGAGCCTCAAATAGGGGCAAGATAAGCCCTCTGGGAATGAAATCAAGTATTGAATGTTGAGTGGGTATTTCTATAGTCTTCTCTTGTAGGGGCATAAATACCATCTCCTCCCTCCTGCTGGAGTTTTAACAAACCAAGGTAAAATTCCACCAAAGTTTACTTTGGAAAACTCATGAGTGTGTTGGGCTCTTTTACAGGGCAATGTGTCAATGGATAGACGCACAGGTGGCCTTAAAACAGCCATCCTGGAAAATCTGCAACCAGCATGGTAGAGGATTCCACCATAGCTGTGGAGATGGCGTCCCCTCCTGTGAATCTTCCTCCTCAACATCCTCTACAGCAATGGTTCTCGCCTTTCCTTGTGCTGTGACCCTTCAGTGCAGGTCCTCATCCTGTGGTGATCCCCATCAATAACATTATCATTTTGCTACTTTATAACTGCAATTTTGTTAGTTAAGAGTCACAATGTAAATATTTTTGGAGACAGAAGTTTGCCAAAGGAGTCACAACCCATGGGTTGAGAACCACTGCTCTATTCCTTCTCAGAGACTCCACAGCCTCTTGCAATTAGGGAAGAATTGCATACAGCTGCCTGAGGAGGTAGTCTGGATACTCTAGTAAGGATCTGTGACCCTCCACACCCCTTCTTCCAGTGTCAACAGTCAAGAGCCAACAAACACAACTGTGATGATCTTTCAAGAGTAAACCCAATAGAACTCCTGAAGACAGGGGAAGTTTGGTTCCAAGTATACATAGTCCTGCCTATACAAGAGTAAGGAGCAGGAATTTCTGGTGGTAGCTCACAGTACAAAGCCTAAGCTCTTGAGTCAGGCAACCAATCTCCAAGAGGTGAGAATGGAAACTAGTTCACACTGAGTTTGCCAAGCTGGATCAAATTCCAGGGAGTCTCATGTCAGGTGGTTTATTAACAGCATATTTAAACACAATAGAATTTGGGGAAAAGTTTCCAGGCAACAATCATTCCAATTCAAGTGCAAGTAAAGGTTATGACTACACAGAAACTCCTTTGCAAAGTACGTGTGACCATGAAGGTGGGTTCTAGAGCTAAAAGGCCCAGAACTAAGGTCTCTGACATAGGTCAACAGGCTGGAAAGTCCATGTGACATCTCCCTCAAGGATGGGTTCTAATATAAGGTTCTAGGGAGGGGACATTTGGGATAATCATTATGAGGGTGGGGTTGAGTGAGGCCTGCCCCAACAGATATCGAAAAGTTACCAGGTCACTAACAATATCTATTCCCAGCCCTCTGGATGGAAATCAAGCATTTCCTCCTTTGAGGAAACACGCCCCCGCCCCTGACATGATTAACATTCCTGGTTGCCCTAGTGATCTGTGGTCACAGGACCTTTGTGCCCCCAACAGTTACCTCTCCCAACAACCTCTGTTTGCTAACCCACGATGTAGCAGGCGTGACCTGAATGTGACCCCGATCAGCAAGCAGAGTGATAGAGAGAGGTCCCCCTGTCCACCCTAGAGAGTAACTCACGAATGCCGTGCAAGAAGAGCATGAGGTCAGGGCACTGTCAACATTTGTCTAAAATTAAACAAGTGCACCCACACAGGTCCCTTCTATGCTGCTTCGAGGTACCAAACTCCGTACCCAGACTTCCCACTTCCTCCAGGGTCTGGCCTGGTAAGTCTCCCCATACCTCCCCCATTCAAGCCTTTTGTGCAAACCACCAAATCTAGCCTAGGTCCCACATCCAGTGACCTGGATTTGTCTGGTCACCAAAGTCTGTGCAGCCTAAAACCGTCCACATATCCCTTTTACACCGTTTCCAGACACCCCATTTGGTGTCTGGACTTTCCATAGCCTTCTCCAGGGTCTCACTTGGGGAATCAGACTGTCTTACTCCGTCTTGCTATTGCTGTGATGAAACACCATGACCAAAAGAAAGTTGGGGAGGGAAGGCTCACACTTCCACAGTGAAGGAATTCAGGACAGGAACTCAAACAGGGCAGGAACCTGGAGGCAGGAGCTGATGCAGAGGCCACAGCAGAGGCTCACTCCTCATGGCTTGCTTAGTCTCATTTCTTATAGAACCCAGGACACCAGCCTAGGGATGGCACCACCCACCATGAGCTGTGCCCGCCCCCATCAACCTCTAATTAAGATAATGTTCTACAGACTTGTTTACAGCCTAGAGCTTATAAAGGCATTTTCTTTAATTTAATGATGGTTCCCTCCTCTCAGATAACTTTAGTTTGTATCAAGTTGACATAAAACTATCCACTACAGGCTGGAGAGATGACTCGGTGCTTATAAGCACTGACTGTTCTTCCACAGGTCCTGAGTTCACTTCCCAGCAACCACATGATGGCTCACAACCATCTGTAATGGAATCTGATGCCCTCTTCTGGTGTGTCTGAGGAGAGCTACAGTGTGTTCACATAATAAATTTTTTAAAAACTGGACTTGTTTAATACATAGATACATATATGCATTTATAAATACATAAATGCTATCCAGTATACTCTCTGACATATCTACCCTTTCTCCTGAATCTGCTAGATCTAGTCAGGTCCCACATACGGCACCCTTACCTAGTCAAGCCTACCCTTCCTTCATTATGAAGGAGTTCTAAGCTTTGGCCAGGGCCACCCCTACCTATCTCCCAACCCACAAGAACCACTCATACCATATGCAACCTTTTGAGCCAACCAGATTTACCTCCACACTCCAGGCTTGAACCAGGAAGCATACATACCCTGTATACCAACCCAGTTCCTGCTGCATACCCGACTTTCTTCCACCCAAGCCATTTCTAACCTCTTGGCCAACTGTGCCTACATCTTCTCTCTTCTGCTTTAAACTACTCTGTCCATAGCAAAAGACGTCACCATATCCAGGTTCCATTGCAAAAATAGCAACAATATAAAAGATGAAGCTAGTATCATCTCTCCAGAACCTATCAGTCCTGCAGAAATGTTTGACAGTGAGAATTACCTAGATGGAACCCAGGACAAAGATTTTAAAAGAACAACCACAAACTTCATCCAAGAATTCCAAGTGTTTAAAGAAAAGGCAAAGAAAGAGCTTGATGAAACGAAGGAAATGGGGCTTAAGGAGACTAAATGCCTGAGTGGTGCTCAAGAAACACAGATCTGAGAGAGTCCAAGGCATGAAACTGGAACTCAGTCAGGCGATCCACACATCGAAAGAGACTCAGGCTGGAACGAAGATAGAATAAGAAAATCCAGTAACTCAACTAGAGACCTCACAGGAAACCCTTATGAGTAGAATGAATCAAGCAGAAGATAGAATATCAGGAACCTGAAGATAAAAAGACAGTCTCTACCAAATAAGCAATAAATTAAAAGAAAAAAAAAAAACAGAAAAGAAACACACAGGAATCGTTCAACGTGATGAAAAAACAAACCCAAGCCAACACCATAGACCAGATCTCACAAGAAAACTTCCCCAAACTAAGGAAAGACACACCCAAATGAATTATAAGAATTACAATAACACCAAATAGACAAGACCAGAAATGAAAATCCCCACAGCATTGCCTTATCTGGCCTCAGTGGGGGAGGATGCACCTAGCCATGCAGATACTTGATTGCCAGGGTGGAGGATAACCAGGGGACCCCACCTTCTCAGAGAAGGGGAGGGGGAAGGAGGGGAAGGATTGTGAGAGGGATGACTGGGAGACGGGCACCAGGAGGCAGGCAGTGATCAAAATATAAAGTGAATAAGTAAAAAATGTTTTTAAGAGAAAGGAAATTCCCCACAACATAGCACAGTTACATTTTTTTAAAAAGCATAGCAAAGCTGCAAGAGAAAATATATAATACACATAAAAAAGAAATCCCAACAGAATAACAACCAACTTCTCAATGGAAATTTTGAAAGGAGGAAGAGCCTGAAGCAATGCATTCTAAGTCCTAAAAGACTATGGTGGCCAACCTACACTAATATACCCAGCAAAACTGTCTGTCATAATTTAAGGAGAAAGTAAAACTTCCCACAACATGAACAGACTGGAAATTTTATATCCAGCAAGCCAAAAGTAAAGAAAATGCAGGAAACAGTATTTTAGGCTAAAGGAAGGATTGAGTATAACAGAGAGACTGTGGAAAGAAATAAAAAGTCATAATTATTAAAACATAAAATATCACTGAGAACACAAACAACAACACCAAAATTCAACAACAAGGTGGCCGAATTGACACATACATTTCAGTAATAACTTTAAACATCAATGGCTTCAAGACTCTCCAGTCAAAAGATACATTTAAAATAATCTACATTATGACCCAGCTGTACCACTCCTTGCATATGCCAAGGACTTCCTCCTCCTCAGATACTTGCTCAGCCATTTTCACTGCTCCTCTAGTCACAGTAGCAAGGAAATGGAAACATTGTAAATGTCCTTCCACCAATGACTAGCTTATGAAAACGTGCTACGTTTACACCATGGGATACTATTCAGCTGTGAAGAAAAACAAAATAGTGAACTCTACAGATAAATGGATGGAACGCCAAAATGTATTGTATGGGGTAACCCAGATGAAGAGACCACTACCTCCAGCTCTTCAGGTGTGTGTACATAACCTGGAGTGACTGCAGAAAGCAGACAAGCAAAACAGGATCGTTGCCAGGATAGGGAAGTTAGTGGCCAATGAAGAGGAGATAGCAGGGTACCCGTGAGGGTGTGTTTAGGTGCCCAAAGAGTTAAGGTTAGAGTGCCCCCTAACTTTAACTAAAGTTGCTTCACATCAATGAAGAAATTTCTTCTGACCAAACAGAACCAAATTCTATGTTACTAGAAAACAATAACAAAAAAATATTTATTTTGTCTAAATCATTTTCAACTTGGAAAAGAATCTAAAATTTCCATGAAAACACAGGAGTATAATGAGGCAATCAGGCCTCGGTGTCTCCTCCACATGCTGTCCCTTTATGTCACTGTCATGCTGCTGGGTTGGAGGTGGGGGGAGGTGTTCTTCTCTTCCTGCTTCTTCATGATCTCCTATTACAGGAACATTATGTACTTCATCTCACTTTATTCTCTCAGAGATTCAAATTATAATGATTTAATTAACTCCTCTGTCTCTTATTCCATGCCCCTTATCTCTCTGGGGCAAATCTCCTTTGTACTGAGAACTTGGTCTTGGAGTGTCCTGAGCCAACTTCGAGGTCCCTATTGTGCTCTCTGTCAGATAATGAGGGAATCTGAATATTCAAAACCTCATCCACAGTTGGTATTCAACACCAAGTCGAGAGAACCCACTCAGAGAGGAGGGGTTCAGAAAATTTTGTGTAAAAACAAAACATCAGACTTGGAATTTTGAAATGTAGCCTTGTAGATTTCTGGGAGATCCTCACATGGGAAGCTACGGGGAAGCCACCGGCAGCTAGAAGCCAGAAGCCTATGTCCACACCACTGTCCTCAGCCCACCTGTTTATAGGTTGGCACTGACACACGTCCAAGAACCAGTTCCCACCAAACTTCCAGTAAACGCTGCCGGGAGGGGACAAGGCTGCCTTTCTGTCTCGAGGAACAGAACTTCAAAGATCTTTTTGGAAGGGAAAACTGATAATGGACTTTTGAAGGAGGTCAATGTCACTTGAAAGGGGGTCAAAGGACATTTGAAAACATGGGAGAGACTGTTTGTTCCTAAGTGGACAGGGGTGTGTGACCTGGAAGATCTGCCAAAAGATACTGATGAAGGGAGAAAAGGCCTCAGATCTCTGCTTTAGGTGAGGTCTAAACCTCAGGGTGCATGAGGGAGAGCTCTGTTGATAACCAAGTCCTGGATTCCTAAGGACCTGAAGGGAAATCCCAAACTGAATCTGGGGGAAAAAAAGCCATCTAGGGTTACAACAACTCAAGAAGTCAGTCTTAGACTCCAGCTAGCAAGAGACAGTGGCTCAAAAGCCTTACCACTACTACCACAGTCAGAGGCTGTCCCCGACCACAGTCAGAGGCTGTCCCCTACCACAGTCAGAGGCTATCCCCTACTGGGATCAGAGGATGTCCCCACCTTGATCAGAAGATGTCCCCTACCATAGTCAGAGGCTATCCCCCACCTCAGTCAGAGGCTGCCTCCCACCTCACCATAGCCAAAGGCTGCCCCCACACACACACACACACAGGGAGAGAGTGTGGAATCATTCTAGGCTTCAATAATGAAGGCATCAGCTTATTTATTTTTCTGCCAATCATCTTTCTTTTCTCTTGTCTTCAAAAGAAAAAAACCTCACAGAAAGGAGAATGTCACCTAACACCATTCATAGAATTCTCTGTATAATCCTGAGAAAGTGAGGGCAACTTGTCTCCCTGTGGAGGGGCTTTCTTTAGCAGAGTGACACCCCACAATGCCAATTCCCTCTCTTCTGAAGAGGAAAAGCAAGCATGTACCTGAGAGTCTGTGTGAACAGCCCTGCATCAGAAGCCACAGTGGCAAGTGCATCAAGAGTGCCAACAGCAAAAGGTCTGCCCAGATGCCAGCCACAGCACAGAGACAGCAGCAAGGACCTCAGGATCCTCTGAGGATGTGTTTGAAGCTTCTCATTCCCACCTAGTTTGGGGTTCTTTTCCATAATAGCAGACACCTAAACATTCCTCCTAGGAGTGCATCATTGTGCCCCCAGAAGGTCAAGCACGGGAGAGATGAAAATAATCCCAATGGTTTCCCTACATGGTAGCCCTTCAGGACTAAACCAGTGTTCTTCTCGAAGTTACCCAAATGAGAGAGCTGTGGAGGCTGAGACAAACTCATACTGTTGGGACCACCAGACAAATGAGGACATGCCACCCCAGCATCATCAATGAGATGAGATATGACCGTCCCCTTGGCTCTAGGGACTAGTCTAGAGAGAAATACAGTACCTGGGTTCTTTTAGGCAGACATAATAGGGAGACTTTTCTATCCTCATGTGGGTTGCTGTGAAAGCGTAAAGTATAACTTGAGCTACCGTGACCACGGGGCCTCCCATTTGAAGAGAACCTGCTGGAGAGACATCAAGATGTCACACCCCACCCCACCCCCGTTGACCCTAAACCTAGGCATGCCTGTGCTGTTCTGTTCTATCTGTGAATCTCCCACTCTACTGGAGGTAAGTTGCTGTTAAAATGAAAACTTGGCTAGTATGAACATTTAGATATGAGGGTTTATTACTCTAGCTTGAGTTGTTTATAAAAATTTACGTATTTGTTCCTCTGCGGATTCTGACTCCTCTGAAGAAAAGGGCACAAAAACATGCCTAAGTGAAACCAACATGAAATATTACTTTTTAAAAATACATTAATAAGAAAGTTGCCTGCTTGTTGGATCTAAATTTGTAAGTGCACCCTTAGCAAGCAATAAAATAGAGTCTTTCCAGAAATCTGTTTGCCCCCTAGGCTAAATATTATCCAAAAGAAGTAACCCCAAAGGAGGGAGTGTTCCTTGGGTCCACAGCACCTTCCGTGCCCAGAGAGAAGCACGGTTATGCTGTGGTATTAAAAACCACAAAAGTGCTTTTGAGAAGCTGCAGGCAAAGTTTCTCTGGAAATCCTAGTTGCTGCTATGGACTCTCCAGTCTGGGATGCTGATCCATGACTCTGGCCGTGACTCCTGAGCACTGGCCTAGATTCCCAAGCCATTCTCAACTTAACCTGAAGCCTCCAGAAGGAGCCTTGGCCATGGCTGGTCTGGCGCACAGAACAACACTATGAGCCAGATGTGGGTTAAAAATAGCCTCACAGTGAGGAGAAACACACAGAGGTATGGTTCACTTCCTGCCCACAGTCAAACCCTTTCAGTGAAGGAGAAACAAAAGCGCTTCACATAGTGTTCTATCTGATTTCCTGTGACTGTCACTCGGAGAGGACACGGGACGGTGCAGCAGGTTTCAGGCCTGTGCATTCCCTTCTCTGTACTCTTAGACTGGACTCAGGCCTGAGAGTCACTCTTTGCTAAGATGCTGCTGCCAGGCACTCTTGGCTTTATAAGAATCACTTAGGAAAACTCTCTCTTCAAAAACAAAATCGGAGGCCTGGACAGTGAAGGTGGTGTGCCCAAGGTCACATGGGCACTATCCGGTGACAAAGCACAGACAGCAGCATGGCACTGCCCTGCAGAGCATGTTGCCTCTAACCTTTATAATCTTTCCAAACTTTGTGTAAACCTAGTACCAGATGATGTCAGGACACCTACATGTGGGGCGTCCTGCAGGTGGCAGCTGTATTGACTCAATGGCCATGGACAAATCTGGGTTTCCTCATCCTGGAGTCCCCCAGTTTTGTTTGTTTGTTTGTTTTTTGTTTTTGTTTTTTTTTTTTTCAGGACAGGGTTTCTCTGCGTAGCCCTGGCTGTCCTGGAACTCACTCTGTAGACCAGGCTGGCCTTGAACTCANAAATCCGCCTGCCTCTGCCTCCCAAGTGCTGGGATTAAAGGTGTGCGCCACCACGCCCGGCCTGTGTCCCCCAGTTTTAAGACATCATTATAATTGTAAAATGCAGTTGTTTGATTCTTCTGGCAGTACTAGAGATCTGAGGGTTTTATGTTTGCTAGGCAAGTGCTCTATCACAGAGCTATATCCCCAGCCCTCATAATCCTCCTGTTTCACAAATTGGTTTAAAGTTCTTGGTAAATACTGCTAAACAGATCATTTCTACAGCTGAGATTAAATTACTATCTTACTTTTGTTTACACCTAAATAAGAATATATATGCTACACACACACACACACACACACACACACACACACACACATATGTTTGTTTGTTTGTAAATGCACAGACTTGAAAGGAAAGAGAGATCATATTTAGGAAATAATAACTTAATCTTGTCGTTGTCTGCAGCCAGCTCCCACCTGCCTGTTAAATCCTGTTTACATTTCTTTCTGTGACTCATACTGCACATGTGGCAGTCGTCTTCCCTCAGTGTGACTGATGGTTTCCATACAGCGCATCCCTTAAAATGAGAAGCCTGGTTCCCAGGATGGTGGTAGCCATTGATGGCTATGGAGATGTTAGAAGACAGAGCCTGGTGGGGAGTCTTTTAAGGACTAAGAGGGTCTCCTTGGTTGCTCGTTCTCAGAGTGCTGCCATGGAAACCCAAGCCCATCTCTGTCCAGCTCTCTGGCTTCCCAATTGGGTCACAGTCACTCACTGCCTTGTCTTCCCACCATTGCCGCCCAATGCGGAGTAACCCAGCTGCCGGGGGAGCTCTTGCCAGGGCCTATGCCAGGCCGACTGGACTTCTGTCTTCTCGAACTGTGAGCTAAATAGAGTCCTTTTCTCTATATGGTTAGTCTGCCTCTGGCATTTCACTGGGATGATGCAAAGCTTATTGAGACTGTCCTGAGTGTTTCTTGGGTCAAGGAGGGGCAACATTGCTATCTCTCAGAGTGTGAGCACAGACCAGCCAAATTTGAAAATTCTCTTCCAGGATTTCTGCCCATTAGCAGGAGCTTTTAAGTAGCTATAAGCTTATCATTGTAGGGGAAGAGGGGTGGTGAATAAGAAAAGAAACCAAGGAACACATTAAGGCTTCATATGAAAAATTAAAGAAGTCAGGATTGGAGAACTCAACTGGCCAAAAGCAACTTGTGGGTGCTGTGGTCTGAGTGCTAACCGGCCCCATAGGCTTGGGCATTTGAACCGTGGTCTCTGGTGGTGGTCCAGTTTTGTAGAACCTTTAAGAGTTCTACCAGCACTGGAGCAAGTGAGTTATTGGGGTGAACCATAGTTTTATAGGCCAGACCCACTTCTAGTCTATCCTTTACTTCCTGACCACACATGCAGTGTGAACCTCCTGCGGCATGCTCCTGCTGTCATAACCTTCTCGCTGTGACAGACTGTATCTCAATCCCCTCAAGCAGAGAGTCAGAAAGCCCTCCCTTCCTTAACGTGACTGTGTCTCATGCTGCCACATAAAAAGGAATGCGCAGGGAGGGGGAGAAATGAAACTCCAGTCTCCATGGGATGCAGGTTTTTGTTTAGAGTCTGCTGAGGCAGATGGAGAACAGGTTATGCAAGGGTCCAAGGATCCTTCCTTACCCAGTTCCTCAAACTCTCCAGAAGAGTTTGCCCATGTCACCAAAAGACATGTTTTGTCGTGACCATCAAAATCTACAGATGAGTGCTGGAGCATGCAGCCATCTCTGAGGCCACACCAAGTGATCTTCGTTGCAGACTCCAAAGACTTAAATAAGAGAGGGCACTGACGTGAGTTATGGCTCTTTGGGACCTCAGAGATGGAGCTGCAGAGGCTCAGCGGTTAAGAGCACTGGCTGCTCTCACAGAGGTGCTGCGTCCCAAATTCTGGCGGCTCACAACCATCTGTAATCCAATCGCAGGGGATCTGATACCCTTCTCTGGCCTCTGCATGTGCTACACAGACATGCGTGCAAGCAAGACACCCATAAACATAAAGGGAAAAAAAAGACCTCACACTGGCGATCAGTTAACACTGAAACCTTATGGTGATCTGTATGGATAGGAACGTTAAGCCGTTATCTGTATTAAGAATTAAGTATTACTTCCATAGTTTGTTTGCTCTCCCTTTCAGGTGCCTAGAATTTTTCTTTTACTTTTTTCCTGAATAATAATTGTTCTAGAAAAATAATAGTACAATGATTGACACAATGAGCCTTAAAAATCTACCTCCGTTAGTAGTCGGAAGAGCAAAGGAAAGCCATGAGCACTGAGGTCCCCATCCGTTTGAAAGTGGAAAGAGAAACCAACTTGTGACTTTGCATGTCCGTGTCACTGCTGCATGCACAGACACACACAGACAGATCATAAATTTACCCTTCACCAAAGTGTCTCTTCTCGGTCGGAGAACACACAGCTGACCCTGTCAATCACAGCAGCCTCATAAAGCCCATGTCACAGCAGATGCTCTGGAAAACTAATAACTACCCAGAAGATGACAGCATTGATAAAGAGACATTGAAGATGGACAGCCTGGAGTCTCATTTCCTCCCCTTGCTTCAGTAGCTTCCCTGGAAGCTGGCTCCACTGTTCTGAGATGATTCGATCAAATATGCAGCCACCACCTCTGACCTCTGTAAATCCTCCCCTTCTCATTCAATGCCGCTCCCAACCGGAGGACAGCCACCTTTGCATGGCCACATGGTTCCCTGTCCTCAATTTTGTGTGGAGTTTTTCAAATGTGGGACCTCTCTCTAGGGACTGTGTGCCATAGTGCCTATCAATGCTAGACGGTGAACAGTTTAGGGACCACGTGGCTCCACTGTTTGTCTTAATCACGCCATTGAATGTTGCCAAAAGGTCCATCCTTTCAGCACGTTGTTCTGTTTTATGGACTTTTCATTTATCCGATGGAGTATTCGTATAACTGTCACTGTCTCTGCTTCCAGCAGCTCCTCTGTGTCTTAAAAGAGCTCATTTTAATCATCTCTGTGTCTGGAAGCTGAATGCGTGAATGCCAGGGGATGAATAGGCTCCTTACAGAGGACCAGACAGTTCTTCCTCTGTGAAGAAACCCAAGAGTCAGGAAAGAGTCAAAAATCCCTTTGGAGCAACTGTGGCTGAGATCTGGGAACACAGAGTACAGCAAAGGAGAGCGCTGTGCACCAGCATGAAGAGTGTTCTTGTAGGGCTGGCGAGTTTTAAAAGATGTCTTTGGATACAATGTTAGCCTTTGGATGGAGCTTGTTGTAGTGTCCTCTTGTCTTTCTAAAGGCTGCTCTTGCTCCAGCAATTGCACCCCCACCTCTGAAGGATGCTTTCAATGGAGGCCTGCTGTTAAGCAATCATTTGTCCCTTGACTGGGATGTCGTTGAAAAGTTAGAAACACCCAACACTGACCATTAAGACCCCTTTGGAAATATATTCCATTCTTCATTATTTTTTTTTTAGCTTTCACTACATGCTAGCACTTGGTGAGGAATGCATGCCCCCAATTCACACACAAGTTGTGGGGATACAAACTCAAGCGCTTGTTTGTGCAACAAGTGTTCTACCCACTAAGCACCTCTCTACCCCAGCCTCACGCCTATTTTTAGAAATAAAGTTTAACGGGAAAACAATCATGAACCTTCATTTACATGAAACTGTTTTCAAGCAGTTATGGCCCAACCCGAGGAAGCCACATGGTCAGAAATGACAGATATTTACTATCTGATCTTTCAACATGAGAGTTTGCCAAGTGGATGGTGATGATAGCTGACTTCCAAGGGGGTCTTACTTGCAATATCTCATTCAATCTTCTCTCAGAACTTTCAAATTATCCAATAAAATCATGTCGATGTTATAGATAAGGAAAGAGAAGGAAGTTAAAGGGAACGTCTCCAGTATCAACAAGACAATCAGGCTAGGACTTTAGTCAAGAACCACACTTACCAGGGCTTTACCACATTAGCACTGCCTGCCATGGACACCGAGTCTCCTGCCCCCTGTGGTGTCTTAGATGCTTAAGTAACCCCAGAGCCACTGCCACAAGCCAATGGCAAGGCGATCCGGTATTATGGAGTTCAATGAGCTGCCCGTGGGAACCTAGCCATCTTCTATCTTCAATCAAGCCGAGGTTCGTTCTGGCTTCAATTCAAGATTCTCTAAACACCACAAAGGCTTTCCCACAATATAGCTACATCTCTGAGAGAGGCACCCTGGGTAAGCCCTCTGACTGTTCAGGCTCCTTCTTCCTAGATTCTTCAAACCACAGACCTGCTGTGTTAATTGGCTATTTTTTGTTGTTGTTGTTGTTGTACTTTCCACCTTGACAAAAGCCATGGTCATCTGAGACAAGGAAACTCTCACTGAGAAAAATGCCTTCATCACCTTGGCCTATACAGGCAAGTCTATGAGGGAAAACTTCTTGATTAATGGTCAATGTGGCAGGTCGCAGTCCACTGTGGGGATCCCACTGCTGGGATGGTGGTCCTAAGTTGTAGAAGAAAGCAAGCTAAGCAAGCCATAGAAAGCAAGCTCATAATCAACGTTCCTCCTTGGCTTCTGCTTAAGTTCCTTCCTCCATGTTCCTGTCTTGACTCTTGCCCTGAACTTTCTTCAGGATGGACTAAAAGCTGTAAGAACACTCTCTGTTCCCAGAGTTGTTTTGGGTCATAGTGTTTACTGAAGCAATGGAAAAAACAGACTCTGGAAGACTGAACTTTGGCTGAGCACACACAGCCACACAAGGACAGTACTTCCCATACTAACCAAATTTGATCTGTGTTCCGTAACTGGATGTTGACAATACCCTCCCCCCCATGCATTTTATTCCTCCTAAGAAGAGAAATGACAAACCAGTTGAACTTTTTGGCTTTGGTAACGTGAATCTTTCTATCCTGGGGTGTTTGTTTAAAAATGCAAATCAGCTAGTTATCAACATTGGATCTCAAAGCATTGGCTGGTGCCCACCTCCAGCAAGAGGAGAGTGTCTGTTGACAGAAGACTGAAGAAGGCCCCGTGTGTCCTGATCAAACAAGCTGCTAACATCTATCACTGTTTTCCTGCATCTCAGTTTTTTTACTTGACTTAGAAGGCTGTATGAGTTCACTTGTCCCCACAGGGGATCTGCCACATCTGTTGTATCTGGAAGTAATGCTCTGCCGTTCCACTTTCCTGGGTATCAACAGGGAATGTTGTGTGACTGTCCCTCCAAATGCTTGCTGTATTAACTGTGGGAAACAGGCTTTCCCAAAGTGGAAAGCACTTTGCAGGTGCTCACTTGAAATATCTCAAATGGAAAACAGTCATAAATACAAACAAGCGACTTCCTGGAGTATTTTAATCTTAAAAAGTCACCCTGAGATGTTTAAAAGGTCTCCAACTCAAATCTGCTCTGCAAGTCAGAAACATGGCATTCTATAGCAATATTTATTATATTGCTTATATATAATAGTCCCTGTGGCGGCTTGTTCCTCACTACCAGCCCCAGTAGGTTCCTGAGTGAACGATATTTTGATATGCCTTAATCAGCTCAATGGCTGGACCACTTCCTAGCCTCCATGTGGCTAATCCACCTCCCTCTGATAATCCCGACTTACTACTTATGAAATCCTATATTCCATCTCGGCTGCCCTGGACCCGTGATGCAGCCCTCCTGGGCCATCCCCTGGTTCCTCCATGGCGGCCATGCTCTCTGTCCCTCACCTTCTCAGACCTGGCATCTCTTCTTCCTTCTCCTTCTCCCTCTCC
Source organism: Mus pahari (assembly GCF_900095145.1). NCBI lineage: Eukaryota > Metazoa > Chordata > Mammalia > Rodentia > Muridae > Mus > Mus pahari. The sequence continues at coordinate 20,745,329 of NC_034594.1, read as the reverse complement.
CTCACCAGGGAATCCCAAAAGTCCTGACTCTGTCTGCCCTGCTCAGCCATTGGCTACCAGCAACTTTATTTGCCAATCAGAACCAACCGGGGACAGGGTCCCTCAGTGCAGACGTGCATTCTTGTACAAACAGTTTTGGGGACCCAAATTAACATAAAAATATAAGCACCATTATGCCAAACCCACTATGGCCTTCAACCATGTTGTTATATGTGACTAAGATTATGTAGAATCCCTAAGAGAAATCTAGCCTGTTCATCTAAGTGAGAAGGCAATGCATGCAGTTGGTTAACACTGTGGAATGTACTAGTATACCCAACCCAGAAACCCCCACTCTTCCAGTTTCCTTCATGTTGCTCTGATAAATGCCCTGACATAGGGAAACCCAGAAGAGAAAAAGACTTACAGTTTCCACTCACAATCCATCATAGCGTGGAAGTCACAGTGGCAGGAGCAGGAAGCAGCTGCTCACACCACATCCAGACTGTACAGCAAGAAGCAATGTCTCACACCACATCCACAGTGCAGAACAGGAACCAGTGGCTCACACCACATCCACAGTGCAGAACAGGAACCAGTGGCTCACACCACATCCAGAGTGTGGAGAAGCAGCTGCTCACATCACATCTGCAGGGCAGAGCAGGAAAATGAATGAATGCTCACTTCCTTATGCTAAGCTTGAATCCTTCACTCCTATATAGCTCAGATTCCCTGCCTAGGGAATAGTGCCACCAACAGTGGGCTGGGTTGTCACACATCTAGATTCACAGGGACTGTTACAGTGATGCTTGACTTACATTTGTTTCTGTACTTTGATGATAAAAACATGACCCAAAGCTACTTAGGTACTAAATAACTATAGCCTAACATGGTGTAGACATAAGCTGTGAAGTTGTAGAACTACAACATTACAAAATTCAACTGAATCTTGGTCAGTCACAGCACTAAAATCTACAACAGTCTGTCAACCCATCAGACTGTTGCTATATAAGGCAAATAAATGGTGACTACAACCCAAAGGAGTTGTTTTATCAGTCTGTTCCTTTTCTCTGGCTCTACATATAATTTACACATATGGTAAAAAGAGGCATTCTAGACCTAGTTTTGCTCAGGATGTTGCAAAATTCTAGAACCTTTCCTTGCTCCAGTAAACTGTTTTTTAATTTAACCAGTGTCTGATTTTCCAAGACCCAGAGCATTATCATAGATACACCCAACAACTGACTTAAACCTTTCTTAAGTGACAGACACTCATTCTATATCTCCATCTGTCTTAAGTTTTACTGCTGTAAACAGATACTATGACCAAGGCAACTCTTATTTTTTTTCTTCTTTTTTTTTTATTAGATATTTTCTTTATTTACATTTCAAATGCTATCCCGAAAGTTCCCTATACCCTCTCCCCGCCCCTGCTCCCCTACCCACCCACTCCCACTTCTTGGCCCTGGCATTCCCCTGTGCTGGGTCATATAAAATTTGCAAGACCAAGGGGCCTCTCTTCCCAATGATGGCCGAATAGGCCATCTTCTGCTACATATGCAGCTAAAGACATGAGCTCAGGGGGTACTGATTAGTTCATATTGTTCTTTCACTTATAGGGTTACAGCCCCCTTCAGCTCCTTGGGTACTTTCTCTAGCTCCTCCATTGGGGGCCCTGTGCTCCATCCAATAGCTAACTGTGAGCATCCACTTCTGTGTTTGCCAGGCACTGGCATAGCGTCACAAGAGGACTCTATATCAGGGTCCCTTCAGCAGAATCTTGCTGGCATGTGCATTAGTATCTGGGTTTGGTGGCTGATGATGGGATGGACTCCCGAATGGGGTAGTCTCTGAATAGTCCATCCTTTCATCTTAGCTCTAAATTTTGTTTCTGTAACTATATCCTTTCATGGGTATTTTGTTCCTTATTCTAAGGAGGAATGAAGTATCCACACGATGGTCTTCCTTCTTGGTTTTCTTGTGTTTTACAAAATGTATCATGGGCATTCTAAGTTTCTGGGCTAATATCCGCTTATCAGTGAGTGCATATCTAGTGATTTCTTTTGTGATTGGGTTACCTCACTATGGATGATATCCTCCAGATACATCCATTTGCCCAAGAATTTCATAAATTCATTGTTTTTAATAGCTGAGTAGTACTCCATTGTGTAAATGTACCACATTTTCTGTATCCATTCCTCTATTGAGGTACATCTGGGTTCTTTCCAGCTTCTGGCTATCATAAATAAGGTTGCTATGAACATAGTGGAGCATCAGTCACTCATATAAAGACAACATTTAATTGGGTCTGTCTTACAGGTTCAGAGGTTCAGTCCACTATCATCAAGGTGGAAGCATGGCAGCATCCAGGCAGGCCTGGGGATGGAGGAGATGAGAGTTCCACCTCTTGTTCTGAAGGCAGCCAGGAGAAAACTGGCTTCCGGGCAGCTAGGACAAGGGTCTTAAAGCCTACACCCACAGTGACACACCTACTCCAACAAGGCCACACCTATTCCAATAAGGCCACACCTCTAACAAAGCCACACCTACTCCCAGAAGGCCACACCTACTCTTAACAAGACCACACCTCCAAATAGTACCACTCCTTAGGCCGAACATATACAAACTACCACAGCATCTCAAGCGACAGTCTGAGACAGGCTGCCTTCTGTGGGGTCTTAACAGATAGAATCGCTACCAGACCGAACGGCCTGAGCAAGTGTTGGAATCTACCCATCCTAGTGGTAATCAGTCACATACCACCATGTTACTTCTAGTCTGGTGCATGCCATTCTGAAAAGCAATTGGATACCTGGAGATGAAGGCTAGGCTAAAATGGTTGCCACTTCATGTTTTCACAAGGATAAAATGAATTTAAAATAGAGGGAACAGACCGTTAGGGGAAATGGCACCTGTGGCTTCCTCAAACAACCAGTGCTAAGTGCTTGTTGTGGAAGTGCTACCAGAGTTCATTTTAATTATTATTTTAATAAAGCCAGTGTTTTGTATATACTCCTCCTGTCTGAAATTTTGCATTGCTTCTTTTAAAAAGCTGCAGATCTTTACGAGCTCTTTCTATGGGCTCTAGTCTCTATCATTCACTTTTTCTTTGCTCAATCCAAATTAATGAATGGATTCTCTATATAAGTGAGACCACGTAAAGTTAGTCTTCTTGTTTTGGGCTTACTTCTCATACCATATTATTCTGTCACAAATGACAAAACCCCTTCTTTTTAAAGGCACAGTAGTATTCCATTACATAGACATATTATATCTTTACTCTTCCATTCACCTACAGATGAACAGTTTCATTTTCTTTGGATATATGCCCCCTGTTAAGATGACTGTGTCATGTGTTCCTGTAATTTAATCTTATCTACTGAGAAAAACCTCCCTAATTCCAATAAGTGACTCCTTATTCATGAATTGCCTATGACTAACTCAGACCCCAAGTGGCACCTTAGTGCCTGACAATGTGCCACTTCACTATGAGCAACTCTCACATATTCCCTTCATATCGACAAAAGCCACTTTATTTTTTTATCAATGTCAAACAGAGGTTGGGGGGTTGTAATAATAAATCTGATTTAAATACATCATAATTATATATAAGTATATATGTACACACACACACACACACACANATATATATATATATATATATATATATATATATATATATATATATATATATAAACATATACACATATATTTAATGTGTATATTACAATTTCTGATTTGCCTGAGAAGAAAACCCAGATCTTGATAAACTACCCTTGCGTGGAAACCATCGCCTCTCCCCAAATGCGAGTTCTGATGCTATTTCAGAGACATTCCCACTCCAGCCTGACTTCACACCGGAACCAGTAGGAATGCAGGCCTCCAGTAAGTAGACACAGGAAGCTTGGGAGCCAACCCAACCCCCAAGAAATAAACACTTCTCCATGGCCTACAGAGGGAGTGCACTGGGAAGTCTGACCAAAAGATTACTCTCCATCTCCCTGATAGCACGACGCCAAGCTGATAAACTCGGGGAAAGATCTGAAAATGGGGTAAGAGCCAGCGCGGAGGAGGTGGCAGCTGTACTTCTGTGAGACTATGCCGTGATTACTTACTTTTTCTCCCAGGTATGTCATCTACACTATATTTATAAGATAAAGGTCCTGCTCATGTCCCTGAATACAGACCTGGAGGTCATCACGGTAGTTTCATGGAGACAGCCCCCCAACCCCCACACTAGTCAAGGGGCGGAAGGAAGAGGCCTCTGTCAGACACAAACCACCGCTGTGTTTCCACAGACCCAGCTTTGGCCGTATTTGGAAAATTGTGTGAACTTTAGGGGACCACATCGAATAAAAAGACATAATGAGGCTGCAAGAGAGTCTCAGATACACAGCAAAAGACTGTGGGTGTGCACACAGAGAACAAATTGCGGGAGACAGAGGACAGGGAGAGTCTATCGGAACTCAGGCCCTGGGTGAGACTTTTGCCTCCTCAGCCTCAGTCCCTTTCCAAGCCAAGAGGATTACAGGGGTAACAGTCAGTTGTGGAGAGGCTCTTTGTAGTCGTTATATGTGCGCAAGCATGCATATATGTGCGCATGTGTTTGTACACATATGCATGTGTGTGCATGTGTATATGTGTGCACATGTGTGCATGTGTGTGTGCATGTGTGTGTGCATGTATGTGTGCATGTTTGAATATGTGTATGTGTGTGTGCATGTTTGTGTCTATATGTGTATGTGTGTGTGCGTGATAATTGCAATAAAAGAAAAAGAACTCTAGTATTTGAAAGTGAGTGGAGACTGGGAAGGGCTGTATGGAGATGGCAAGGAGAAGGAGGGGAATGAAAGATGTAATTATATTTGAACTAACAAAATAAAAATAATTTTAAAAACCTTTCACTTTTGCTAGTCTCTTGAATGTGGTATCACAGAGCAAGGGCCTTGTTTCTCACATTCACAAGCACACAGCAAGAAGGGAAAAGAAGATTGGACCATGTGACTAAGGCATTAAAATAAACGGGATGGCCTTAAAATCAGAAGCAGACAGAGAGAGAGAGAAGCAAGAAAGAGAGATCAAATATCTTTATGAGAGATCCCCACCCAGATAAAGGATTCATCAGAAGGTGACTAAAGTGAGCCATGTCATACCGTGCCCCCAAAGTGGCAAGCTACTTTTTTAAATCATAATAACCAATGCAAGCAAAGTTCCTCCTCACAACAATACACACATACATATATAATATATAAATAATATATAATACACAATATATAATGTAAAATATATGATAAATATAATGTATAATACATAACATAATATGTAATAATATATGATATATGATATACAGTACATGATATATGATATATAATACATGATATATGTTATATGTGTATATAGATGTGTGTTTGTATATGTGTGTATGTATATATGTATATGTGTGTATATGTATATATGTGTGTGTATGTATATATATAAAATGCAAGCATCACAGTAGTGAAATATGTTCCTGTTGTGAGGAACAGGGACAGATATAAATATATAAATATATAGATGTAATAGATACATACATTCCTGTTACCTCAGCCATAACTTTGGATAGGCATAAATATAACCTTAGAGGGCACCTGGAAGGTAGGGGGCCCTGATATCATCTTCATTTCTGTCTCTTGGACACCTGTTTACTCAGGTCACCAATGCCTCCTCTAGAAACCTTCCTCCTCCAACCTCAGCATGAGCCCTGCAAGTCTCCTATCTTCCTGCTCCACTGAGGGAATCCTCCCAAGTTTTGTTCTACTCTCTCCTCTACATCCTGGAAAACACATCTACCATTAGTGTTTTCTTCCCAATAGCTCATAGAAGCTGCTAACAACAGGGACAGATTAAGTGGGCTTTAAGATGTGCAGCCACCAATTAGAGCCCAATAATAAGAATGTGGATTAATAATAAGATGAAAAGTGCATCCACCTACCTACAGGGCAGGTCGTTCAGGTGCTTGATCCAAAGATCCAGGCGTGGGACCAGTCTTAGAGTACTAACTTTGAGTGCACACTGTCCTAAATGCAGTCCTCCGCATAGCAAAATAGTAAATAAGTAAATAGATCAATCCAGGCAGTTTAGAGAGACTTTCAAACTCTCCCAACGGTTACTAAATGTAAGGACATCACACCTTAGTCCAAATAAGTTTCAAGCTAGCATTTGGCACAAATGTAAGTATAGTCGATAGCTTCCTAAGAAGTGTGATATATCAGTGAGCAGAGGAATCAGGAAGCAGAGCCATGTTATATTTACCTATTATTAAATAGTCACCACAAAGCTTGGAAACTTAACAAGAATGTTGTGAGCTTCTCCTTTCTCTGGGTCAGTAACTCAACAGGCCTCAGCCTGCTTGATTCATCCATTCTGTGTGACATCAACAGTGACTACTCTGTGGCACTTGGCCAGAACAGGGTAGGTTCTCGCACAGTTGGCACGGTGAGGACAGCTAGAATGCCGGCTAAGGTTCTGAGCTGACACCTGCTGAAGCATTGAGCTGGGCCTTTCCAACGTGGAGCCTTGGGATGCCAGGTATCTTCAGTGACCACTTGAGACTCCAAGAACCAGTGTTTTAATATTAGAGTGGGCCTGGGTCCTATACTATGTGGATTGCCATGGAAATACTCTGGACATCCCATAGACTCACCTCTCTCTCCTTAGTGGTCAAATAAATCATTGGGTCCAGATCAGAGTTAAGCAAAGGAGATTGGTATTCTGTGTTGTGTGCATGTGCTTATGTGTCTCTGTATGTCTCTGTGTATGTGTGTGATGCTGAGGAGAGAGGACCCAAGGCCTGTGTATGCTATACAACTGCTTCACCAAGTCCTGTATCTCCTGGCCCCTATACCTACTTGTTTATGGAAGAAGTAGCAAGAGATTCGTGGGCATGTTTATATCCGGATTATTATCACTTACCCAATATCCTGATTACAGCCAATAATCTACAACAGTGCCTCTCAGATATCGCTCTATTTTATGCTTGGGAGGAATACTTGTCATGTCCATTCATTCCAGTGACTTGACACCCCCTTCTTTCAGTACTGTAGCAGTGCCAGAATTTTACCATCACTTTTGTGACTGGAAGAACTAGATGACTATTAAGAAAATACCAGAGCAGAGTTGGTATTAATGTCCATGTATATCTTGTTACATTTTTGTGAGTGTGTCTTTGTATATTGTGACAAGGCCTCTGGAGGGAGATGGTAAGAATGTGAATTCTGTAGTCAGAATCTACACCATCATTAACTGGCCATGGAAACTTGGACAGGTGGCTGAAGATTCCTGACCTCAACCCCACCCCACCCCTCTCTAAAATGAATATGACACCCTTGGCAGGTATTTGAAGGACTGGTCTCTGTTTCTTTGTCCAGGTTGTGATAGTTATTTTGTATCGTTTGGAGAATAATGATGTGTGTTGCGATTGCTATTTTGTATCATTTGGGGAATGATGACAACAAAGCACTGCCCTTGCTCACCACATATCAGAGGTGGCCCCACCTGCTTTTTCTCTGTCCTTGATTGAGTCTATGTTGTGGTGTGTATGACAATAGTCTACATGTCTATGAATCTACGATGATTCAGGGATGCCAAGGACCAACTGTACTATCTAAAACTGCTAGCAGACAACAGCTTGGCTGCCTTGATAAAGGACCTCCACCCATCATCACCCTTAATCACTCTCTGTTCAGGTCCATTCACCTTTCTTCCCTTTCTCCTGCTTTCCTCAATTGTCCCTTCCATGACTCCCAGCATCCAAGTCCTTGTCTCATGATCTGCTTTAATCTTTGATCTAAGAGACCTTTACAGGACTGAACTAGGCATAACAAAAGTCTAAACAGAAAAGGCAACTGGCAAGACACTGGTGGTCCCACAGCTCTTCTCTCTCTCTCTCTCTCTCTCTCTCTCTCTCTCTCTCTCTCTCTCTCTCTCT
>NC_034594.1:20727982-20737170 GCF_900095145.1 Mus pahari | reverse complement strand
TCTGTCTGCCTGTGTTTCTTCATTGCTTTCCTTGTCTCTTTCATTCTTCTGTTTTTCTCTCCTCTTCCCTCCCCTTCCCACCCTTCCCCTCCCCTCTTCTTCCCTCCTCTTGCTTTGTTCCTTCCTTCCTAGCATAACAGGAGTTCCAGCCTCTCTGGTCACCCTTGCCATCCCATTCTTGAGTTCCCTGAAGTTGTGGAGCTGCTCACTGGTCTGATATCTACCCTTGCTCAAGATTCATCACTCCCCAAATCAAGAAGCACTGGATGGTTCATACTCTCCAAATAATAGCCTCATGAAAAAATAAACTGCTTCAAGAGAAAGAATGTCAGCCTGGAAGCCAGGCCTGAGGATCTCAATTGATTAGTGACAGCAGAGGGAAGCCACATGCTGCAGGAGACTCCTGCTGCCTTCATATGCAGCCCCCAGGGAGCTTTTCCACATTACAGCCACCTCTAGATTACCAGAACACTCAACATGAATATAGGCTATGCAAATAGTTGTTACAATGCATTGCTTTGGGAGTAATGACAGGTCAACACACCACAGTGCCTATCCTTTGTAGATGGCCCCAAACAGATTGTTGATCTGTGCTTGGAAACTAAAAAACTGAGCTTATGAAAAGATGAACAGCAATGGACTTTGGAAAGGATGGTAGAGAGGAGAAGGGAGCATGAGAGACTGAAATGGAATTTTCCTACCCCTTCCTTGGGGGATGTGAATCCTATGAGAGAATTCTAATCAACAACACATAAGCAGAAGTCAGTTCCCAGCTGAAGGAGAGGCTGTTTGGAACAGTAAAGGTAGTGGTTTCGTTCCCCTGTTGCCTTTCTACAGTGTAGACACCATGAAATCCCAATAGTCCCTCCGTGGACATGGCATCCCATCAGTCCCCCTATGGCCTTTAGGAAAAGACCATTAAGAGTGTCCAAGGCCCTACTAAGTGCCCAGTGGTGGAAGAGAAGTTGGCAGGACTGATCTGTGTAAGTGACTCTGTTTAGTTTTCTGTCACCTGTTGCCAAATCATTCCCTAGCTCTTCCAGACCTGGAACTAAAGAAGAGGTCAGCTGCCATTCTAGCAGCTTGGGGGACGCGAACCTGCCTCCTGTGTGACTGTCCCCAAAAATCCACATAGTCAACAGAAGTGCTTCCTCCCAAGACCCTGACAAACAGGACCTCCCAGCCATGTCCATTTTGTTTCTTGGCAGGAAGAGACTGAAAATTAGCTTTGATTATTGGAGGGGAGGAGAGAATGTGATTTAAGCAATCTCTCTGCCAGAGTTGTCACCTGTGCTCAAGAAACTCCCCATGTCACCCCCAGCCTACCACAACATGGTCTGGGTTTGGGGGACAGTACGATGCTGGGGGTGATGGAAAGTTCCTCTGTGGGTTTGCTCCTGACAAGTCGACATTACAAGCACGTTGCTGGAAGTTTTTTTTATTTAATGGGTTTAAATAAAAAGGCCGACACACACAGACAGAAAGCAGGGGCCGCTCCAGGAGCCGTCTTCTCAGGCCCGTTATCTCCAGGAGATGTCTGAAATGACTCCCACTTTCGGCTTTGAAGATCAGTATCCTGAGTTTCCTCAGGACAGGCATGCTGAGTGGGAGCTGACTCAGAAAGACGGGCAAGTCCAAGTGTTTACCGAGAAAAGCGCACTTGCAGTTGGCATGGCTCCCAGAAGAGTCTCCTAAAAAATTATTTTCATTGGTGTCTGAAGGATTTAATCAGGGGCTGTATTTAGTCAGAGTTCAGCAAGTGCTCTGTGGCCAATTCTGATACTCTCTCGGGTCTTTTCAACAGGAAACCCTTAGTCCAGAGAACAAAAAAAACACTTAGAAGCATGCCAGAGGTGGCTGGGAAAGGCTACACGCCCTGATCACAGCAGACTCCTGGCGTCCTTCACTCCTCCACTGAGAGATGTGTTCAGCATGGAACCAACTGGAAGATTTTAGAGTTTCCTTTTACATGAAATGAAGGATTCACAGCAGAATCTGGATCTTAGTTAGGAAAGGGAGAGACTGGTTTCCAAGGAGCAGTGGTCAACTAAGAGAGGACTCTCATCTCTCACAGGGAGCAAACTCTGTGCTGGATCTCTGAATACAATGCCCCATGGCTACCATGTCTCATTCATCCATTTATTCATGCAAGTATACATCTTTGCAACACTCTTTTTTTTCCCATATGGGGATAATGGATCATTTGATGGGAGAGGGGCTTGCAATAAAGCCTTCCATCCAGAATCTTCCACTCCCCTCTGCTTGTTCATTCACACATTCCTTCTCCTAGTGTCTGCTGAGTGCTTAGAATGTGCAAAGAAGCACATGTGTGCAAAGAATACACTACCCGGGACCAAGGTAACAGCCCAGTTAGCAAGTGTGTGTCATGCATGCATGAAGACCTAAGTTCAACACTCCTGTACTCATGTAGGAAGGCTAGCATTTAGAGTCTCATTGTTGGGAAGTCGAAGACAGGAGGAGTCCTAAGGCTAGCTAGCTGTCCAATTTAGCCCAATCTGCAAGACTCGGGTCTACATGAGAGACCCTGCCTCCAAAATAAGACAGGGTATATATATAGATCAATGGGAACATGTATTTGCTATGTGAGCTTGAAGACCTGAGTTTGACTCCCTAACACTGACATAAAAAGTCTGGATGGACATGGACATGTTCCCACCTGTAGGCCTAGAGTATGGTAGACCAAGACAGGAGGATCACTGGGGCTTGCTGGTTGCCAGAATAGATCTAGGTTTAGTGAGAGACCTTGTCTTGAAGGAATAAGGTACAGCATAATGGAACAAGACACCTGCCAGCCTCCTGTGGCCTCCATGTGTAGACATAGATACATACATGCATACATAATACATACATACATACATATGTACATATGTACATACACACAGACACTCATATACACTTACAGACATACACGCCCACACTTACACATACTCACACACACACACACAGCAAATGGCTCTGGAGAAACAATACTCAAAGATGACCTCTGGCCTCTACATACATGCACATACACATATATGGATTTGAGCACATAAATTCACTCACACCTACATGAACATATATATGCAAATATATAGACACAAATATATGTGCAGATAAATATGTGAATACACATACATCAGTATCTGACCAGGCTGGTCATACCTTTCATCCCAGCACTTGGGAAGATCACAAGTTCAAGACCAGCCTGGGCTATGACATAGAAAGACCCTAATTTAAAAAAAAAAAAAAAAGAAAAGAAAAAAATAAAACAAAAACCTTAAAAGAAAATAAGAAGAAAAGGAGGAGGAGGAGGAGGAGGAGGAGGAGGAGGAGGAGGAAAACGTGGCCTCTGACATCACATAGTACGAGTTCAGGGTCTGCTTCTGTCTGTCAGTTCAATAAACGGCAATTATTCTAACTGAACTATGAACTTAATAGTGCCCATAGCTCGTATTTTGGAGACTTGGTCCCAGGCATTACACTGAGAGACTGGAAAAACTGTAGGTAGTTGAGTCTAGCTTTTCCTCTTCAATTTGTGTGGTTGGGGGTCTCTGTGACAACAAAATAAGCCACTTCAAGCTGTGGTGGCTGCTTTGGGTTCTGAAATCCAATAAGAAGACCTCTCTGCCAACTGATGGGAGGGGATCCACGAAGATCTCCTGAGGAAAACCTAAACAGGAATGGGAGGATCAACCCACGGACAGAATGGCTAATGGCTCTTCAGATACAAAAGATACATTTTCCAAGTCTCCAACACAAGAATGAAGAAACCCAAGGGTAAGCACTGATGTCTCCGTGTATCCAGCCACAGGCTGGAGGAGAGAGGGGGAGACAGTCAGAAGAGACGAAGCCAAATTGCTGAGAACTGACCTACACATTCAGGATGTTCTCAGCACTCACTCCATGGCAAGGATTCTCTCCTGAAATCTGGAAGGACATTAGAAAGCCTTCCTGGAAGCTTACATTGTAAAAGCAACAGAGTGGGCCAAATACATGGGCTAAAGGATAAAAAACGTCTCTGTATCTTAGCTGGGCCATGTGGACTATAGGGATGCAGCAGCTATCTATAGGTATGGATCATACCTATATGATAGAGGGGATGCTATCAAGTGTGAGACTGAGAAAGAACACTCTAGTGCCCTATGAGAGAAGCTACAGAGGAGAGATTAAAAAGGGCAAGAAGGGAATAGGGCCAACTGGTAGACCAAGGAAAGTGTGAAGATCTGGTAGGCCAAGGAAAGTGTGAAGCTGCACCCCAAGCAAACCCAAAATGGAACAGTGAAACATTTCTTGACCGCACTCTACAACTGTATTTGCATACTACCCACAAGATGTCTCTAACCCCTCTGCCTTTAGAGTAGTGGTTCTCAACCCTCCTAATGCTGCATCCTAATACAGTTCATGTTGCAGTGACCTCCAGTCATAAAATTACTTTCATAGTTATTTCATAACTGTAATTTGCCACTGTTATAAAATATAATGTAAATATCTGATATGCAGGATATCAGATATGCAACTCCTGCAAAAGGGTTGTTTGGCCCCAAAAGTAGTCATGACACACAGACTGAGAACTGATGCTTTAAAGCATTCAGACTCTAAGAAGGATATCTGGTTGGATTAGATAGTCATTTCCATTCCCACAGGCTGCCTTGCTCATTGGAGACCTGTGGACCTACCGGCTTCCTGGCTTCCTTGGATGAAGTATGGAGAGCCAGAAGGAGTTTGTGTCTTCCAGTCTTTTCCTGGGCCATAGCACAGTTATAAGACTCGGCAGTTTTCAGTTACTCCCCTTCTCTTCTTCAAAGCTTTTACATGATCTCATGTCCTTTTATTCTGTGAAATCTCACAGAATGGGTTATAAAGCAAAGATCAATCAGACCTTGTATCTGTTCTGAACTTATCTACGTGCCAACTGGGGCTGAAAGAGGAAAACAAAATCAATAGTATAGGAAGTAGGAACCACAAATGCTATAATAAGATGTAGATGAGGAGCTCGGTGGGAACCTGACCCCAGTCATTGTGGGAGAGCCAATGGCCAATGAAAAGCTCTTTCTCATCAAGCCTTTTCCTCTCAATACAAAAACAAATCATTGTTCATGCATGTGTGCATACAATAAGCACATGCTGATTGCCTACTGTCTACTAAACCTCTTTTCTGGAAGTATAAGAGATAGACTATCATGCTCAAACAAAAATGCCCTGTGGTATGAAGAAGATGAGGCTATATAACATGGGGTACAGGAGCGTGAAAGATTCCTGTCCCACTTCCAAGTGCCTGGACTCCAGAGAGATATCTCAGCAGTGCTCCAACTTCAAAACAACATGCCAACCACTGCTGTTGCTGCGTTCCAGGCAAGAGGCACACATTGTCATAATGGAGCGCTGATCCAGGCCCAAAAAGCTATGGCAAAATTGCTAGAAATAATTGAGAAATGCTTGGGTTTGAGGAGGACACAACTGTTTCCATTGCCTGACGTTTGCTTCTATGTGGACTCTCCTCCAAGAGAGGAGTGTGGGACCTTATTGTGAGTTTCAGACAGGAGCTAACTATGTGAGCTTTGCTCTCCTGATTGTATGCTGTGCTTTAGGAGGCATGATTTGATTAGGAAACAAAATGCTCTTGGGCTCCTTGTGCCCCACCCCCAAATCTTCAGGGATCTTCTGTTAGGCCAGAACTTGCTGATTTTATATCAGTCACACTGAAAATCCATGTGTAGGATTAAAATATAGAGGAGTATGTTAGAGTAGGTAAAGGAAGAAAGGGTTGATGGATGAGTGGATGGATACATGGATGGATGGATGGATGAATGGATAGATGAATACACAGATGGATACATGGATGGATGGATGGATGGATGGATGGATGGATGGATGGATGGATGGATGCACAGGTAGATAGGTGCACAGATGGATACATGGATGGATGGACAGATAGATGGATGATGGATGCATAGATGGGTGGATGGATGGATGGATGGACAGACGGATGGACAGATGGATGCATGGATGGATGCATGGATGGATGGATAAATGAATTGATGGATGGACAGATGCATGGATGGATGGATGGATGGATGGTGGATGGATGGATGGATAGACAGATGGGTGGATGGATGGATAGATGTATGGATGGACGGGCAGACAGATGGATGGAGAGATGGATGCATGGATGGATGGATGGATGATGGATGGATAGATGAATGGATGGATGGTGGATGGATGGATGGATAGACAGATGGGTGGATGGATGCATGCATGCATGGATGGATAAGTCTATGGTATATAGCAAAGGACAGGACAGCAAACCACAAAAGCCAAAATGTCAAAGAGGTTAAACTGAGCCAAGCAAGGGCTTCCTCCAAAGCCATTCATTAAATTCTGGCAAAGTTTTGACAACTTCCAGTGTCCAGCTTCTGTAGCACAATCCTGGGGTGATCTGGATACCCAGTGATCTCATTCTGCATCCAGGACTGGGAATCTCCCACTTACTCACCACATAAACAAAAGGGAAGTGGTCCTTCCACTTCTAAAAACTGATTCCGAGGAAGAAATGTGGTGCACTGTTCTAACCACTCAAATGCCCAAGGCAAGCCATGGAACAAACAATGAAAGGGTCATTCTCACCGGAACCTGGGGGACACAGGTGGTGGAGGTGACCTACTTGGGGTGATGATGCATCTGGAATACAGCTAGAAGAGAGCCATTTCCTTGAGTAAGGTGTATAAGTCTAGAAAGTTCCACAGTAGACAGGCATATAGTAACTGCCTGCTGATAACGAAATGGGGACCTATGCCATTGACAAAGGCTAAACTATAGAGTCACAGATTAAAAAGCATAGTGTTGGGGGCAAGAAAGGGACCCATCCAGAAAGGTTGAGTCTGCAGATAGGTGTCTAGCCCTGGGTGTGTGCTATTGAAGACAGCCCAAGCCCTATGTGCTGGGGTAAGAAGCAAGGTGGAAATTTACACAGTTGTTATGAACACAGTCCTATTACTGACCTCTGCTGAGAAGAAAGGGCCCAAGAGATCTTCAATTCCAAATCATGGATCTAGGCTGACCACAGAGACTAAATGCTCAGTCTTGCTGTACAAGCATTAGCAGGGATCGAGTAGGATGTTGAACTATAGCCCAGTCTAAGTCTCTCAACAGCAGTTCTATGCTGATGCTGTCCTGGAGCCCATGCTGCCTGGAGAAGCAAGAGCTGGGTTGTCATCTACTTCCCGTCTTCTCCCAGAAACCCCCCAATCTCTACTGTGAACAGTGTTGACACTCAGCCAGGACCTAGAAGCTATACACCTCTGAAAATCTGCCCCAGGGCTACAGGAAAGCTTGAGTTAAAAAATTCTGTAGAGATAGAGTCAATGCAGCACCAATCTTGTATTAGCAGCTATTATCAACACAGCATAGGCCGCATGGGAGGGACTACTCCAGAGTCTAAGATCTGGAAGCACAGGCTTCCCAGCAGGAGATGACTGATCCAGACTACACTGCTCCTGGATGAGACTTGGCAAGAAGGAATTATGGAATGGTCTCTCAGGCTCTACTGGTCAAGCTACAAACCCAAGACCACATGTCTACATAGTACCAGCCCTCTGCTGCCTGTGCTGGTAAGACTTTATTGTGTCTGCTCTACTGGGCTCAGTAAACGATGTTTGGTATTGGGGACCTACTTGTTTAGTTGACTTTCTTTTTTCAACATTGGGGATGAGACCCAGAGCCTTGCATAAGCTAGGCAATGCTCTACTGCAGAGCCCTTAACACCCACCCAACGCTATGTTTGGCCATTTGATTTCCTTGTCTTGTTTCTCATGCACCATCTCAGGGAAATGCTAAGTGTGTGCTTCCAGTGACTTGATACTGGAGGCTTGCTGACCCTGGAAGTTCCGCCTCTCCCAGTTTCAGTCAACTCCCATAGGTAATAACTTACCCAGAAAATGAGCCATTCAAATGCACACCAACTAAGCCAAGAGCATAGTCTCAAATCTCCCACTATGGATCCACTCCCCTGCAGGACCAGGGGCCAGCCAACCCCGACTCCAGGGATCACTGAAGCTATTCTGAGGTGCTGGTCCTGAACCTACCTCCATCTGTGTTCCTCCCAGAGAAGCATCGACAAGTCTGATGCCCGCTTCTCCACCCCGCTTCCCCAGCCACCTGACCAAGCCCTCTGTTTCCCATGCCTTCTCACAGTGCACATGTCCTTACCTTTGAATGAAAGCATTGGATCCTCTCCAATGGCACCTGCCTGCTGATCGAGTGGCCTAACCATATCTGGCTAATAATGTCCATATTCTAAAACAATAGTTTGAGATAGAAAATACAAGGTTAAATTGTCAGTCTCCGGGGTAGCAGGGTTTTGATATTAATTTAGTTCCACATAATGTTTTAAATATTTCTGAGCTTTCTGATGGTGAAATCCAGACTCCTTCTCAATGGGCTCAGAATGGTCCCAAAAGGCATAGCTGCATTTCCCTGGGGAAGCAGGCTGTAAAGGTCATAGCCACGCTTGACTGCCCAACAAACGGGTCATCGCCACGCCTGCGGGTGCAAGGGTGTCTGGCTCATTACATCATAGGTTTGTTAGGCAGTCCATCCAGTCTAGAGAACCTGAAATATAAAATCACTGCAAGACAGAACACTTAGTTCCCTATCTGAGGCTTCCTGCTCCAGGGAGGGATTCCACACACATCTGTTGGTGAGTTTGAGGGAAAGTAGATCCCTGTGCCTCAGTCTACTTCCTCTTCTTGGGAGCCAGCTCCCCCAAGAGTTAAAAACAATTACTCTGTCCCCTCTACTGGTAACCTTGACCTGGGCCAACTGTTATGCAGTTAAGTCATGGTTGTCGCTGCTCCTCTAAGCCACATTATGTGATGTAACTTCTGAATTGAATGTGCCATGGCTGAAATGGCTCACTGGGTAACGTACTTGTTGTGCAAGCGAGAGGAACTGAGTTTGGATCCCCAACACCTACATAAAAGGCAGGTGTGATATCGTATGTATATGGCCTCAGTGCTGAAGGGCAGAATTGACATCTCTCCAGGGCAGATTGTTGAGCCAGCTCAGGTGAAATGGGTTGAGCTCCTGGAGTCCTGGGCTCCAGGTTAAGTGAGAGTGCAGTGTCAAAAATATAAGGAGGGAAAGAGGCCCAGGAAGTCACCCTGATGAAATCTACAGAGAGAGGGGGAGGG
>NC_034594.1:20708690-20727939 GCF_900095145.1 Mus pahari | reverse complement strand
GAGGGAGAGGGAGAGGGAGAGGGAGAGGGAGAGGGAGAGGGAGGCCCCAGACCCCATGTGTAACAGTTTCTTTATGTCTAAAGCATGGGTAACTGCATTTACCTAGTGGTTTCTTTCTTCCTTTGAGCATTCAAACAAAATCTTACACACCATAAATGCACGATGGTTTCTCTTTCTTCTTTACTCCATTCATTCATTCACCCAAAGCTTTCTCTCCCTCTGTCCTTAGATCTGGTTCTGTCCCTCGTTGCTCTGGTAACTCTGCCCTAAAACTGTGACCTGAGCAGTTTCTCAAGAACCAGTGGAGCAGTGGGTTCCAGAAGTCTCTCCTTGGCAGACCTGTTTTGCTTTGCTTTTGCTGAAGAAGTGGGAAGAAATGGGGGTCGTGCCACCACCACCTTGGGTGTTTGCAACCATGCTACCACCATCCTGTCGAGGAGTTGGGTTGACAATACAAGCTTCAGGAAAAAAAAAAAAAGAAGTTCCCTGGAAATCAAACCAAACAAAAAAAAAAAAAAAAAAAAAAAAAAAAAAAAAAAAAAATAGAAGTTCCCTGGGGGGGGGGGGAGAGACAGAGGGTGACCATAGCCACCTGAGGTTGCAACCAAGGGTGGCAGCTAAACAGCTTGTCCCTGAACACCCAGAGGCTACAACGGATGGCAGTGTTCTCTTGGAGCCCAGGAGCAGTAACAAGTCGACTTGAAGAGGTGACAAAGGTGGCAGATGTCCAGGGGTGGAGAGCACATATTCAAGAAAACAACCGCAGAAACACAGGGAGCATTTGTGCCCACATATTTGCGGAAAGTCAGGGCAAGAGCAGAAGCTGGTGCAAGTGAGGGGTAGAAGAAGTTCGCCCATTCTGCAAACATGCTGTAAGTGTCTACGGTGTGGCAAGGCACCATGCCCAGTGCCAGAGATGTGCCCTTGAGAAGGAACCCTCCTGCCTTGAGATCCTTGCAATAATGCTCTCCCTTTACTACTTAAGAGGCCCCCCCCCGCATTCTCATGGGCATTTGAAATCTATGAGGCATCAAGTCTACCTTTTAGTGCACCAGACACTTTCAGTGACCACTGGTGACACCTGCTGTCATCTGTTGCTTCTTGGGAAGATGGTGTCTTCTTGCACAAGACTTGGTCCTTTTTCTTTCAGCAACATGTGGAAGTATAAAGTCCCCATATGATCTGCCTCTGCACATCCATCCTTCACAGAGAAGTATGGAAAAATCCCACCTTCCAATGGTTAAGAGAGTCAGCCTGAGATGGATGAGGTCAGTCACATAAAGAAATCAACTTGCTGTATGTTTCATTTGGACTCAAGCGCATGAACCTGTATGGGTTGTGATCCTTTGTCCACCACACACACTATTCATTCATCCATGGGTGGCCTGGTTTGTAATTTGCTTATGTAATAATAGGTTAAGCAATAACAGTCCACTACCCAACATGAAAATGAAGACTTGGTGGATCTGACACCTTCCTGTTGTTCCACCAATATCCCAGACTTGATACCTGATTCAATCATTTTTCACGAATACACATATTTATATTTAGGAATAGATGCATGACCAAATCATACTTTATCTCAGACATGTGACTGTGCATGTGTATGCATGTATACAAACAGAGAAAGAGAAAGTAGAGAGGGAACATAGTTGCCCAATGTCATCTTTCCTTCTCTCCCTAGAAGAGCAGCATGTCAAGATTAAATGCTTCCTCACTTCACTCACTTATATACTTCTAAGACACATGATGCTGTTCCATGCCATTTATTACAATGGTTTTTTTTTTTTTTATTCTCCCACTGTGTATGCCCACCATGTTCCGTACAGCAGTTCACGTACGCATCTCTTGCCTAGTAGACATCAGGCTTGGTTTTGCCTTGTATTTTACTCTCCTGTATAGAAATTTTCAAACAGCCGGGTGTGGCGGCACACGCCTTTAATCCCAGCACTCGGGAGGCAGACGGAGGCGAATTTCTGAGTTCATGGCCAGCCTGGTCTACAGAGTGAGTTCCAGGACACCCAAGGCTACACAGAGAAACCCTGTCTCAAAAAACAAAAACAAAAACACAAAAGAAATTTTCAAACATATACAAGACTAGACCAGATGGCATACAGAAACCCAGGGAAACTGTCATGGGTGACAAAAATTGTCAACACACGGACAATCTTATTTCTTTTATTCTTCCACCTAAAATGCTCCCTTAAATAATCCAGTGTGTCTTTTAGAAAGATAACGACTCCTTTTTATTTTTTTTTTATTTACTGATCTCATCATGCTTTATCTTTGACAGGGATATAAGTGGCTTAGAATTCCTGTCTCCAATCTTCTAACACTTCAGAAGGGTTGTTTGAAGGCAGTACATTCAAGTTGCAGACAGGGTGACTCCAAAGAGTTGCTGGCAGTTTTTTTTTTTTTCTGGTCACAGTCAGGACCAGACTTTTCTGAAATCATTGCTGAAGCTGTGGACTCCAGGAAGCTGGAGAGACTGAAGAAGGGTGCAGAACGCTCAATCCCCTGCTCCCCCACCCCCAACCATCACAGCTCACCGTGCCCTGCCTGGTCCTTCCTTCTTGAGCTTGTGTGCTCTGCTTTCATAGGTAAAGCCTCGATGTTCAAAAGCTTCTGCTTCCTCCTCCTAGTTCTTCTCTCTCTCGAATAATTAAAAATCACGTGGATAGGACAAGAAGAGACAACAGGGAAATGTCAAAAGAAAAGTCAGAACCCGCCCTGGTTCTCCTTGATCCAAATCAGGAACTGTACAACTCTCTCTATGAGGAGCCAGACAGTAAACGTTTCAGGCCTTACTGTTTGGGCTTCTCTGTCTACAAGAGAAAAGACAGTCAATAGCAACCCACAGACATTTGGGGTGTGCATTCTGATAGCAGGCATGCACAGACACCAGCGGCAGGCTGGAGCAACTCACAGGCTGTGGTCTGCTCGTATGTAGCCTGCAGGAAGCAGTCATTTTCATGTTTATCATTGCTTCCTGGTTTGACTTCCAACTCTTAAAAAAAAAGAAAGAAAGAAAGGTGTAATATACAAACTATCGCTAAACAGTTGTTTGTTGTTGTTATCATCCCAACTTTTCTAGGGAGAAGATCAGGAGCCTGCAAGATTAAAGGATGTGCTCTCAAGATCACAAAACTCACACAAGCCACTGTTTGAACCTGAGCCCAGAGAGCTTTCTCAGTTCCTTATTCCCAACTTTCATCTCTGCCTCGACGCAGTTTAATAGCACTGTAACCAAGGCCGTCAAGCGTGGAGAACAGCTTAGTCACCTGGGGGTTCTACTTGGCCAGGCCTATGCCTATGCCCGACTCCAAACAATGCTGCTAGCAACTCCTCAGCAACCTAGAACCCCAATCAATCTGAATGCACACCTCACTCTGAACAATGCAATGTGTTCTCCCTTCTCACGAGGAACCATCAAACTTAGATTCTATCCAGTCATGCTTGGCTTACATCTAGGTATGGAGGTAGGGGGCCGACCCTGTCTAAATTGCTTCTTGGATTTATTTCCTGACGATGCAAAACCATCTCTCAAGAAGGAATCTATGCATCATCTATGTAAAGGCATAGCTGGGTGTGCATATGATTATAATCAAATACATATCAAGGAAAATGATTATGCAGCATTATCAGCCAATCAAAACAGAGACACCTTCCAACTGTGCCCTAATGAAACTTCCCCTTCATTTGAATCTCATTCAAGAAAACACTGGAAAAATTGTCAGGCCTTTAAATATCTCAGCCATAAGTTATCAGTCTGTCTTGACACAGTGCTAACCTGTGCCACAAGTCTGCTTTGAATAAGGTCTCCTTGCTACTTTTGCAAATCAGTGTGTAGTCTTAGTTCTTTAACTAAGAGCCCAAGAAACTGGAACTGTTCCAGATTCAGACCTTAGTAACAGAATTCAAAGGCTCACAGGAAGCACTTTATAACTTTCTATTAATATTTTCTCTGTCTCACAAGAGGGGAAAGCATAACTGATAGTTGATGCATAGTTTTTATCTAAATTGTATCTCTGCAACCATTTTTCTTCCCAAAGGATTGCCTAAGGTAGGTTGCTAGGGGCAGCGTGACAGCACCTCTGTGGTCTTGCTTAATCCTGTTGGCACCTGGGAATCTGGAGAACCTATTCATCTGTGGCACTTCCATTATTTATGACAAAATAAAACCACAATGGCTCTAGATCACCAGCACGATGTCACTGAGCAGAAAAGCTAAGAGATACTTGGGAGCATGTGCAAGTTGACCTCAGTACCTCTCTGGCTTTAATATTGCCTTTTTCCTATTATCAAGTTACAAAAGGAACTATGGAATATCAGAGTCCAGGCTTCCAGACACTCTTGATCTTACTCATTAACATCGGACACAGTGTGAGCATACAGGTAACTCCAAGTTAGTTTGCATTTGATGGTCACTGACACATGCATGCTGCCTTTGCCTCCTACCCATGTTCTCACGTTGACGAGGGTGTGGGTGCTATTAGACTATGTCTTCCTAACATCCCTAGGTTGAAATTTTAACTCTCAACAGAATGGCACTAAGAGATGGGGTCATAGTTAGAAAATTGTCCTGTAGGGTAGCTCTCTGCAAGCCAGAAAGAGGCAGCAATCATGATCTTGAACTCTGACTTCCCAGAACTGTAAGAAATGAGGAGATAGAGAGACAAAGTGTGCAGCAGAGACTGAAGGAAAGGCCACCCAGAGACTGCCCCACCTGGGGATCCATCCCATATACAATCACCAAACCCAGACACTATTGTGGATGCCAACAAGTGTTTGCTGACAGGAGCCTGATATAGCTGCCTCCTGAGAGGCTCTGCCAGAGTCTGACAAATACAGAGGTGGATGTTCTCAGCCAACCATTGGACTGAGCATAGAGTCCCCAGTGGAGGAGCAGGGGTTTGCAGTCCCATAGGAGGAACAACAATATGAACCAACCAGTACCCTCAGTGCTCCCAGGGACTAAACCGCCAACCAAAGAGTAAACATGGAGGGACCCACAGCTCCAGCCACATATGTAGCAGAGGATGGCCTTGTGGGACATCAGTGGGAGGAGAGGCTCTTGGTACTATGAAGGCTCAATGCCCCACTGTAGGGGAATGCCAGGACAGGGAAGTGGGGAGTGGGTGGGTTGATGGGGGAGGGGGATAAGGGGTTTTCAGAGGGGAAATGAGGAAAGGGGATAACATTTGAAATGTAAATAAAGAAAATATCTAATTTTTAAAAAGAAAGAAAGAAAAGAGCTCCCATTGTTTAAGCCTTCCCCCATTTATGATAATTTGTTACAGTAGCTGTCATGGTTAGATTTTGATACAAGCCAGTTATTTGGGAAGAACCTCTACTGAAAAATGCCTCCATCAGAATGACCTGGCAGACAAATTGTCTTGATTAATGATTGATATGGAAGAACCCAACCCACTGTGGGCAACACCATCCTTAGGCAGGTGGTCCTTGGAGGTATAAGAAAGCTAGCTAAATGTAAGCCCAATGTGCAAACCAATAACGCATTCTTCCATAGTCCCTGCCTCATTTGAATCCTGCATTGCTTCCCAGATGATATACTAAAACCTGCACACTGAATTAACCCTTTCTCTTCCAAGTTGCTTTGGGCCATTGATTTGTTTTGTTTTGTTTTGTTTTCATAGCAACAGAGCGTAAACTAAGACAGTAACAAAGCACGCTAAGAATGATGCCTCTAAAGTAACTTATTTAAATTACTCCACTGTTAGTGGGAAAATGGTGAATTTTTAAAATGAGCTATGTTTTGTTGTTCTTTTGTGTTTTTACAATTTTTTGAGGATTTTACACATGAGCACTGTATTTTCATCATCTCCCATACACTCTCCCTCATTCAATTTCATCCATACCCCCAACTCCCTCTTAAATTCATGATCTAAACTGTATTATTATCTTATGTGTATACATATAATAACCTGCTAGTCCATTTAGTGTTGCAGACATAGACATAGACATAGACATAGACATAGACATAGACATAGACATAGACATAGACATAGACATAGACATAGACATAAACATGGCTAAGGATGGTGCTGCCCACAGTGGGCTGGGTCCTTCCACATCAATTATTAATCAAGACAATTTGTCTGCAGGTCACTCTGATGGAGGCATTTTTCAGTAGAGGTTCTTCTTCCCAAATAACTCTGGCTTGTATCAAGTTGACAAAATCTAACCAGGACAGCTACTGTAGCAAATTACCATAAAGGGGGCAATAACAAATGTGTGTGTGTGTGTGTGCGTGCATGTATGTATATAGGTGTGTATGTGTGTGTGCATCTGCGTGCATGTATTATATATGTATGCATATGTGTGTATATGCATATGAGTGTGCATGTGTATACGTGTGTTTATATATCTGTCTGTATATTTATATGTGTGCATGTATGTGCAAGGGTGTGCATGTATGTGCAGGAGTGTTCATGTGTGTGTATATATTTGTCTAAGTGCATGTGTGCATGTATGTGTGCGTGTATATGTGTGCATGAGCGTGTGCATATGCATGCGTGTGTGTGCGTGCGTGTGTGTGTGCGTGTGTGTGTGTGTGTGTGTGTGTGTGTGTGTGTGTGTGTGTTTTTTCAGAGTCAACCACTTGAAATTGAGTAAGCTAGTGGAGGCTCACCCCTGCAGAAGACTGATCCTCCCTCATCCACAGCATTAGTTAGCTGTAGACCTTTATCTAAGGACGGGGATTTGTGAAATTTCCCTGATCAACTGGTGTGGTAATGTTTAGGGCCTTGTTTAGAAGGCCACATTGCTGATATTTTGTACAAGCAATTCCTTGTCACGTACAGAAGACACTGTCCTGCAGCAGATTGCCTGGACTTCTGGCTATCTGATCTTCCCCCCCCTCTAAGATGGCCCTTGAGCCCTAGATGGAGAAGTTGTGTTGTAGATGCATCCGCTGGGGATGGGCAACACCCCGTAGGCGATTGTTCTCTGCAGTTTTGACCAGATAAAGATTCTTGTGATGGTTGCCAGATGCTACAAAAAGATGGTTGCGAATTTTTGAATCACTAATCCTTGCTGATTCTTCTGGTTCAGTATTTCTTAATCGTCCTTCCAGCATCAAAATGAAAATCGCCCTTTCTAAAGGCACATTATGTCTTAACCATCTTTGTACCTCCGAGTGTCTCCCATCGGCCTATCTATACAGACTAATTATACAAATTAACACACTTTAATTGAAAGATTATGCACTTTTAAAGTACTCTGGAGGTTAGCAGTCTTACTCAAGACTAACAGTGCCCTTTCTCGTGGTTGTTTGGGGAGGGTGAGGAGGGACGTGACTGTACTAAGGGTTAGACCCAGTGGACACCTGCTCATAGACAAGACCTCTATGGCTGCTATGGCTTCTTCTCATACATTGGCACAAGGGGCAGTACTGTTCATACTCCCCTGCACATTTTCTCCCAGTACTGGTTTTCAGAGAAGAGTAGAGTCTAAGATTCCAACTTCAGCTACAAACAAAGAGCTTTGCAAAACACAGAACCTCCGAACAGCACAGCCACCCCACCCCCATAAGAAACCACATGGGTCAGTCTTGTATTATTTCATTTCCTTTATTTAGTTTGGGCTGGAAGGGAAGTCCTGGTTGTCAGTCTGTAGCTTGGTCAGCCCATATGTCTTCCCAGCCCTGCGTTTACACCGTCTGCGCATCCACATTGCCCCCACAACCAAGATGATCAGAGACAGAGGTGCCAGCGCAATGCCCCAGGAGAACGTGGAAGAGACTGTAGAGGGAAGAGAGCGCGATAGGTTGACAGGGAAGAAAAACATCAGAGTTTGTTTTCCTTGATAAATGCACACTGATTTCTGGAAAACTTGTCTCTTATAGCTAAGCCATTTGAGGATGACACCTGTGACATCAGACAGCAAGCCAGGTGGGGGGGAAATCTGATTAAAGGACATCAAAGTAAGGACCAGAGGCCACGGGGCTGTACCAGCTGTGGCCAGTGCATGTGAGAGGTGCCTGCCTTTGTCTCTGCCAGTTGTTGGTGATGTGCCAGGGACAACCTGAGCCCAGCCAGTGATCACGGGTATCTAAGGAATAAAATAGCAAAGAACGGCAAAGAGGAAAAACTTTGGGTTAAGGACTTTGGATGCCAAGGTTATTTCTTGGATCTAGCCATTGCATGTTTGATTCCTAGGCATCTCTGTTATGGAAATAAAAGAAGAGATTGTGAATACAATATTAAAAGTGAATATGAGAACAGTGTTAATAGATAATATATTGATGAGGTCAGAATTCCACTTTATTTTATCCTTAGATAGGATCTGGTCATGTGGTTCAGGAGGACCTCAAACTCTTGATTCAGGTCAAGGACTAGGGTTATAAGTATGCAAAATTTCACATTTGTAAGAGGACTATTCATACACCTCTGTGTATATGTATGTATGTGCGTGTGCACATGCATGCGGGCACATGTATGTGCACTGTTCATGTGTAAATATAATGCTTATGGGATATATATGTATGAGTGTATGTGTTTGTGTTTGTGCACACATGTGTGTGTATGTATCTGTGTGTATGTGTATCTGTGTGTATGTCTGTGTGTGTGTGTGTGTGTGTGTGTGTGTGTACGTGTGTATGTCTCTGCGTGTGTCTGTCTTCTGCCTCCCCTCAGCACTGCAATTGCAGGTACATGCTACTGCTGTCAACTCCTTAACCATGTGCCTGGCATCTGAACTCATGTCCACTTTACCTGTTGAAGTCCTTTCTCCCAAGTGTCAGGGTACACATTTTAAGCTATTATTTGCCATGCACTGTGCAGGAATTAAAAGGATCTCAAGCTGGTTCTATAGAGGATTCACATGCTATCTTACAGTTCCACATGGATGAAGGATATATGAAACTGTAATTTCCTCAGAAACAAGTGGCTCTTACCTCTCAATCCCAAATGTGCCTTGAGAAACAGCACAGCTTCCCCAGGAACAAACCCACTAAGCCAGGGCCTGGGGATCCAACATGTAAGGGACAGCAGTGCAGGGTCCACATAAAGTCCACATTCAGTTTTTATCTGATCCCTGGATGGGGAAGCTGCTTTTGATGGGATGCTGACTTCTGAATCTACACAGCTCCCACCTCACCAGAACCCTCCTAGCTTGAATAGCACTGAGATGTACTGAGACATCACCCCAGACACACAAGCTCTAGTTGTTAAAGTTGATTCTGGAAGGAGACAAGGCCATTGCCATCTGGGGATGCTCAGGAGAATGTGTGTGGAGGTTCCCGGATGAAGTGTGCCTATGGTCTAGTAGAGGCTTGGGTAGGTGGGTGCTGGGAAGGTACAGAGCTGAAATGGAGATGTGCTCAGTATCCATTGCCATTCTGAGGTTTGGACAAATCATCTTCCTAATTTAAAATGTGCCTACAGCTGCCCTGGGCATGCAAACGATTGTGCACCAAAGGCAGCTTGCTGATTGCTGCTCCAGAGCTGTGTTCAGATTCCTCTCTAGGATTACTGTGGTCTGTAAGTTACTGTATCTGTGCCCTCTCAGCAGAAACTATAGTAACTTCACTTCCCTTTCCTTCTCAACATTTAAACAATAAGATTTAATCATTGAGGGTTTTCTTTTTAATTTTTGAAATGTCCTTGTACACCATACTGATTTCCTGCCATTTGATGGCTTTGACCTTATAGCTGCCTGCTGCCCTGAAATCCTGGCCCACACAAAGCAGGATAGAGATTTTCAGCTTCATGTTCAAGATAAGGAGTGATGCATCACCTTCTAGAGACCATGTGAGGTCAGCGAACCCCTGGTGCTCCAAGGCAGAGCCCAGGAAGACACAGGGCGTTCCGCTCAGTGCAGAGGTTTGTGTGTTTACTAAAAATTATTCCAACTCGGTTTTTACTTTTTACCTGAGTATACTTTCCCAATGCCAAATGTCCACTCTATTGACAATTCTTTTTAAATCAGAGGTTTGTGGAGCAGGGAAGTGGTTCAGTAAATGAAGTGTTTACCTGCACATGCATGGGGCCCAGACTGAAGATCCCCAGTACCTACATATGTGCAATGTGGGTGGAAAAGCCTGCTTGTAAGACCAGCACCCAGGAGACAGAAACAGGGAACCCTGGAGCTGGCTGGCTGTAGGTGAGCTCTGGATTAGAGTGAGTGACACTGCCTAAGTAAATAAAGTGTGGAGTGACTGAAAAAGACTATCTCTGGCTTTCACATACATATACACACATACACACATTCAGAGAGAGAGAGAGAGAGAGAGAGAGAGAGAGAGAGGTCACTGAACATGCACTCATATTAGCACACATACATATGTGCACATACACCACATTTACATGCCAAGAAGAGGAGGAGGAGGACGAGGAGGATAAAAGCCAGGTGCACGCATTTATAACCTGAACTCTAGGGTGGAGATGGGCAGATCGTTGAGTGCATTGGCTGGCCAGTCTAGCCAATTCAATGTGCTCTACATTCAGTGGGAGACTCTATCTCAAAAAATATAAGGTTGAGAGCAATTGTGGAAGACTTCCAACATCCATTTATGGCCCCTACACTCACCTGCACATCTGTGTGTGCGAGCACACACACACATGAACATGCATGTACAATGCACACTTGGGAGCATGTATGTACAACTCTCTCTCTCTCTCTCTCTCTCTCTCTCTCTCTCTCTCTCTCTCACACACACACACACACACACACACACACACACACACACAGAGTTTGAGATTTGCTTTCAATGCCCTACAAGAAGATGTCTAAACAACGCGTGCTGCCATCCAACATCCAGAAAGCATTCAATAAGTTTGTTTTACTTTCAGTGTCCCCCAGATACATACCTTCTTTCACTGTGGTATGGAGTGACTGAGAACTCCGTGGATTCGAGGCAACACATTTAAAATCTGTATTCAGGTCCTCCTTTGTGACTGGATCAAAAATCAGCGACACTTCCACATAGTTCTCATCATTCTCTGAGTACTGGCTGGGTGAGAAAACACTTGACTGAGCATGATGTTTGTATGTAAAGCATGATATATGTATGTATGCAGAGCATGATGTGTGTGCTGCATGTGTGTAGAGCATGATATATGTATGTATGCAGAGCATGATGTATATAGAGAGAGCATAATATATGTTGACCATGATGTACATATTCAGAGCATGATATACATATGA
The DNA here is from genome assembly GCF_900095145.1 of Mus pahari. Classification (NCBI taxonomy): domain Eukaryota; kingdom Metazoa; phylum Chordata; class Mammalia; order Rodentia; family Muridae; genus Mus; species Mus pahari. The sequence continues at coordinate 20,716,770 of NC_034594.1, read as the reverse complement.
TCATGATGTACATATGTAGAGTATGATGTACATGCGTATAGCATAATGTATGTATGTAGAGCATTGTGTATATATGTAGAGTAGGATGTACATATGTAGAGTATGATGTACATGCGTATAGCATAATGTATGTATGTAGAGCATTGTGTATATATGTAGAGTAGGATGTACATATGTAGAGTATGATGTACATGCGTATAGCATAATGTATGTATGTAGAGCATTGTGTATATATGTAGAGTAGGATGTACATATGTAGAGTATGATGAACATATGTAGCATATGATAACATATGTAGATCATGAAGTATGGATGCAGAGCATTGTGTATGTATGTAGAGCATAATGTACATATGCAGAGCATGATGTATGTATCTAAAGTAGAGTTGGCCTTTACAGGATAGCCACGCAGACATTCTCAAATTAGAAACATCCATTGTGTTTAAACTGACCACAACTTCTGCAGCATTCTGAGAACTTGCTGTCATGTGCAATGCCCATCTGAGAGACTTTCTAGCCTGTCCCTGAAGGACCACATGTCCTTGCTGCTGTTGTCCTTTGTAACAGGACATACGTCACAATAAAAGCACATACTCTCCTCTTGGTTTAGTTGGAAAACTTCATTTTGGAGTCATCAAAAATACCTCCAGTAGTCAAGTAGGGACAGAAAACTCTAGTTTGGGGAATTAGACTTTCTCACCACTTGGTGAGGCAGAGGGAGTTTCCAGGACCCCAGCCCTCCAGGGTGTTGTCCTCCCTCACGGGGAAACAAGCACGGGCCAGAGGCTTCGGACAGCCTGGAGACGGTCCTAGAGAAGGTGGCTCCCATGTGTAACGTAAGCAGAAGCCAATGAGGTGGCCTGACTATCCATTCATAGGAGTGAAGGCATCTCAGAGCGAGTTCACTAGGGCGACCAAGTAAGCAGAGAGTCCACTAACACTGGACACTTACAGTGACACTGCAAGCCAATAATCATACCACCGTGCAGCACTTTCATCCAGTAATTGTACCCATTAAAACAAACATGTTTGTTAATCTTTCCCAAAAGGGACAAGAGTAACAAGCCCAGGCCCAGGCTAATTCAAAGTAGCAAGACTGCAACTTAAAAGGTGCTTGAGTAGCCGAGATGGGCGGTGGGGGCACACGCCTTTTATCCCAGCACTCGGGAGGCAGAGGCAGGCGGATTTCTGAGTTCCAGGACAGCCAGGGCTACACAGAGATACCCTGTCTCAAAAAAACAAAAACAAAACAAAACAAAAAACAAAGTGGTTGAGATTTCAGATTCCATCTCCTTCCCTTCCCGCTTTCAGAGTATGAAAACTAAAGGAAGAGATGGGTTACATATACCGTTCTCCCTCTCTCTCTCTCTCTCTCTCTCTCTCTCTCTCTCTCTCTCTCTCTCTCCTTTAGAGACATATCAGAACACAGGTCTAGTAAAGATACTGTGCTAAGCCTTTACAATGTTTACGAGGGCTTGCGAAAATCTTCAAGAGTCATAAGTGTAACAAAGTGGAAAATGGAAATGAACGGACTGAAATATTTCAGACATGCAAAAAATATCAACATTTGAAATGTAAATAAATGAGATAACCAATGATAAAATAAAATAAAATCAAGGGGAAAAAAAAAACGTTTGAAGAGTCAACTAGCAAACTGCAGCTCATACAAGTATAGAGAACACTTGGTTCTTATGATAATGTTGAGCAAAATTTAATTTTTTAAAGTTCTGAATCCCTAATAGTTCATAACTTTATTAAATGTTACTTTTACTGCAACATATATATTATATATAAAATATTTTTATATATTGATATTATATTATATATTATATAATACACATATATTATATATCATAATATTTTTATATAATATACATTTCATATGAACAGGCCCTAAATGTGACATCGGCTCCAGAAGAAAGTAAATCACAGCAGAGACCCCTCACCCACTTACTGGTGTAGCCCCTCGGTCACACGGCCTCTTGGGTAAGCCGCCGAGATAAACGTGCTGTTAGCCATCCACCACACAATGGTGCTGGAAGATGTACCAGTTCCCAGAAACACTTTGCACGGGACTATCAGTCTTGACCCTGGGTAGAGACACAGCGACTGTCAGAACCCCGCAGGAAAAGGGGGCCGCCTTACCTCACAATTGAGCTTCAGGAAGCTCCCAGAGCAGGGCCTTGCTCGTCCTCTCAAACAGCCCTCCCCTCGTAAATTAAACCCTTCCTTCGGAGGAAATTTAGTTTCCTCAAATAGCTCTGCTCAAGTAAAACTTTAGCACCTATTGGCCACATGTCTCAGGCACCATCCGCTGGTCCACACAGCAGGTAAGAGCCCCAGAGCACATAGACTTGAATGGCTTCACCAAGGCCACTCTAATACTACAAAGCATTCAATACTCAGAGCTGTTTCCTTCCACAACCGATGTTAACTGCAAAAATATCCTGTCATGTGCAACTCTTTCTCCATTGTGACTCCACGTGTGACCCTTTCTCCATTGCTGGCCTCCGTTTACATTTTCCCAGTGGGATGCTGCATTCCAAGAGGGTCCAGGCTTACAGTTAACCCTTTGAAAACCAGTGGCACAATCTAAGGACAACACTTTCTCTGCCATTGTGTACTTTGATGAGGCCAATCCCTTGCCTCAATCATAGGAAATTAGTTTTCTTTCTGAGTCACCAAAGAGGAGGCAATGGAAAAGAAGACTCACTTCAGACTCTTGGAGATGCACCTTCTACAGTTTGCCTGTTAGCATGTCTGGCCCCACGTCACACTCATAGAGCATCAGCAACTCTCCATCGCTTCTTATCCCTGGGACTTTAAACATTCCCACCAGCTATGGTGGCCCATTAGATCTAGGTCCTGCCTAGAGTACAGAAAGCCTGACCCCGTGCCTAGAACTGGGATAAAACAAAACAAACAAGCAAAAAGTAGGCATGTAACTGCACCACGCACTGCAGTGCCTTCAAAGCCACAGACGGGACTGGGCTCCACTTGGCTGGAGAACGCCTGAGACCCAGAAAACTGGGAACTAGAACCGACCACTGTCTCCACTGCTCTGGCTTTTGAGAAGACAGTCAGATAAACAAGAGGAACACCAGCAATTCAAACCCCTGCACAAGAGCCCCTTCCTCTATGGCCTCCAGGTAAACTTTAACATTTAAGCCCAACCCCAAACAGAACTAATAATAATATTTTGTTTTAAAATAGTCACGGGGGGGGGGGTGTGCTGGAGAGATGGCTCGGTGGTTAAGAGCTGCTCTTCCAAAGGTCCTGAGTTCAAATCCCAGCACCCACATGGTGGCTCAAAACCATCTGTAATGGGATCCTATATAAAGGGTACTTTTCAGGACAGCTACAGTGTACCCATATACATAAAATAAATAAATAAATCTTTTAAAATAAAAAACAGACTCTGAAGCCAGAACTTGATGAATGAGCATAAGAACTCCAAAACCTGCATCATTAGAAACAAGCACATGAGAAGGTATGTCTGCATCAGTTTCCCAGGCACATAGACTAAAATCTACAGCCAAACTTGTCCCCAGCTCCGAGTTTCTGAAGTACACTATATCTCTATTAGTCCTTAGAGGCTTTTCCTTGTGGTAAATAGTAGAAATAAGACCTTTGTAGAGAGTCAGTGTTGCCACATGGGATGCGCTCCCACCAGGCAGAGTAGATGCTCAATACATGGGCAGCCCTTCCCTACCATGAGCTTCAGAAAGAATCTCTCCAGTTCACTCATGTGCCTTCACTGGTCACCCACTACGGACCATCCAACAAGTCTGTTGGCCAGACATCCCGAATCTTCAGGGGTGAAAAACAGAAAACACTTTTCATCGTACCATTGATGGATATACCAGCTACTCTAATCACAGGGAACTATCTGCAGTCGCTGCTGGCTCTGTTTGACAAAGTGAGTCTTATAGGAATTCTGAACAGCTGCTAAATATTGAGAACGAGAATTAAGTTGAATGTACTAAAGATGCCAGCCAGCTCTGTGGACCCCTTCCTACAGTCAATAACTATTATCAAATTATTTGCCCCCATAACATTTAGGGTTTTGTGGGTATAACTTTCAGAAAATAAAGTATCGTTGCCCTCAAAGAATGGCAATACTGCCAGACGATACTTGGTGAAGACAAAGGTCCCTTCAGTGGTCATCTCAGGCCCTTCTATATGTTGTGGTCCTTGGGCCTCACTCAGGCACTGTGCACCCAAAGGCATAATGTGGTCAGCTGGCACAGGTCCCAAACCCTCTGATGGTTTCAGGCACCGCCATGGACGTGTGGGCCGCACAATTCTTGCAGATCCTTACCCAATGAGGCTGGTATTGTCTCCAAGGGAGAAATGATGACAGGGATGGGTTCCGTGGTTGTTCCTGAGAAGGTCGAAAGGAAAAGAGATCGCATGAGGGGGCAGCCTGGGTTTCCAGTACAGATGCAGATTTGCTTGTTTAGCTAATTAAGTGGCCCTCCCCCCACCCACACAGGACCAGACATTGTGAGAATCGGCCTTTGTCTGGCAAAGGAAATGGGCCTCTCCATGAAACTGAGCATCTTAAGCCAATGCTTTTCCCGGCAGAGACATTCCCAGAAGAGGCCACGGTTACACATTCTTCTGGCAGATGGTCTGCGTTATTATCTGCTCTGCAAAGAACAATTAGAGCTACTCCTCTCCCGGGCTTCCCGAATGCACACTGATGGTCTCCACGCATGGGTTTTGCCCTCCCTCACGACTAAAGAGCCATGTCTTCAAGAACAGGCACGGGGGTCGGAAAGTGGGTTAGTGAGCCATCTGTGTGTAAGACCAATCCCACACTGGGAACTAAATTCAGTAACGCACCTTGGACACTGATGTCATATTAACTAAGGTGATAAACTCTTTAGGGAGGTTGGAGTGGGCCTCCAAGGGATTCGAACCACCTTGAAGAAACTGGGCACCTCAAGTGGAGTCAAAGGGCCAGCTGGGGAGTGAGCGGAGGGTTGGGAGCCATCCCTCAACTGGCCTCATTTTTCTTGTTCTTGTTTCTGCTACTAAAAAAGCAAGCACTCAAGTTACCATGTAAGCGCCAGATGAGACGAGGGTGTGCCTGCCCCACGGCCTTGAAGGCTTGGAAGTATAGATTACAGCACCTCAGCTCCCGAGCGCCTACTTAGCAGATCTGCATAGGACCTTAGATTCTTCTGTGAAGGTACTACTCGAGTCTGGGGGCGGGGCGGGTGGAGGGCGGTACACTCAGACTGCGCATGTGAGGAGCACTCAGATCTTCCCTGTGTGAGGAGCACTAGGATTGTGTGCGTGTTGAGTCCTCAGGTAACTCTGCTGCGTCTGGCTCAGGACCCTCTTTTTTTGTTTGTTTGTTTTTTAATTATCTCATGTGCAACTCATCAAATTTTATTTGATTTATTGACTGATTGATTTTTTTTTTTTTACTTACTTTACATCATGCTTACTGCCCCATTCCAGTCACCCCTCCCACAATCCCTCCCTCTCCCCCCAGCCCCTTCTCCTCTGAGCATGTGCCGCCCCCCCCCCCTGGTATCTCCCCTACCCCACCCCACCCTGGCACTTCAAGTCTCTGCAAAGCTAGGTGCTTCCTCTCCCACTGAGGCCAGACAAGGCAGCCCCATTTAAGAACCACTCGGTACAATACGCAGGTCTGCCGCCCCCTAGTGTTTCTGTGCAGTATCACACAGACGAGTGGTGAAGCCCGGTTCTCAGACACCACCCTGAACTGAGCCTGTTCTCGGCTCACAGGACAGGATAACAAGCATACGCCAGAGGCTTCGGCTCAGGCAGAATAACGACACGAATGAGTCTCTGGGACTCACATATTTTATTCTATTCTCCCTTCACCTCGCTTCCTCTCCAGCATGTAAGAGTTGGGGGTAAACGACTACATTAAACGACTGTTCAATGCTGGCCAGCCCTGACTATCATGTTCTTCTCGAGTATAATCTGTCCTGGCATAGGCCGAGCATTGTTTCTCCGGGTTTGCAAAATCTGAATTACTCTAAAACCTGAAACGTGTTAAGCAACAATATGATGCTGTGTGTGGAAAATTCCATACTGTAAGACTTTGTTTGAATGCACAGAATTAATTAAAATACTGTCAGAGTCGACCTGGTGGCAGTCATGAGTAATCTCTGCATGGAAGAGCTACAGTAGGTTCTCTAGTTAGAAGCCAGCTTACAGCCACTGGACCAAGTATAGCCCAAGACCCTGTCTCAAAAAAAAGATGTAAATAAATTATCACATCAAACTATCTTTGGGTTATGTGTAAACATATATATGAAGCATATACTAATTTCATGTTTAAACTTGTGCCTATCTCCAAGATTTCATTATGCTGGTGAGAATATGCCAATTCTTGAAAGAAAAAAAAATCAAGATTTTGAAGGTTTCTGTTGCCAAGCTCTCGGGCAGGTAGCGGTCAGCCTGTACAAAAGGCAGCAGACAACAACCAGGCCACAATTGGCACTCTGCTCAGTTCTCTGGTCAAAAACCTAGTAAAACGGTGGTTCTCATCCTTCCTAAAGCTGTGACCCTTTAATACAGCTCCTCATGTGGGCATTTTATGTCAGCCATGAAGTTATTTAGTTGCTATTTTATACTTTATAACTGTAATTTGCTACTGTTATGAATTGTATAGGAAATACCTGACATGCAGGATAGGTGACCTCCCCAAACGGGTCGTGACCCACAGGTCTAGAACCATTTCAGTAAACTGTCTGTCCCTCTGAAGTATATTTTAAGGCCTGACAAGTGTCCTGACCAGCTCAGAGCACTTGAAACGTCCATTTCTCAGGACGCCTTGGTTTGTCCCCCCTCTAGTGGTGAGTTTTAGATTTGCAACCTTCAAATACCTGCTTTCATCCGTTTGCTGCCCAAGAATTAACTCTTCTCTTAGAACTCCCTGCCATATATTTCGTAAAATATCTTGTCTGTGTCTTAGTAACATTTAGAATAGTTGATAAACATCTTTTTCTTTTTCTTCCGTGCCAAAGACATTCGAGGGTGTTTGGGTGATCCTGAACTTATTATCAAGCTGCTTCTAGAACCAGGCAAGATAGGTACCTCTGTGGTGTGTATTTACCTTTGACCCGGAGCTCAATATTCCTAGTGATGTTGTATTCCTGGCCATTGTAGGTAAGTGTCATAACACATCTGTAATAACCTGCATCGTCCATGGATGTGTTGGATATCAATAGGCGTGTGGGGTCTCCTGCACTCAGAAATTCCTTATTGCCTTTATCCAAAAGTATGGAGCCCTAGAGGGGAGATATCTGAAAGTTACATTACAGAATAACATCGCTCTTGGACATTGAGTGTGACATCATCGTTGTCAATCCATGTGGAATCTACAACCCAAGAGACTCCCTGGCATATACTTACTTTGGCCATTTTGTCTTTGGGGCACATTTTTAGCTGTATTTTTAGAGAAATGACCGGTTTTTTCCCCCCTTAGGGTAGAATCTTGCCATGTAGCCCACACCAGACTTAAACTCTTGATTCCCCTGCCTAAACCTCCTGGCGTCTGGAATGACATGGGTCAGCCCCATGCTCCATTTAGAAAAAGGAATTTTTTTTTTTAAGATTAAGTTATTTTAAAGCATTTACATACAAATATACTTAAGGTCTAACTGCCTTCTTCTGACTATGAGCACTATCAAGGAAAATCGCTACTAAACAGCCAGGAAGACATGGAAAACTAGGGCTGAAAGAGAACATGTTGGAGGAATTTATTTAAAAATTATTTCAATTTTAGGACTTACTACAGGAGAGGAAATCTTGAAAGTAGAAAAATAAGAGAGATGGGGCCCATCTTCCCATAAAGACATAGAGTCCTAGAGATGCTTGGCAAAACAGAGCCCTAAGGAGCAAGGCCTCCAGGGAAAATGGAAGTAGGCTGGATAAAAACATCTTGAGTGTTCCATAGCCTCAGTACACGCAAACCTGTATGGCATCTCAGCACTTGAGAAGCTGAGACAGGAGGATTGTGAGTTTGAGGCCAGAGTGAACTACATAGAGAAACCCTGTCAACGGTAGGGGAAGGGGTGAAGAGGAAGAAAAGA
>NC_034594.1:20688855-20708308 GCF_900095145.1 Mus pahari | reverse complement strand
GGGGAGGAGGGAGGGGTGGGGAGGAGGGATTGGGTGGAAAGAAGAGAGGGGGGGGGATAAAAGGTGATCAGAGCTCAAGGCTTTCAGTAACGAAATACAACCCAGAGACGGCCATGGCTCTTCCTCAAAGTATACTTAATTAAAGGGGGAAATCTCACAGCTCCTAGCTTGAGTAGACAAATATGAACACAGGGCACAATATGGCAGTTGTTCTATAAATGTAGACTTGGAGTCAGTTTCTTCTGTCCCTGTCCTCTGGAAAGGGGAGAAGTGAGCGGGCCCTGCCTCTGAGGCTAGAACAGGGAGAACATAGTAAGTACTCAGCAATGCTCAGAGGGACTGTGGGAGGAGCGGCTATGTTAACACCCCACGCCAGCCCCGTGGACTAAGCACGGTGCAGGGGCTGCATGCACAGTACTCCATCCCTAGCCTTCAAAACAGTTCCAGGCAGCCAAACATCCTGCTCACAGCAGCAACAGGTTCAAGACAGGAAGCAAATGCGCCAAACTAAAAGAGGGAAGGTTTCTAAACCCAGACACATTGTGTCCAGATCTATGTTTCATCCTCTGCAGGGGAGTTCTGCGTGTGTCCTCTGCCTGCTCTTCCTGAACCAAGAGGAGGCTCTCTGTGGCTCACCAGGCTTCTCCATAGGCACAAACTCCTTTCAGGGAGGCGTTTTAAAGGTTCCAGCATTGCATTGCTATGATGTATATAAATATGTGCACGTACATGTGTGTGAGTGTGCATGTGTGCATGGATCTTGATGTTAATACCGATGGTCAGCTGATTAACCTATTGATTAAAGGGTGAACTCTTATCAATGATTAAAGGAATACAGACCTTCTCAACATCGCTCTATGGTCTGCAGCAGGGGTGGACAAGTCCTTTCAGGTAAGAGCCAGATAGGACATAGTTTATTGACCTCATAGACCTCATGGTCTCTGTCTTACTACACAGTGGAACAGACAAAGAAAATCCGTAAACAGAAGCCCCAGTACAAATGTGCTTATGGACATTGAAGTCTGAGCCTTAGTCAATGGTCACATGCGCTAGAGCATTCTTTTCATTTTTTTCAAGCATTTAAAACCTGAAAACTCTCCATACTTGATGAGTTACACAGAGACAGACGATAGCTCTAGGCAATCGTTTGCAGCAGGTGCTGTGTCTCCTAAAGAAGCAATGGCCTCACAGAGAAGCCATAAAACATTTGCTACTTTTCTTAAGGGGACAACGGAGAAACTGCAGCAGTATTTACTCCTGCAACTCAAAAGTGGTCTTGTGCTTTAAAAAAAAAAAAGATATTTTAAACATGGATATAATTTTTTGTAGAAAATAGACAGGGTTGTTTTGAGCATTTTTTTCCTAGTTATTTTTAGGTAAGTGACACTCAAAAGCTCTTTAGCAGCTATTGACTGTGAAATCATTTCACACTCTACCTGCACGAACCTCATCCAAACCACACAATACTAATCTAATCGTCGCCATTTTAATTAACCTTATATTTCTAAATAGATAATTACCTGTGTGTCTACACAAATATATTGTCTTCAATCAGATTTTTGCATGTGTTCTACAACCATTGAGACATGTTTTCGAGGCATACGCGTTTCGAAAGCATTACCTTATACCACTGTATCTTTCCATCAGCGTTGCTGGAGATGAATTCTTTCAGGTCAGGGCACACTAATAACCCCGTGGTGGCGAGAGCTGAGATTTGCAAGTAGGAGACAAGAGGCAGAGACGCTTCAGTATTCTTAAAGACCTTGAGTTCCACAGACATTTGCTCACAGTGCGATGCGTTTCTAATTGTTTGTTAAGAAAAAGGAAAGAGGCAATGATTGGAAAGACAGAAATACAAAACCAAAAGAATGTAAGAACAGCTTCCCGCCCCCGTCACACTCAGTCTGCACTGCCTTGATGAGTGTGGCTTACCTCCTGCTCGTTTTAACTTCTTGTGATACAAAAGCATCACACCTGACTGCTACCTACAAGCTGTGTGCCCTGTGCCTTTCGTGAAGGACCAGTGGCAGAAGCTTCATGGCCAAGCCCAGGGCACTGAGATTCTCCCTAAGAATGCTTTACCAACTGATTTCTGGTTTCAAAAGACTGCTGAGAACTTTGTGTTTGGACTCTTAAATAAAAATAAAAAATAAAAAATAAAACATGAACAAAACTATATAGCAGGATCTTGGAGAAAATAACTAATTTGGAAAAATATTTTGATTATTTTTCAGACCACCCATGATTCTAGGACTATGATGCTATCAAGTGTTCGAGGAAGACTTGAACATACCAAATGTTGTCCTTAGAACTGAGAAAAGATCAGAGATAGATAGATAGATAGATAGATAGATAGATAGATAGATAGATAGATAGATAGATAGATAGATAAACAGGTCGCTGGAAATGTGAGGGAAAACGGATGAAGGGATAGAAGAGATTGATAAAACGGAATGTTTAAAATAGAAAAACAAGGAGTTGGCAGGTTGGTCATTTGCTCTGTCTGGATGAGGCTCTGCATTTAACTGCAGCATCTAAAACAAGTGAAAATGAAACAAAATAAATTAAGAAAAATAGAATTCTATCAGCTAAGACCCTAAGATGAATAGCTACCAATGATAAATAACACACCGAGAGAGACCATCAGAATCAATTGTAAAAATGGTGTAAAAATTACTTCCAAAAAAAAAATCTTTTAAAGCCTAACAATATATACATCCAAAGATGTGGACCTCGTGAGCTGCAACTTCCTGGTGTAGTAATGGCATGGCTCTAACAGAGGTAACCAACAGCTCTCTGGGTAGATCTGAGGCTTCCTCCCCAGGAAGAAACCTGTGCATGGTTCTGTACACTTGCTCTCCAAGGCTAGAGAGGTCATAGGTCCTAAGTGAAAACTTACTGCTATTGTTTTGTTAAATGGACATGGGGTCGAGCCACCTTCTAAATTAGAGGAGCCTCTGTTTTCAGTGGACGCAATACAAAGAGACTCAAGGTGGTACAAATGTAAAGAATAAATGACTCTGGAGTGCCCTACACGGGACACTCATACCACCCACTCAGAGACTCAGGGAGCAGAAAGAATGTACGACCCAACGGTTGGGGGAAATGCTGTGAAATAGCATCCTCTGGACATGACATGGTGGCTGTACTCATGAATTCAGAGCAGCCTTGGTTTCCTGCCTAAGACTGGGCTGGCTTCGATTACATAATGCACAGGGAGGGTCATCTGAGTCCCACTCCTCACGGAAGCGAGGCACCCCCTCTTAGGCAGGTCCTGGGTAACCACGCACTAGTAAATCACAACCCACCCCTGCGAGCACCCGTGGTTAAATGTGACATGTCAGACACACAAAAAGACCCCAGAGTTGGAAGAGGACCTGAGGGAGGAAAAGGTTTTCAATGAAAAAAGAAGAGGGATAAAAAGGCTGTGATGGGGAAGGAACAATAACCTAAACCCAGTGAATAAGCATATGAAAGGGTCAAATAAACAAATGAGATGCAAATGAAAAGACTGAAGAGCGCTTTCAGTACCTGCTTAACCTCAAACTGGTCTCCGGTCTAGTAACAAAGCTGCAGGATGGTACTGGTTAGGCCAGTGTTTACAACTAAAGTAAACTAAGTTCAGATTGAAGCAACCTAAGTCTCTATAGCTAGTAAGAGAAAACAAAAACATCAGAGGCTCTTAGAGATCCCATAAACTAGGAGAATTTTCTAGAAACCACGCCTGCCAGACATACCAAGAACCCCAAGCTTGTTCACATTATTGATCTGGTAATTCCCCTTGGACAAAGCACTGAGATCTGGGGACTGTTTGTTCTGGCAGCATTATCTTGACTACTCTGAGTGACAGAAAGGCCCTGTGACTTCCCACTCGCAAGAGCAAGAACAGGGCAGGGCAGCCTCGTGTCCTGGAACTGTGAATGCCTATGTATGCCTTAGCAGTTGCTGGAGATTTCCACTTACGCAGTCAGAAGAGAAGGCAAGCATTTCCCCTGGGGACAAAGAACACTTGAACACACCGAGGTTGGCCCCTCAATCTCAGAATCTCGTTTCCCAACAAAAATAAGAGCATCAGCTAAAATTCTTTTTTTTTATTAGATATTTTCTTTATTTACATTTCAAATGTTATTCCCTTTCCTAGTTTCCCCTCCTAAAACCCCCTATCCCCTCCCCCCTCCCCCTGCTCACCAACCCACCCACTCCCACTTCCTGGCCCAGGCATTCCCCTATACTGGGGCATAGAACCTTCAAAGGACCAAGGGCCTCTCCTCCCACTGGTGACCCACTAGGCCTTCCTCTGCTACATATGCAGCTAGAGCCATGAGTCCCACCATGTGTTTTTTGATTGGTGGTTTAGTCCCAGGGAACTCGGAAGGTACTGGTTAGTTCATATTGTTGTTCCTCCTATGGGGCTGCAAACCCCTTCAGCTCCTTGGGTCCTTTCTCTAGCTCCTTCATTGTGGACCCTGAGTTCAGTCCAATGGATGAATGTGAGCATCCACTTCTATTTTTGTCAGGCACTGACAGGAGACAGCTCTCAGGAGACAGCTCTACCAGGTTCCTGTCAGCAAGCTCTTGTTGACATCCACAATAGTGTCTGGTTTTGGTGGTTGTTTATGGGATGGATCCCCAGGTAGGGCAGTCTCTGGATGGTCCAGTATGCCCCCTGTTCACCTCTCCTAACATTGGCACTCTTCCTGGAAGAGCCCTGAAAGGGCTCAGTGCTCATATTGATCACAGACCATGACTCTCCCCACACCAAATATTTCCCATGCTGTGGTTAGCCCACCTCACCCTTCCAGCAAACTTCTCTACAGGCAAGAAAACGAAAACTGGAGTGTCATCAGGATACAAAAGGGAGGGGCTAGATCCCCATTTTGCCTTTCTAATTCCAAGATGGAGGTCTCATTGTGGTGGATGTTTGCATGCTTGATTTTCTACTGTGTTTTCCTGGTAAGGTTCCTCAGAGAAAGTCAGTTAGAAAGCCTGAGTGGAAAGCCTCTTTATGCCTGCTGCATAGCAGACATTCCGATTTCCCCTGATATAGGAGAGACCGCCTGCCCGCTTCCTCAGCAAGAGCAGCATAATCTTTTAACCACTGAGCCATCTTCCCAGAGCATGCACATTTCTTTTCTTTCTTTCTTTCTTCCTCCCTTCCTTCCTTTCTTTCTTTCTTTTTTTAAAGATTTACTTATTGACTATTCTGAGTGACAGAAAGGTCATATGATTTCCCAATAGCAAGAGCACAAACAGGGCAGGGCAGTCTCTGTCCTAGAACGTGTTTGTGAGCACACTGTCGCTCTCTTCAGACACACCAGAAGAGAGCACTGCATCCCATTACAGATGCTTCCGAGCCACCATGTGGTTGTGGTTGCTGGGAATTGAACTCAGGCCCTCTGGAAGAGCAGCCATTGTTCTTAACCACTGAGCCATCTCTCCAACCCCATATGCACACTTCTTACACCTACCCAAGACTGGGGCTGATATAGTCTGAACTTCCTCCATTCCTGCTAAGAATATCACCCTGCCTGGTTCTTCTAAGTATCAATATGCTAGGCAATTTCTCTGTAAACGAGTTAATGAAATCTAGAAGGACTCTAAAGGCAGCAGTGGGTGGAGCGAGCAGTGGCCTAGGAGCAGGGCAGCCAGCTGGAGAGGGATAGCTGATCTCCAGTCAGGCCAAGGGTGTGTCCTAGTTCTTTCAGAAGGGCTGCACCACAAACTATTAAGAACATGACGCCAACAACTTTACCCTTTGAGGAGCTGCAGAACATGTAAACGCTGAAGAACAATCCTTTCAACGGTGTTGAGAAAGCAAAAGGGTTCATGCAAAAACAGACCTACACCCTGGCCCGACACTGCGTGCAAAAACTAGCTCAGGGCATGTCAGCCCTGAAACATAGCAGTTAAATGTGTGAGAGTATAGGAAGAAAATGAAGGAGAAAGCTCCATTACTTTGAAATAATCTGTGATTCCCTGAACCCAGGAATAGAAACACTAGAAGAAAAAAAACAAAAGGACATAATTTAGAATTCACCAAAATGTAAATGTGTTCATGAGGAGGACCCCACTGACAGAGTGCCTAAGCAAACCATGGAGTGAGGTGAAGTATCCCCAAGTCGTACAGCTAACTAGGAGAAGACATTCCAAAAATCCTACGGTAAACAATGCAGTTCTCAAAACCATCAAGGACTGGAGTAGCCATTTCTCCAAGAAGTAGATGCAAGTGGCTAAGGAAGACGCAGAAAGGTACAACCAAGGACACGAGGCGCCACATCACACACATTAGAACATCACTGTGGAAATAAATAAGCAACCAGTGTTGGCAAGACTGGAGTGCAACAGAACCCTTGCGGGGATGGAAGTCAGCGCAGCTGCTGCGGAAAATCAAAGAAATTCATAAATGGCCACGTGATGCAGAAACACAAACAAAAGCTTATGTAGTAACTCAAAATGGCATTCCTAATGAATTCCAAATGAATCCACACAGCAGGAAAAACCTGTGTGATCGCAGAAGGAAGGACAAATGGACAAACAGAACGTGGGATGCTTGCACCACAAGACAGCAACAGTCAGCCTTGGGCTATAACCCTTGCATGTCACCTACAAGATGCAGATTTATAGAGACAGAGGGCAGTCTGTGGTTCTCAGGGGCTGGGCCGGGAAATGGATGGATAGCTATAGTTTAACGAAGAACATGCTTCGGTTTGTGAAGAAGAGGAAGTTCTGGAGGTTGATGGAAAGCCAACCAGGACAGCCCCTTGTCTGGACATGATCATAGCTCCCTCCCTCCCTGTAGTGTATTAGGTCTCTGCTCAAATGTCACCTTGCTAGAGAGAACTCCCCAGAGCCTTGTTAGCCGGCACAGCATTCAGTCCTGGCTTCTTGCCCCGATGTTACTTTTCTTGGTGACATTTTCCCCACCAGACACATCTGTTCTGTGTGTATATATATAACATCTGTCCGCCATCACAATGTGAGCCCCAGAAGGGCAGAGACTTGTTTTGTGCTTTTCCCTGTTAACTCCACGTGGCAGAGAAAACAAGACACAGATGGGAAATCCCCAGCAGAATTTTAGAACCAGATGGAGTCTCAGCATCGGACTACTCCAGATGCTATTGCACAGATAAGGAAACTGAACAGTCATGGAAGTTGTTCCAGGGCACGAGGAGGGGCTGCACTACGCATCACCCTAATCTATGTCCTACTGCTCTTAAAAACAAATTGTTATAACACACATAAGACACAGATCCTACCGTGTTGACTGTCTTTAAGTGAACCACTCAAGCAAGCTAAGCACTTCCACACTATGGCACCGGAGCTAAAAGGACCATGGAAAGGATCTTTTTCAGCTTACAGCTTACAACCCATCATGACACCATGACAGGAGGCTAGAGGCAGAAACTGAAGCAGAAACCGTGGAGGAACAGCGCATACTGGCTTGTTGTACAGGGCTTTTTCAGCCTAGTTTCTTATACAACCCAGGACCTCCTGACCAGGGATGACATCACCTTAAGTGGGTGTGGTGGTTTGAAAAAGAATGGCCCCCAGAGGCTCATGTATTTGATGCTTGGTCATTAAAGAGTAGTACTGCTTTAAGAGAGATTAGGGGGTGTGGCCCTGTTGGGATGGGTGTGGCTGTGTTGAGGTGGGAGTGACTTTGTTGGGGTGATTGTGGCCTTGTTGGAGTAAGTGTGTGGATTTAAGAGTCTGAAAAGCCTAAGCCAAGCCCAGTGTCTCTCTCTTCCTGTTGCCTGTGGATCCCCATGTAGAACTCTCAGCTCCTTCTCCAGCACCATGTCTGCCTGTTTACCCCATGCTGCCCACCATGCTGATAACAGACTAAATCTCTGATGCTGTAAGTAAGCCCCAACTAAATTATTCCTTTTGTAAGAAGTGACATGGTCATGGGGTCTCTTCCACAACAATGAAACACTAAGACATTGAGCTAGGCTCTTCTACATAAGTCATTAACCAGAAAAGTTTCATGTATTTGCCTACAAGTCAGTCTGATGGAGACAATTTCTCAATTGAGACTCCTTCTTCCAAGGTGAAGCTAGCTTAGGTCAAGTTGACAGAAGAAGAAAAAAGATAGCTATAGAGATGGAGATGGAGATGGAGATGGAGATGGAGATGGAGATGAAAAAAGATAGCTATAGAGATAGAGATGGAGATGGAGATGGAGATGGAGATGGAGATGGAGATGGAGATGGAGATGGAGATGGAGATGGAGATGGAGATAGAGATAGAGATGGAGATAGAGATATATTCCTAAACAGCACATGAGGTTTTGCAGGGACACAAAGGAGAATATAGTGTGGATTGCCATTCATGTGCTTTGAAAGTACAATTGTCACTGAAAACCTTAGAGTCCATTCTGCCTCTACCTGGACATTGAGTCCACATTACCCCAGACCCAAAGAGTCTTACCTGAATGTGCAAATGTAGGTACCAGAATCTTGCTGCACTGCTGGAAGAACCCAGAGTGTGTTACCCTTCACCCACATCCTTGGCTCATCTCCTGGGATCAGCTGAGTAGAGTCCAATTTACTCCAGGTCAGAAGGCTGTGGGAACTGCTGGAGATGTTGGAGCGAGGTGCCAGGGGGCACCTCAGAACCACAGGTTCACCTTCCAGCCTCAATTCAGATTTGAACTCTCTGCCACGAAACTGGCAGTTGTCTCCATGGACTGCAAGTCAGAGATAGTGGGCATTAGGTCCCAAATTTGCTCACATCACAAAACAAGTCCCCAAAGTGAGGGTGAACCCAAACCAAGGATACACAGCACATCTAAGCAAGATTCTGCATGGTCTCAGCAAAGTGACCTGCACCCAGGCTCCCATGGGCAGTACCCTCTGTTACTACAACTTTAGACTTCCCAAATGATAACCTGGAACCATCAATTTCAATTTCTATCCTGTGGAGGCAGATAGATCAGGCTCACATTATAATTTAAAAAAAAAAAAAAGATTTGGGGCTGGAAATTCTTTAGCATCTACATCGGGATGCTCACAAGCATCTGTAACTCTAGCTACAAGTGATCTGACACTTTTCTAGCCTTCTAAGACACCTGCACACACATACACACACACACACACACACACACACACAACCACCACCACCACCACATCACACACACAGATAAAAGCAAACTTTTAATTCTTTTCTAAATGATTTAAATACAGGCTCAGTTTTCATTTGCTGATATTAAAAGATGAACTATGTGAACAGAGGTAAAATGGAATGGTTGTAACAGACTATATATTTCAAGCCAAAGGTATGACAGCTAAAGAAACTCCATCTTATGTTAAGCATCCATCTGCTTACCCACTACCATTTGTCTCTGACTCCAGTCACTGGAAGATAAGTTTCTAGTAACTCTGACTCAGTGACTCTCATTTAGAAATATTCAGCTGTCACTTATGATATGACTGACTGCTTGGGGGGGGGCGTTCTATAATCTTCTTATACAGACATTCAAGGACTATTTTGAAATTATCTTGATGACCTAAACTTGGCAGAGCACAAGGCTCTTGGCTTCCTTGTGCAGATAAGCTTGTAGTTTCTACCTTTAAAGTTCTACATCCCTCTATTGCTGGTGAACTTAAAAAGTTATACAACAACTTTGGAAATCAATTTGGGAGTTTCTCAGAAAACTGGGACTAGTTCTACCTCAAAACCCAGCTATACACAAAAGACATTTCATTATCCCACAAGGACACCTGCTCCACTATGTTCATAGCAGCTTTATTCATAATAGCCAGAAACTGCAAACAACCTACCCACCCCTCAGCCAAAGAATGGATAAAGAAAATGTGGCAAATGTACATAACAAGATATTACTCAGCTATTTAAAGACAATGACATCGTGAACTTCGCAAGCAAATGGATGGAACCAGAAGATATCATCCATGATATTTTCCATGAGTGAGGTAACCCAGATCCAGGCAAACATGATATGTACTCACTTATAAATAGATATTGGCCATGATGTACAGTATAACCATACTGTACTCCACGAACTCAAAGAAGCTAGATAACAAGGGGTGGCCCTTGAATCTCACTGAGAAAGAGAAATAGAATAGGCAGGTGTATGGATAGAGGAAAGAAACTGGGTGGGGGAAGGGGTGGGGAGGGGAGCTGGAGGGGGGGATGAAAGTGTAGGGGGGGTATATGTGGGACGACCAGGAAGTCTAGAACAATGGAAACTTCCAGGAATCTTTGGGGTGACCCCAGCTGAGACTCCTAGCAACGGAGGATGTGGAACCTGAAAAGACCATCTCCAGCAAACAGAAAAAGACCCCAAATGGAGAGACTGGGACTCCAACCCAGCCACAAAACCTTAGACCCACCATTTCTCCTGCCAACAAGATGTGTGGGGCTAAAGATGGAGCAGACATCAAAGGAATGGCCAGCCAATGACTGGCCCAGCTTGAGACCCATGCCACGAGAGAGGGTCCACCCCTGACACTACTCATGATATTCTGCTATACTTCCAGAAAGGCACCTAGCATAACTGCCCTCTGAGAGGCTTCACCCCGCAACTGATGGAGGCAGACGCAGAGACCCACGGCCAAACATTCGGCAGAGCTTGGGGGATTCTATGGAATAGTGGGACAAAAGGATTGAAAGGGACAGAGAGGTCAAGGACACCACAAGAAAACCCACAGAATTAACTAACGTGGGCCCAGAGGAGCCCACAGAGACCCAAAGAACACCAGAGAGCATGCGTGGGACGGACCTAGACCCTCTGCACCTATGTAACAGTGGTGCAGCGTAGTCTTCACGTGGGACTCCTAACAGCAGGAGCCGGGGCTGTCTCGGACTCTGCTGCCTGCCTTTGGATCCCTTTCCCCTAACTGGGCTGCCTGTCTAACCCCAACAGGAGAAGATGTGCCTAGTCCTGCTGCAACTTGACATGCCAAGGCTGGTTGAGGTCCATTGAAAACTTCCCTTTTCTAAGGAGAAAGGGAGAACAGAAGGAGGGCAGGGGTGAGGTGAGAGGGAAGGACTGGGAGGAGAGGTAGGAGGGTAAGCTAAGCTGCAATCAGGATGGAAAGGAAATAAATTAACTAATTAAAAAATCCTTCCCTTGCCGGGCATGGTGGCACACGCCTTTAATCCCAGCACTCGGGAGGCAGAGGCAGGCGGATTTCTGAGTTCGAGGCCAGCCTGGTCTACAAAGTGAGTTCCAGGACAGCCAGAGCTACACAGAGAAACCCTGTCTCGAAAAACCAAAAAAAAAAAAAAAAAAAAAAAAAAAAAACACCTTCCCTCACTCCTCTTGGAGAAGTGGTCTCTAATCTGTCTCAGAGATTGGTGTTCTGCTAACAGCTTCAACAAATTTAACTGACTATCATCTGGATTAAGTCTGTGGTCTTCTCCGGACGTCTCAAACTCCAAAGTAAAGGTATCTTTGAATAAGGGCAAACTGGTCATATTCTCCATTCTCTTCCTTGCAGGAAAGACACACACCCAGGCTTCAGCAGACGGACGGGGAATATCTGTTCCCTCGCTTGCCAAGCCATGGATATTTGTAGTTTGTTACTTGTAAACCGAACCCCCCTGGAAAACTGTTTTCCCCGAAGCCCTTTCCCAGCTGAAGCGGTCCTTTCGTTTCTCACCTGTGTGCTTCTCTGATGTAACGGGAGATTCAGAAACCTGTCCTGTGTGCACCACTGTTGGAGTGGTGAAAGCAGAAACCCCAGTTACTAACACAAGCAAGATGAACATTGTCCGCACCAACTTCCTGAACGTTCAGGACCCTCGGAGCCTAGGGGAGGAGAAAGAGGGAGGAGTCAGTAGGATCGTGAGCTTCCATTGGAAGGTGGTCCTGGGGTTGGGGGTGGATTGGGGAATAGAATAGGGTCTTGATGGTGGCGCTCGCCTTTAATCCCAGCACTTAGAAGGCAGAGGCAGGCGGATTTCTGAGTTCGAGGCCAGCCTGGTCTACAGAGTGAGTTCCAGGACAGCCGGGGCTACACAGAGAAACCCTGTCTCAAAAAAACGGAGAAGAAAGAAACTGCACCTGAGAACGAGAAAGTTTACTGTATATATTTTCAAATAAGGAAATTGAAACCATTTGTATGTGTATTCAACAAAGAGTTGCAGCTGTATTTATGACCTTGACTACCATTAAACCCCCAGGCACCTTCCACAGACCTGCCTGGAATGGAAGTTTCAGATCCTAAATGCCTGCCTCTCCAGAAATGAATCTGAGCAGACCCTGCCCCTCTGCCTGGGCCACAGCTTGTACCCTCAGCTCCTCCAGGCCTGTGCCCCACGCCACTCTCTGAGTGAGGTGTCTCCTTAACCCCCAGTGGAAGCCTGCACCACTTTCTGACCCCCAGTGCCCTCCCAGTCTCCTCACTGACCCTGCGCGCCTCTGTAGCACTCATCACTGAACAGACATAAGCTCTCCGCAGATAGGTAAGGATTCTCTTCATCCTATGCACTGTCCTACCGTGCCCGAACTCAGTTGCTGAGTTCGTCAACACCTCAACAAATCTCCAGAAGCCAAAAGATCCTCTGGTTTCTCTTGCCAGGGAGCTTTGCCTGATTCCATGTGGGCAGACTCAGCAAAAGGAAGTCTTCTCACCAGGACCCATCAACTCTTACTGTTAGCTGTCTGCCGCCAGGGGTGGGACCACAACGCAGCGCACTCAGGAAGCTACCGCGCCTCCTCAGCCTTGGGTTCTTCTGCTCAGTTCAAGGTAGAAATAGCGACACCCCAAGCCACGCAAGTGAAGCTGTGGCAGGGATTTTGCTCTGGTGAAAGGGAGCAGAACACAGGCTAAGGTCCCCTGGGTCACTCTGAAGGGGCAAGGAGGGAGCCTACACAGAGATGCTCATTTTGGACCAGCCGGACTGCTCAGAACTGAAGTCCCTCAGAGTGAAACAGCTTAAATAGCATAATCCTGCGAAACCTGCTTCTCATTAAGCATAGAGACTGAATTGAGAAATCAGCACTTTCTTTCTCGCCTCATCCCACCCATCGCACCCTCCACCCTCGAGATGGTTATCCTCTTAGGTCTTAACTGGTCACGACTGACATTATCTGTTTCTGACCGCTAAGACTAGAGGCTTAGAAATCTCTGCTTGACTGTTCTAGCGACATGTGTGGTCTCAGCTCTTCTCTTGAGGGCATAGGTTTCCAACCTGTAGTTCACCATGCCCAGGAAGCACAGTATTGTCCTTTGAATCTTAACCAATAGCATTTATTATGTCTGTAGCCCAGTCCCCTTTCTTAGGTGATTTTCTTGAGGTCCTTTGGCCAAAGCACTGCCAAAAAAAATGGAGACTTTCCCTGACCCTGATCCCACCCCATAAGGCACACAGGGATGTGGTTCTGAAGAGATTCAAATTATAGATAAATATTGGGTCCCAGGGACCGAGATGGTACTCCCTTTTATCTTTCTTTATGCATAAGTGTGGGATCTAAGGAGTTCGTGTCCAAGAAATATCACTAGCAATTCTAGAGCCCGGCTTCATTTTCATAGCCTGTCTGTTAGGAATGTACATGAGTTTAGAGCCAGGCCTATCAAAGGAAGCTAGCTGATGAGGACTTTTCTGACTCTTCAGAAACCTATCTGCTCTCTCTAGAGAGAAATAGAAGCAAGTGTTTAAACTGGAAAGAAAGTAAGAATCCTTGCCCTAGGCTGCCCGTGTATAGCCACCACTGCACAGCTGATATTGGAACCAGAGCCAAGGAGCTGAATCAGAAAAGAATTGGAAACTCTGTATCTAATAAAACTGTTTCTCTGTTTGCCAGCCAAGGCTTCCCTAAGGCCCAGGCTCTGCTGATGTGTGATAGTGACTTTGTGAAGGGAGTGGTAGGGCCTGCAGGATGCTCAGGCCTCTTCAGTTCCGGTGGTTACTTTCTCCCTTAGGGGACCAGACCCGAGCATGGGCTTTGCATGGGATGCCCCTCAGCTTGCCCTCTCTGAGATTACCAGAGAGAGCAATCTCCCTTCCAGTAACCTTCCTGTTGCAGTCTGCACACTGGTTCTGAACCAGGTGTCACTGCTCCTACTGGAAGCTGGTTGTAGATCTTCAGGGGCTTATGGCGTTACCCTGGGGTATCAACCAAATCAGGGCAGCCAGAGCTTTATGGGTTTCTCTAAGCTCCTTTTCTTCAAGCATCTTCTACCTGCTCTAGCTATAAACCTTAAAGGCTTCTATCAGAGTTGACAAAGGGTCAGAGGCTGCCTCAAGCTGTGTAACTTCCTGTAAGAAGCTGGGGTAGCCTGTGCCATAAGATGAAAAACCACTGGAGTACTTCTTCACCCTGAGCTAGGAACAGCATTGCTGGGTTTTGTGGACGTGCCCCGATAAAGGTTCAGGAAGGTCTAACTTCATCTCCTTTACAGGCTGGACCTGTTAGACCTTAATTCCTTCTCAGATACGGATCAAGTGATATCTGCTCTCTCCCTAGCTCCAAGATGGAGTTCCTCAGGTCTTAGTGGGGACTCACATAGGAAACTACATCTTCCCTGGGTCCCTGAACATTACCTATGTGGCCATGTGTTGGTTGCTAGCCTACAATGCTGTGATAACACACGTCCAAGGCAAGGCAAAAGTCCAACCTCAGGGACTCAGCCCTGAATCGTTCAGTGTTCTCTGAGACGCTGACAAACCTGTCTTTACATTGGGTCATACCCACTGCTGAGAGGGAGAGCCTGCACCCTGTCCATCTCTCTGCCTCAATTTGTCATTTCCCAAAATTAGAATTGATTTTAAGATGGGATGAATGGGGTGGAGAGTGGGGGTAAGTGGCCAAGGAGGAAAAAATACCTCAACCCCTGAAACCTGGGATGGAAAACTCTAAGGAGAATTCAGTAAATCAATCTTACTTTGTCAGCGTGACTGCACAGTGCATTAAGATGCAGGGCCAAGCATCTTTACTAAGATGATGCTGGTAAAGTGCACAGGAACAGTTTGCAGAGATGCCAGCCCTTTGCCCCTTACCCTGCTGACTTCAGACTTGCTTAGCACATGTCAGGTTAGGAGACTGTGAAGCCGGGACTCTGATTCACTTACGTCTTCTTAGCAAATCCCCGCTTGACTTCGACCAATGTTTCTTGGCCTTGCTATGCACCAGGGTCAACTGGAAGCTTTCAAAAAGTACCTAACCCCCCGTGCAATGGTACCTGAAAGCAGATCCCCCAAATCAGAAATCACGATCTCCCCCAGATGATGCCAACCAGCAGTCAGCATCTGGACAGGTCACCATGTACCCTTTCAAAGATATGTGGATCAAATTCCCATCTGATAATTTCCCTTTTTCTAAATTCCAAAAGGAAGCAGGGGAGGGGGTTGAAAAAAAAATACGCATCTCTGCTACTGCATCCCCAAATACAGCCTTCTATATGGGAGGTGGGGGGGTCTCAAGGGGGACAAGACACTCTGGTGACATTCCAAATAGAAGGGAGCCAGCTTGTCAGAGTTTGGGGGTTGTAGGCTGGGGGGGGGGGCACTTGGAGACAGGTGCCCATAGAGGCCCAGGACAGGAGTTTCTCACAATAGAGTTCTGATCCCACTTCATAAAGGTTCTTAGTGTTTTTCTTCTTGCTTTTCCCTCCTTGTCACAGAATGGTGTTATATCCGAAAGACCCATTTGCTAAGGCTACTTGTTAAACTCAGAAAACATGATTGGGAAACCTGACCTTCCTTTTTTCTTTCTCAGTATCTCTGCTATACATACACAGACCTTGCTCTTGTCATCAGTCCTTAAGCCAGACATTATAGCAATGACCAATCTTGCATTTCCTTTGTGTTTGATATAAGTGACCCAGACATGATTCAAAGGATACAGGAGGCTTATACAGCTCATAACTGCAAGGGGCTTGAGCATCCTAGCTCTTCAGTATTGAGAAGATCCTTAAGTCAATGACTCATAGACACCAAGAAACAACAATTCCCTGGAGAGTGACCCTCATTTTATATACAATTCTGATATGCACGTAGAGATTCTACACACTCCTAGCTTCCTGGTCTAAAACATTCCGGGAGGCAGGGCATGAATATCTTGAGAGAATGAATATCCAAAAAGTGAATATCATGAACCATTCCTCCCCCAAGACTGGCCCATCAATTGTCCTTTGAAATCTCCCCATGGCCCTTCTCAACGACATACCTCACAGCTGTTGGTTAGACCAGCTAACCACTGCCACAGCACGGCAGCCCAGCAGATCATCCCAGTGCTGCTGTCATAAACTGGTAGCTTGTTCTTGCTCCCAAGTCTTTATGCCACATAGAGGCTGACTAGCCAAGACCAGGCAGGGCTGAGGACGGCTCCAAGATACAGGTACAATGCAAGTCAGTGCCACATTTCTCTCCGCTTCCTTATAGCATCAAACACCCATTCTCAGGGATGGCCAGGCAATGCAGGTAGAAGCAAGCCATGCTTTCCTTGGAATGAGCCCCTTCTCTCCTGCCCACCTTTCCTCTGACCTCAGCAAGTCATGGGGTCAAGGAAAGAGTTAGACAAGCTAGGCTCGGATGGAATTATTCATGTTCTCTGCTGTGCTTGCTCTCTGTGGTTTGGTCAGAGTCTGCATCGTGTTTACAGGACTCTTGGCCGTGCAGTGTCCAATCACAGATTCTACCCGAGGTGTAATCTGAAACACTGCCATGCCTCTCTTCCCTTGTGGACAGCTCAAAGTAGTCCAGACGGATACACATTGTTAATGCAGGGAAAGCACCGGGAATATTCCCATAATCCTCTCTCATACGTAGGGAATTTCCGAGTCCAAGGACTCAGACCTACAGCCTTGCTACATGGCTGTGGTGACAGGACCGTGGAGAGTTCTGCCTTGGGGTGTATCTAGCCTAGCACTTTCCCGAAAGCTTTTCTTGCTTCCGTGGGTCTCTCCCATTCACACGTTCTTGAAACACAAGTCTCAGCTCTAACCCTGTCCTCGGGTTTGGTAGTATGAAAGCCATACAGTATTAGGAGTTGTTTTGTCCTCTTAAGAAGCTCAACCATACATTATGTTCCCAGCTATTCTGGCCCTAGCCAGACTAACTGGTTCTCTAGTTGGTGTGTGAAAGAAATAAAAATAACACCATGTCTAGCTTATGCCTTTGGACTATCTCTATAAAGCCAAATCTGCATGGGATAATGTCATAGCCATGGTGACTGTGACAAATACAGAACACACATTCCTTCATTTATCTTTAGGAGGTGAATATTATACCATTTTATACAAGATATATGAAAATAAATCAGAGACTAAGGGCTTTGGCCCTGATAGTATACATACAAAGAACTGGCGTTTAAGACCAAGACTGCTGACTTCAAAGCCCCCTGTTCTTCAGAATTATACTTTCTATGACAGGGACTCTTTCTCCTCTCCCTTAATACCTATCTACCCCTGTTTTCTCAAATAAAATAACCTCTGTCTCTCCACAGCGTCCACAGCCAACCCTCACAGAGACCACACATCCCATCATCCTCTATAATGAGGAATGTCCATGTGAGAAATTTGGGGCAGATAGAATGTCATTGAAATGTGTAATCTTCCTGGGAAGGCCTCTTAAAGTAATAGTTACAAAAGTCACAGTCCCCCTATTTGGTATATATCCAAAAGGGAATGAAATCAGTGTGTCAAAGAGACTCTCATATTTATTCTCAATAAGCAAGGTTTGGAGTCAATCCAATATCCAAACATGGATGAGTGAAGACTATGTTGCATATGTATACATCTGGAATACTGTGTGTTTGGTTTTTTTTTTTATTTATAAATTCTTCCACTTGCATCAACATAGGTAAAAGGGATATCATGCCAAACACAAGGAGCCAGACATAGGCAGTGACTGGTAAATCTCCTTTGGATGTGGAATCTGAAAATGCTGGTCACATAGAAGTCATAGGTAAAGTAGAGGTATTGATCACATAGAACTCACAGGTAGAATAGAGGCCTCCAGAGATGAAGGTGGGAGCAAAGAAGATGTGAAATATTGGTCAACTGGTACAAAGTTAGAAGTAGACAGGAAGAATAAGCATTCTGTTTTAATTGTACAACAAGATGACAGGTGACTACAGTCAACAAAGATGCACTACATACTCCAAAGAAGCTAGGAGATTTTAAAATGATATCTATACCAAGTGGTTAATATGCAAACTGCAAGTAATCATTCATTATGGAATATACAGGTACCAACTCATCACATTGTATCGTAAGTGAGTACCATTATCAGTTAGAAAAGAAACGACGTTACCAACAAGGTCTCTACCAATTATCCTTCCTTCGTCCTCAGTGTTCACGCTCACTGGGGGCTAAACTGTAGCTGCCATCTTGGACCACAAATTAAGAGGATTCATGGAAAGTGTTGGGACAATAAGAAGAGAGTTGACTCCTGGACTGCCTTCTTTTATATGCTTCTATAGTATGCGGCCAAACCTGATACATGGTCTATCTAGAGTTTGTTAAATAAATAAATAAATAAATAAATAAATAAATAAATAAATAAATAGATGCAAGAGGTAGGGGCCCTAAAAGGTACCACCACCAGGGGCGCTGTTCCCATAGCCCGCCTTCTGACACCAACCTGATCCAGATCAGAAGTTTTCTGATAATTGATTCTGAAAAATTACTTTTCACTCAGGAGATCCCTTGCAGCCTCTGCTGGGATGAATGCAGTGCCCACCCAAAGCCCACAGTGTTTCTGAGTCAGGCTTTCCTTGGGTTTATATGGAGGTCTATAAACATGAATAAAATTGCTCTGACACCAAAACGTCAGGTCGCATTTACGCAAGCGTGGTCTCTAACTGATATTCCATAAAACTGTGAAGCTGTGAAGTCAAGGGAGCATGGTTTAGAAGGGAAATGTCCCAGGCTTGTGTGTCTGAACACTTAGTCTTCAACTAGTGACACTGTTTTGGAAGGCTGTGGAACCTTTAGGAGGTGGATCCTTGCTAGAGGAAGTAGGTCACAGGGCCTTGAGTTTTATGGCCCAGCCTCACTTCCTATTCACACTTTGCTTCTTGACTACAGATACAACCTGACCAGCTTGCTTTTTACCCCTGCTGTCACGTCTTCTATACCATGATAGACTAAGGCCCCTTAAAACTGTAAGCCAAAAAAATAATTGGCTTTAAATTACTTCTTGTCTGGTGTTTTGTTCCAGCAGCTGGAAAAGTAACTCCTATAAGAATTCTACTCTGGGGCAGAAGAATTCCTTGGGCAGGAAACCAAAGAGAATTTGAAACTGGCCACTCTCTCCAGCTTGTCCGTCTGGCCAATCAAGGTCACCATTTCCAGAAGGAAAGGAAATCCTCTAGTGCGCCCCTTCTTGAGTTTGCTAGCCCCTGTCCATGCCCCAGGTTACTCCCAAGTCTAGGGGCTGTCTTGGCTTCCTCTTCTTCTTCTTCTTCTTCTTCTTCTTCTTCTTCTTCTTCTTCTTCTTCTTCTTCTTCTTCTTCTTCTTCTTCTTCTTCTTCTTCTTCTTC
>NC_034594.1:20674881-20688723 GCF_900095145.1 Mus pahari | reverse complement strand
CTCTCTCTCTCTCTCTCTCTCTCTCTCTCTCTCTCTCTCTCGACTTCAGCAAAAACAAGTGCTTCAATGTGACTCTCCCCAGAAGTGGCTTCAGGCAAGCAAATCACAGGCACTTAAAAGTGACAGTTTTCAATAATCAAAACCTCATGGAAGGCTGGAGCCAAAATCATTGTAGTGTAGGAAACAGGGAGTCCTTGGCAGGCCCAGAGAGGGGAAGAAATCATCTGCTCCAGCTCCCAGCCAAACACACTCCCTGCCCTAATTTCTTTAAACACGTCTCCAAATCACTGGCGACTTGATTTCTCTCCTGGAGTCTGAGTAGACCTTGCTGCCCAGAGGAAACCTCAAGACTGGCTCATTCCAAGCACTGGGGCAGGGGATATGAAAATGAGGAGCATGTGTGAAGACAGGGCAAAAAAAGAGAAAAGATGTGGTAAAGTAAAAGGCTCAGATGACCCAGCCCAGAGCAGACAGGCATCTTCTTCCTTTGGTACTCACCCAGGCCTGGGAGACTGGTCAACTGTACCTCTGATCAGCCGTTTGTGTCCTGACCTCTGCATATGGAGAATGCAGACAGCCTAAGAGCATGTACATGATTACATCATCTCTCAGTCTAACTTTTATAAGCTACAAAAGGACTGTAGACTGAAGAAAAGAAAAAAAAAACACAGTATGGGGCACTACAGAATATATTTCATCAGCCCAGCAGTGGTGGTTCACACCTTTCATCCCAGCTCTTGGGAGGCAAAGGCAGGCAGATCTCTGAGTTCGAGGCCAGCCTGGTCTACAGAGTGAGTTCCAGGACAGCCAGGGCTACACAGAGAAACCCTGTCTCAAAAATAAAATAGATAAATAAATAAAAATAAAAATGAAAATAAAAAATAATATATTTCACCTAGACTAATTAATGTTCTCTCTCTCTCTCTCTCTCTCTCTCTCTCTCTCTCTCTCTCTCTCTCTCTCCCCTTCTGTGTACACTGTAAAATTCTATATACAGAAAAAATATAACAACTAAAAAATATAGGTATCATCAAACCTCTAAATATGTCAGAATACATATAAGAATAAATATGTCTCAATGGATTGATAGAAATAAGGGAATGCAAGCCAGTGGCTGAAGAACCATTATGCTACGGGATGACCTATGGTCACTGCTTTGCTAAATGGGCGGCGGCAAACTGCCTTCTAGATACTTAAGTTTCCAGCCATAGATTAGGCAGCTCTCAACCCTCACCACAGAAACTTCTTCAGGGTAGGTAGCAGTTGCTGAGGAGATAGCTTATCAAAGTGCACTGTGGAGTGCTCACACATCCCTAAATAGGACATCTATCTCAACCCCCTCCACAAAAGGCTCCGGGAACATCTTGAGAAGAGAGAAGAAAAGTTTGTAAGAGCACAAGGTCAGTGAAGCCTGCTGCATAATTGTGACTTCTGGACCCGACTGGAACATTACCTTCATGAATGCAGTAGCATCTGTGGCTGCCTACAAGAGACCTGCAGAAGTTCAAGCCAGTCACTGTGTCAGCACGCCTGGCAGAGGGATTCTGGAAGCCCTGCTCCTGGATGATGAGCCACTGACAGCTATTGGCTACTGAGATAGAGGGTCAGGTTTCTTTTGAGATTTGGTCCCTGGTAGGTCTCTCATGCCCTGGTGAGTGGCTCTATACCATACACACACAGACAGCACTAATTAGACTCCCTGGGTTATAAAAACGAAGCCTGAAGTTGAGAGAGGGCTATAGAAATCTTTTGAGTGAAACCAGCGGTGAGTAACCATGTGAAATTCTTTTTAAGGATCAATTAAAAAAAAAATTTTAAATCCTATCCTGTACCGAATGTGTCAGGACTGACTTAACCTGAGAGAATGAGCTTAAGTTTGTGATTATCTTCGTTTTGATGCCTGAAGGCTGTTGGGCAGCTGTTACCCTTCTGAGTCAGACAGAACAGAATGAGATGACAGTATTTACTGTTAGTCATGTTGATTAGCTATTGGCTCAAGCGCCTACTGCTTAGTCACATTCAGTGTGGTAAACAAAACCCTGAAAACACACACATGCCTCATGCACACCTTCCAAAGCATTCTCCAGCTGGTAAGAAAACAGTCGCATCAACAAGATCTCAGGCAGGAAATCTCTGAACTTTAGGCAGCGAAGGGAAGGGAGGACCATTGGTGTGAGCGGGGAGCAATGTATAAAGGGATGGCAGCAGCTTTCATTGGCAAGGGCTCTGGCTAGAGGCAGAGCCCTTGATGGGCTGTTCAAAAATCATTGCTACTCTGTAGAAAAGAGAGCAACTTGTTTCTTTTGCCCAGATTACAGGCAATTCTGCCTCCAAGCTGCACAAGGGTGCTGCTCGTGATTGCATAATCATGTCAGAAGGAAAGTTGGCCATTCCTTAATCAGACCCCCCCACCCCACCACACACACACACACACACACACACACACACACACACACACACTCTGGAGAAGCCTAGGAATACAGAAATGCTTCCTTGACAACTTGTTCCATCAGTATCACCCGTAGATGGTGAAGTTTGTCCCATTAAAGATGGGCATTTTCCGTTTTGAGACGAATTCATAATGTGAAACTTTTCTGTCAGCTCAGAGCCCAAGTTTGCCCACCTCTAAATGACATTCGTTAGTCAGATACTGCTATCTAGAGTCATTGGCAGGAAGCTTGTTCACACTGGTTGGTAGTACTGGACCTCAGTGGGACTCTTCAGAAAAATATAGTGAAAAAGTACATGGGACAGAACGTAGGTGGCTCATTCCCTCGTCTGTAAAAGGGATCCAACATGGTAGAATGACAGACATGTCACATGAAGAATTCACCACAGCGCTGGAAAAGAGGAAGTGTTCAACACATGGCCGGGCTCACTAGCACTCTCTGAACGCTGGTGGTTGAGGGGGTCTAGTAACATGGCAAGGACGTGAAGCTGGCAGATGTAAGGAAAGCATCAGAGTCCACCCTTTGCCATTCTGCCCGGTTCCTGGTTAGGTTCTACCCCACAGCCTGTAATTTTCTGGCATCATAGTTAGAAACCGAGCTAACACCAGTTACGATGCTAGAAATGTTTCTAGTGTTGCCTAGTGGAATCAGTAAGTCCAAAGGCATAGATCCAAATTATAGAATATGTTAACATACAAACATGATCTTAGGTTCACAGAGACAGATATGTACACATCCATAAAGCTGGTCTCGAATTCTAAGCTTTCTGGTACCTTCTTTCAGATTGACCCCTTAGTGATGGAGTCCTTAAACACGGCTAATGGGGATCGGAACTGGGCTCTGTCTTCATGTGGCCATTTCCTAGCTGTGTGATCTTGGGCAACCCCAAAGTCAGTTACACAATCTGAGCCGCAGTTTCTTCAGCTCTAAAATACAAAGGCTGCGCTGATGAGACCTCACTGCCAAGTATAAACATCTGGGATTCGAAGTTGATCTGGATTTGAGCACAGGTCTTTGTCTGACTTACAACTTCCATTTCTGAAGACCCAAGTCAGTGGGTCTTCCTCAGACAATGTATACCAATCCGGCTCCTTTGCTCCAAGCCCCTTAGCCAGCAGAGAACAGAACCAACCCACAGGGCTGTTTGAAGTCCTGGGCATTAGAATTCTGCCACTGTTGGCCAACTTCTAGGTGACTGGGTATTCTGTTTGCATTGGGGCTGAAGTCTGACTGCTAGCACACATAACACACCTCCCAACTGCTGTAACCTGAATACAGGAAACAAACACAAACATCCAAATAACCAGTCACCCATTAAACTTGTCCACCTAAAATATGACAGAACCGACAAGGCCAGAAAGATTGTAAGAACTGAAGGGGCCATCGGTCTGTGTGTTTGCTCACAGCAGAACCTTGGCGGCCTCCCTCTGATAGTCTCTCTCTCTATACGTAAGAGCGGCTCCTTTTGCAGAGTGGGTTAGCCACTATAGATGACCACAGTCATGTCTTCCATTCCTCAGCCTTCCATAGGGTTACCATCAACCTCCTATCAGGAGGAGGAATCCAGCTCACCTCCCTTGAATGTGGACAGGCTAGTAACTCAGGCGCGGCCAAAAGAATGCAGCAGAAGTGAGTTCACTGTGTGTGAATTCCTCAGCTATGTCAGAGAGACCTAAACAGTTTCCATCTGGTTCCCTCACAGAAACCCAGTCACCCATAGAAGCAGCCTGGTTGTCCCCAGGGAGGCCATGTGGAAGGGGTCTTGGCTGAGGTGTCAGCAACCTCTCCAACCCCCTCAAGGATACCACCCATGTGAGGTCAGTCATCTTAGACTCCACAAACATGCCCATTCATTTACTGATAACCACTGTTGGAACATGGGTGAAATACACAGCAGAGAGGAATTGTCTGGCTTTTCTCAAGTGTATGGTCTATGTGATGTATGAGTTGAAACAACAAAGTGACAAGCGGCCACATTTTAGTGTAGTTTTTCATGGAACAAAGGGTAAGTGCTCATTCAAAAGCCAGTTCCAAGGGGCTGGTAGGGTCAGAGTGGAACACAGGCTGACCATGTTTGAGCTCTTGGAAGATAGAAGGGGGACTGATCGGTGGTAGAAAATTAAATGGTTGGTGGGAGAAAATGCATACTGCATTATAGGTGAGTGCCTGTAACAAGAAAAGAACTAAGACTACTGCAAAAAAAAAAAAAAAAAAAAAAAAAAAAAAAAAAAAAAAGCAAAAAACCGTCTGGGGCCCGGAAGAACAGACACAAGCATTGCCCTCCACGTTAGTGTCCCAACATGAACACTGAGGTCGGGGGGGGAGGGGCACACAACAATCTTGGGTCACAGAGAACACTCTACTTCGAGCTCTTTTCTGTAAGATGGAGCAGGGCCTATGGTTCCTGAAGGCAATACTGTGATTGCTTTCCAGAGTGTCTTTATTGCTAGTCCAAGATGATCCTAGGAGTACATGCACAGCACATTGCTCAGAAAGGATGGAAGGATATAGGTAAGACATGGAGGAAACTCCTTTCCAGTAGGAAGACACAAACAGAAGAGAAAGGTCCTTTGGAGTCTGAGAAAACTGGGAAAGAGGTATACCAGATGAAGGAGATAGATAGACCTAACCTGTGTTTGAAACCTGAAAGCCAAGCAGAGTAGAATTTCTTTTTCTTTTTTTTTTTTTTTTTTTTTTTTTTTTGGTTTTTCGAGACAGGGTTTCTCTGTATAGCCCTGGCTGTCCTGGAACTCACTTGGTAGACCAGGCTGGCCTCGAACTCAGAAATCCGCCTGCCTCTGCCTCCCGAGTGCTGGGATTAAAGGCCTGCACCACCAGGCCCGGCTCAGAGTAGAATTTCGATTCTTTTTAAGAAGCCGGAAGCAGAAGAACTTTGATTCATCACAAGTGGGTCTGCGTGGGAACCTTGGTGCTCTTAGTAGGGTGGAGATGACAGAAAAGAAAGGCAATAATGACGTGGAGCGTCAGCAGAAGGAACACTGGGTTTTTAGAAGTCTGCTTGCTGCTGGCCTCACTTAACAGAGAGAGTTTCGACCTTCCCCCTGTACATTAGGCAAGCTAAGGGCTGGGCTGGGGCCGCCAATGGGAAAGGGATTGTCCCAGTTGGGGCTGCAGTTGGAAGGAGAAGCCAGAGAAGGAACCAGGGCAAGTTCTACTTATCGTTTCCCAATTGCCCAATCTACTTTGCCAAGGTCCTGAACTCCACTCACCAGTGTTCCAGTTTTCTTGGTGCCCCCAGCCACCCCCACAGTCCAGTGACAGATGTGGCAGGATCCATTCAGATCATTTGGGGTGGGTCCCCCACTGGTTACTGATGATTTTGACTGTTGCCTAGACATTCTGAACCAGAGAGTGGAAAAAAAAAAAAAGTTTGGCCAAATGCAGAGGACTGGAGGACAGAGGACACATTGGTCAGAACATTGGCTGTCACATACCTTAGGCATTAGGCTATGGTGTTTCCCAACCATGGATCCCAGTAGTAGTGACTCTAGGACCAGGCAGATATACACAAAGCTCTGAGGAAGCCGATGAGTAACCCCCAATTCAGCATACACACATCTAGAACACTTCCGATCATTCATCAGGAATGATCCTAGAAGGCTAGAAGGGACAGACAGAAGAACTAGATTGTGCATCTACCCTGAGGAATCTGATGAGCCCAAGAGAATAACTTGAGGCATCTAAGACAGAGGCAATAAATACATAATAGCAGGCTGAACTTGCTCCTCTGTGGATAGGAGACGTGGAAAGAAAATGAGATTTTTCTTACAACAGTGAATAAGTATACAAGGGGCAGTGAATAAGTACACAAGGGGCAGTTTCTCTATACTAAAGTTTCTCTATACTGCATCTATATATAGTAGGACTATTTTCTTCTACAACTGTTAGGATGTCAGCACAGATAGGACTTCTCTTTTCATGCTTTGAAAGATTATATCCCACTCTCCAGAAATTATGCCCACCTAGAATGCCCTATCATCTAAGAGTCACCAAGAACAACAGCTAAAATGGCCTTTTCCTCTGAGGGTCACTGAGCCCTATATGATGATTATCCATAAGAAAAAATAAAGTAAGCACACAATCACCACACACTCACATACATACATACACACTCATATACACACATGCAGACACACATACATACACACATATGCACACACTCATATACACATATACACACATGAAGACACAATCACATATATACACACACATGCATACACACTCATATACACATTCACACACACATACATACATACACACATATGTATACACACACACACACACACTTGGAATCCAAGAACTTTTTATCTATACTGTGTGGGAAAATCCTTTGCCATGAGAAAATGTAATCTTTAACTGGAAGCCACCCCAGACTCATTGTTTTCCATGGGCTCCAAAACCCTTGCTCTGCTCAAAAGGCTACATTCCCTTCTCATGCTGAACCCTCTAGCTTCTCTCAGCTGTAAGACAAAAGCACCACCATGTTCCTAAGAACATCCCTAGGGAGCTTGCAATCTGGAATCTTATGTCCAGGATTTCCCTCCCAGCCACTCCAGCTAACATAACGGAGCAACAGGACACGGTTGATACAGTAGACCCAGGTTCATTTAGGTGAGGTCTAAACCCCAGCTGCCAGTCCATACATCTCTTCCTGCTTTGACTGTTTCAGTGGACATGAGTGAAGACACAAGTGCTTACATGTCTAGTAAGTTCCCAAATGATGCTGTAGCCACGAGTCCAGGGAGTACACTTTGAAAACCACTTCCTTAGAACAGAGAGGAAGTTTCGTAGCAAGCACTGAATATCCTGTAGCAAGCCTTGTGTACACGCAAGCACACACACACACACTGAAAGACAGAGACACAGAAAGAGGGAAAGAGAGAAAGACAGAGACACACAGAGAGGGAGAAAGAGACAGACACAAAGAGAAGAGGAGGGGGGAGACAGAGAGAGAGAGGAAGAGAGAGAGAGAGAGACAGAGAGACACAGAGAGACAAAGACAGAGATATAGAGACACAGAGAGAGGGAGAGGGAGGGACAGAGAGAAGGAACATCTAAACAATATTAATTAAGCAGATGTTCTCTGCAGACCCTGCTTTTAAAATGGCCTTGAAGGCCAGAAGTTAGGAGGAATCACCAAGATCTGGCACAGTTGGCCAAACATAGGCTAACAGGAGCAAGAAATGACTGATAGAGATACTGTGTTAAGCTTTGGTATTGTAGGTCCTGCTACATTGTTTCTTGGGTTAGTGCACACAGCCAAGAGGAAGATTTGTTTCCTATTGCAGTGAAAGCAAAACCAGTCAGCAGTTTAGCCTTGCCTGCTGTGGTCCAATGTCTAAGCTCATCTTAGATGGTCTCTCTGCTCAGAGTCCTCCCTGGCTTATAGCCAAGGCTCAACCGGGCTATGTTCCCTTCTGAGCCTCCGATCCTTTCCCAAGTTTACACGACGACGGTTATGATTGCAGTAGTGAAGTCCCTTCTATTTTATCAGCTGAAGGCCAGATGTCAAAGACCACCGAGTCTTGAGCCTGAAGCCTCTCTCCAAGGCCAGCAGCCTATCTGACACTGCTTCCAATCTCTTTGACTCTAACCTCCAGACCCGCTCACAAAGAGTGAGGCTCTGACGTGGGGTCCACCAACCTGCTGCTCTTCCTTTAGCTTAGCTAACTGAACCTGAAGTGACCCACAAAAATCCTTTATCCTTACTCCATAAGGTAGTACACTATAAGTACTATATAATACTATGTAGTACTAGTAGTACTGTATAAAGTAGCATGTCTGTAAGTATCCTTCTGTTTATCTATCCCAGCCTTACTCAATAAGAGGGGATTCTATAGGGCATGAATCAGTGGGTCTCATTCTACAGTCCCGCCTGTTACACAAATGTAAAACATCTGATGACTACGACCTCTCGAACATTCAACACTGACCCAATGCTACACATTTACTCATTCCTCACTCCCAAGGAAGTTCTCTTCCCTGACTCTTGAAAGCTCAGTTGCTCACAACTTAAGTGTGAGGAAAGCAGATACCCAGACCCCGTATCAACTCTCAGGAATAAAAATCACCTGCGTGTTTACAAGACTCCCGGGAGATGCAAGAAGCGGTGATCTCACAAGTTCCTTGTCCCCAGATAACCCCCTCCCTCCTGGGCTCGCTAATGAGCATGAGCCTCATCATATCTCCTAAGAAAATAGTTCTCCAAACGGGCTCTTCCCATACAAGCAGTTCCAGTCTGTGATCGAGTCCTTGGGCACACGCCCACATCTACTGAATCTGAAAAAAAAAAAAAAATCTGTGTGGGCCAAGCAATGCGTGTCGTAGGCAGATATGGTAAAGGCCAAGTTGGAAGACCTGATAAACATAGTAGTCGGAAGTTCATGAGAAAGCACCCGCATCTGTCGCTAGAAGCGGGCGCGCTGCTATCCTGGGGTATGGGAGGAGGGACGTGATCACGTGATCGCTCCGTTCTCGCTGTCAAAACAATTGGATTTGAGGGTGAGCTGGGAATGAGAATGGCTCCGGGAAGCCCCAGGCCAA
Source organism: Mus pahari (assembly GCF_900095145.1). Classification (NCBI taxonomy): domain Eukaryota; kingdom Metazoa; phylum Chordata; class Mammalia; order Rodentia; family Muridae; genus Mus; species Mus pahari. The sequence goes on along the minus strand of NC_034594.1, from coordinate 20,679,709 downwards.
CCTGAGGCACACGAGGGAGAGTCCATCCCCGCAGCACTCTCAACTAAGAGAAGGAAAAGAATGCATTGAGACAGGTGAGGCTCAGAGGGGCCTCGGGGAAGACATTCTTCTGCACTTATGCCTGTAGGAACAAGACGCTGATCCCGATCCCGGAGAGCAAGCCTCCAGGTAAGGCAGAGCTAGAGGAGGGTGAGGTTGATGGAAGCCGATATGGAACACGGAAGGAAGCCAGCAACATCCCACTGCAAGCAGGGACTGGGAAGGACAGGCCAGTCTTCTGCCTCTATTTACACAGCAGGAAACCCAGAGAGAAGTTCCGGCCAAGATCACCCCATGTAAGGAGGCTGAGGTCAGAGACATATAAGAAGGGAAAAAGGGGTTTCAAAAGGGAGCAGGGGACTGAAGAGAAGTGACTTTAAGTAGCAGGGGAGGAAAAACAACAGAGCATTTATCTAATAACTGTGTGTGCCAGGCAGGTCTTAGAGTGCTGCCCAGTCTGCCTGGAAGCTATGGTTTCTGAGAGGCATCAGGTACATTTAAAAAAAAAAGTCACCCTAGGAAAGTCCCCAAAACCTTCCAACGTGCTCTGCACTCTGTCCGGGATGCTCAGCCTCCCAAGGTAAGAACCCAGCCCACTCCCTTCCTCCAGGTGAATTCTAGATGCTTGTCTGTCTCCTGCTACCTGGATCTGTGGACATTCAATAGCAGCTCTGTGATCTAGTCCTCCCCCCGCCTTTTTTTTTTTTTTTTTTTTTTCCTAACAGAGAAAACGAAGTAGAGAATGACCAAGGAATAAAGTAACCTCCACACAGGTATAGCCACTCACTGAGGAGACCGCTCACCCAGAAGAAGCTAGGAGACTCATAGAGGGTTACCTGAGGACCCATTAAAAGCAGAGCTGATGTTCTGATTGGCTCCCTGGTGTCTCTCCCTGCCTCTTTCCCACCTTCTTACCTGGAGCAGTGTATTCTTGAACCTTGTTGCTTCTTGCCTGGCTGGGGAAGGCTGCTGGGCCAGACTTTCACCTTCTGTGACGTCCCAGCAGCCCCCACAGGGATTTATAGGCTCCTGCTTGTGGTTTCCTAACTGGCCTATGTCACTCACTCTAATTGGGTGGTGGAGGACACACCTTTCCCTCCTCATGGGGAGCATCCTACTCATGGTATTTTGTGCGTACATCCTTGCCATATGGGGAAGTGGCCTAGGAAACTCTGAGTTTCCTTATTTGTGTGAGTGTGTGTGTGTGTGTGTGTGTGTGTGTGTGTGTGACTCGCTAGAATGACATGCTTCCAGCCGAGAACACATTTTAAAGTGATGCTGGCTGTACATGAAGAAGTTGTAAACAGTTTCGCAGGCAAGATTTCACCCCATCCACTGGATGCTGGTTAAAACCCAACCATGGTCCCATTAAAGAGAAAGGGAGGGTTTTAAATGAGTGGGACATAAGATCTCCACTCCCACCCCCAAAGAACTCTTCTTGACTCTAAGGAGGATTAAATGGATGGCTTGTTTTAGGGGGGCCTTGGTTTGGCTTTTTGTTTGTTTGGTTGGTTTTGTTTTTAACTTTCCATGAGTTGTTTCAAAGACAAGTGATGGAAAGCATTGACTGTCTTTTTTTTTTTTTCCAGTTTGTGGAACTGCTCTAGTAGTAGTTTCTGTTCTTGTAGAAATGCCTCATTAACTCCCTGAAACATACTTGATCTCTCATTCACAAGCCACCTTCACAAAGTAGGAGAGGTAGATCTCAGGCAGGAGCAAGAAATTATGGTCTATTGCTGGGTGCTGTTTAGGGGGCCACGTAGGAGAGAGTGAGGTCTTGGCCTCTCCAGAGACAAGCACCAGGTCTTGACCCCAGCTAATCTCCCAGCACGACTCCATCCCCACAGTACTGGACAGCGCTCCCACCCAAATCCACGGTATAGGCAGGATATCTAGAGGCCCCCCTATTGGGGGATAGAAAACAATGCTTTGCAAAAATATCCTTTTAAATCTAGCACTGCAAATAATAATCATGTTAGCGATGGTAGAAACAAGCAACCCACATTATTAATGTTGTGTTTTATAAAACTGGTGCGGTATAGTGGAGAAGACAGGGGAGCGAGGAGAAGGGGAGGAGGCAAAAAGGGAGGAAGGGAGAGAGAGAGACATAGCAGAGACCACGAGAGCACAGAACCCTAAGCACTAGACCACCAGCAAGGTGAGAACAGTCATCTTATAGCAGGGCTCCTGGCTTGTACCTGGTAGGCGGAGAGAGAAGGCTGTTGCTAGGTAGCTGTTGGGCGGGGCCTAGAGGAATTGCTAACAATTAACCCTGATGATATCTTCCACCTTGTTTATATCAGCTCGTCCTATTCCTACAGGTGAAAGGGTAGGAGCAAAAACATTCCGAGAAAAGCATGAAGACTTCCACACTCATAACAGAAGTCTCAAGGTCCAGGGCTGGAGAGATGACTCAGCTCCGCAGGTAAGAGTGCATATGGCTCTCACAGAGGTCCCACGTTCAGTTCCCCCCACCCATGTCAAGTCAACTCCAGCTCCAGGGAAATCCTACTCCCTCTCCTTGTCTCAGAGCACACTGTGTTCGCGTGCACTTAGCCCCACACGGATACACACACATACGTGTAACTTTAAAGAAATGAAATAAAATATTTTTTTTGAAGTCTCAAGGTCTTTTTGACAGCAAAGAAGGTAACTCTTAGAACTTCAATTTCCAGGCTGCATAAATAGTATCTAATAAAAATAAAAGCCAAGAGTGGATACTCGGGCACAATCGACCCATCCTCCAGATGAAGAAGAGCAAACTGAGGTCCTCAAAGTGTTTGAGTTAGCTACGTTAATTTAATCATGTATATAACTGGGTGTCTTAGTTATGGTTCCTATTGTTATGGTAAAACTCCATAGCCAAAAGCAACTTGGGGAGGAGAGGGTTGATTTCACATTACAACTCTCCAATCACACTCCACCATCCAGGGAAGTCAGGGCAGAAACCTAGAAGCAGGAACTGAAACAGGCCGGAAAGCTTGCTCCCCACGTCTAACTCAGCTTCCTTTTACTCTCCAGAACCACCTACCCAGAAGCTGGACAACCCACATCAATCATGAGTCAAGCAAAAATGTCACAGTCCTACCTTCAGGCCAATCTCACAGAAGCATTTTCTTAGTTAGGATTCCTTCTTCCGGAGGCTCCAAGGCCTGACACTGTTACTGATGATGCTATGGGGTGCTGACAGACAGCAGCCTAGCATGGCTGCCCTCAGAGAGACCCAATGAACAGCTGAAAGAGTCAGGTGCAGCTACTTACACCCAATCAGTGGACAGAAACCAAGGACCCCTGTGGTTGAATTAGGGAAAGGCTGGAAGAAGCTGAGGAGGAGGGTGACCCCATAGGAAGGCCAGCAATCTCAACTAACCTGGACCACCAGACACTGAGCCACCAACCAGGTAGCATACACCAGCTGATAGGAAGCCCCTGATACATAGACAGCAGAGGACTGCCTGGTCTGGTCTCAGTGAGGGAAGAAGAACCTAACCCTCAGGAGATTTGAGGCCCCAGGGAGTGGGGAGGCCTGGTGGGGTGGGGAGGGTGGGAGTGGGGATATCCTCTGGAGACAGGGGAGGAGGCATGGGATGAGGAACTGTGGGAGGGTGGACCGGAATGGGGATAACCACTGGCCTGAAAAAAAAATAGATTTAATAATAACAACAACAACAATAATAAAGATTCCCTCTTCTCTGATACATGTATCCAGTTAATAAAACACAACAAACACACCGGATAATGATCTTACAAAGCTACAACTGCCCCAAAATGAGTTTGTAGGGCAAAGGGTAAGTGTTAAATTACATCCATTTTATTCTTTTTCTCAGGACTCTTGAAGGAAGATTGCTCGCTTGCGTTTCTTAATTCTGGCATTCTTAACTCATGGTAAAAGTAAACTGTACATTCCAAGTCAAATACATATCAAAGGCAGAGATCCACTCCAACAGGAAGGTCTCCCAGGTGCCGCCACCATCCCAGCGTAAGAGCCATGCTAACTCCTGCACTCAAGCGCTCCATGGGCGTGCCTAACTTAGGATCCCATTAAGCCACGCACGCACGGCTTAAGAGGGCCTCAGAGGAGAAGGAAGATCATGCCAGACGCCTTTGTATTCACTCAAGAGGAACTTCGGACCAAAGAGGAGTTTACTCTATCTTATTTTCTGCCTTTGGAAGAATTGATCAATGTGCTGGTTGGTTTTGTTGACTTAACACAAACCTAGTTATATCAGAAAAGAGGAGATTTTAATTAAGGAAGTGTCGCCATCAAACCAGCCTATAGGCAAGTCTGTGTGGAAATCTTTTTGATTATTTATTGCTTTGGGAGGGTCCAAAGCAGTAGGGGCAGGCTGTCCACCCTGAAGGGTGGTCCTGGATAATATACGTATGCAGTCAGAGCAAGCCAAGAGCAAGCCAGTAAGCAGTATGTCTCCAGGTTCACGCTTCAGGTTCCCACCCTGAGTTCTCTTCGTGAAGAACTGCAAACTGTAATTGGAAATAAGCTCTTTCCTCCCGAGCTGGCAGTGGTGGACTTAACTAAGGCAATCATAAAGTCTAATGATCCTTTCAAGTTCTGATGCTCAAGGCCTGGTTTGGGAATGCCAGGAATCCCAGCAACTTGGGAGACAGAGGCAGGAAGATCTCTGTGAGTTCAAGGCTAGCCTGGTCTACATAGAGAGTTCCAGTCTAGCTAGGGATAAATGGTAAGATCCTAACAAGAGAAAGAAGAAGGAAGAGGAGGAAGAGGAGGAGGAGGAGGAGGAAGAGGAGGAAGAAGAAGAGGAGGAGGAGG
>NC_034594.1:20667676-20674834 GCF_900095145.1 Mus pahari | reverse complement strand
GAGGAGGAGGAGGAGGAGGAGGAGGAGGAGGAGGAGGAGGAGGACGACGACGACGACGACGACGACGACGACCTACTACTACTACTATTACTACCACGACTGAAGTTCAAACTTAGTAGTGACAGGGACTAAATCCCCAAGCCTCAGCAGGACCCGTGGAATAATGGCTGCTTCTCCTGTATCCCTCCATCTCCATTCATGGGCCCAGCAGCAATAGAATGTTCAGTTCAACTTCCCCACCAGGGCATGGGAAATGACCAAGATCCTTTGAGGGTCAAGATGCCTGGTACCCAAGATGCTTATTGCAAATGCTGAGGTAGAGAGAGACTCCTCCTCGGTTAGACCCAATGTGGTTCTGGCTCAGAAGCCAGCAGCCACCCCCTGGAAACCCTGTGGCAAAGTCCTTTTAAGTGACATGCAGCCCAGAGGGTGGAGGAAGGTGACTGGAAGACAGTGTGTGTGAGCCACCAACATCACGCACGCATCCCCAGTTGGAGGGGATGGTCTGAACTCTGAATGCTTCGGCACATTGTCCTGACCATTCATTTGTCTTTAGCAGATACAACTGCTGTGATTTTGATGGAGGAAACTATGGTCATCAAATACCTAGGAAAAAATTCACAGTGAGACATCCTGTGGTTGAGAATTCTAAGCCCTACTCTGGTCAGCTGGGCAACAGAGGGACTCTATGTCCTTGTCATACAAACAATTCTTTCTCATAAGTACTTCACAAATTAAGGACAGGGAGAGAAAACATGGGCTTCAGACTCCTTTGGGGGAGGTAAGATGAAGGCGGGGGTGGGGGCAGGGGATGAGATCTGCATTTGTTCCTTGTTCCTACATCATTCTGGAGAGTCTAGATGGGCCTCAGTGGGCTAAAATGAATTGTGGTCCATACAGGGTCCCTGGAACCACAAGGGCAGCATCCATGTCCTAGGTTTTGTCCAGCCTCTGTGGCTCTCTGGCTCATGGACTGCAGCCCTGCACACACCACCCTCTTCCTCCTTTGACTATCATACCACTCTTTCCTGAAGCACCAAACCCAAGCCTGTCTCCCCACCAGGAAATCCTTAACTTATTCACATTAGCAAAATCACGTTCTCCACATTAGGCAGCATGTTCCCAGCTTCCAAAGACTCAGACGGTGGCATCTTTTGGCTCCATCATTCAACCTTGAATCACCTCAAACCTTCCCTCCAGGGTTCAATCTGTGCTTTGTGGTTCTAGATTGAGCCTTGAGGAGATGACACCTTTCAGGATGTCCATAGGCGCCTGGAATCCCAGCGTGACCCTGCGTTATTACTCACTGGAATCCCACAATTCCTTTCACATCCCAGGTTAAAGTTGAACTGAGAGTGGAGATAGCCAGGAAGCTTAACTTCGCTGTTCAATTCCAAGAAAATCCGGCACTCGCCGTGGAAATATTTTTTATTTTCTTGTTCCTGCCTTTTCTTATTCCCACCTTAGGGTTTTCAGGCAAACTGAGGAAGAATGGGGATTCCAGAGGGACCCCCCCCCTTAACCTTGACCACCCCTGATCACTCTCACATCGGCACACCCAAGCCCCAGGCCTTGATGTAAGGGCAGCTAGAACCTTGTCTCATTTCAATGCCAACTGACCAGGACCTTGAACCCTGAATTTGATTCATCAATTCCACTAAGTCTTTTCTACAACACTGAGTCTCCAGGGTCACCAAGTGGTCTCCCTGCCCTTATCTGGATCCACTGTGTCCTTCACGTGAGTCAAAAACTAACCATCCATCACAACCACGATGAGTTTATTTGGGAATAGGTGTCAGGGTGGGAAGGCAGCATGGTAAATAATGTGGGAATTTAAGGAAGTTGAGCCAAGGGGCAGCTTTAAAGGGAAACAGGGGAGGCTTGCATAAGTTAATTTGAAATAATAATGCCTGACCACAGGATCAATAACATGCATGGCTTCAGTCAAATTAAACAGGAAGTTGTTGGGTAGAAACATGCACGCATGCACATGTCTGTCTGTGTGTGTGTGTGTGTGTGTGTGTGTGTGTGTGTGTGTGTGTGTGTGTGGTTGTGGTAGCCTCTGTGGGAAATGTTGATTCTAGAGGAGACTCCTGTGACAGTTCTGGTGGAGGGTTATGTGCCCAAGACCTCTCTCCCTTCACTCCTGTCCCACTTCATTAACCAGTTGCATTGTTAGCACTTGACAGAAATGACCCTAATGTATGGAGAGCAAATAGCTGCTCCTCCCCTTTGCCCTTCTGCTGCTGTTGGGCCTATCCAGGAAGTAAACCCAGAAATGAAACTGACAAGTGACTAGCCACTCACTGACATGGGCTCTGTACTCTCCACTGTGCAGGGGGGGAAAGTTCCCTTCCCTTAGTATCAGAAAATGGATATTTTCTCATGGTGGAGAGTCTAATTGATATCCCATTGGCTCCCCTAGCTTCTAATAGAAGAAAACATTCTGAAGAACTGAGTTGACATGACTCATAAAGAGGTTGGTGCATGCACACGGGCACACACATACACACACATACACACACATACACACACACACACACACTAAAACCTTTAGATGAGGTCTCTACTCTAGGACCCCCAGATGTGTGGAGAAGGTATTTCAAAGCTCTCGGTATATTAAAAATTAAAGGCCCATGCTAAAAAAAAAGATTGACAAGCATCAGATTTAGTTTTACAAGTTTACATTTAGAAATCTGCTTTAGGACTTTAAAAGACCCAGTATATAGAATTTATCTGAGACAAATCTCAAAAATCACTACCCAAAGCCTTGTGGAGCCGAGTCTTAGGTCTGTGGTTTCATCCACTGTCCCTCCAATCCTTCGGCTGCCCATCATATCATATCATGCCATGTGATATCATATCACATATCAAATCATAGCAAATCATATCATATCATGTCATATCACATATCATGTCATGCCATATATCCTATTATATCATATCATGTATCAAATCATATCATATCAAATCATATCATATCATATATTAAATAATATATATCAAATCATGTCATATCAAATAATATCAAATTATATAATATCATATCATACCCTTAGCTTCTATAAAGTTCAGACTCGGGGTAGGGGAGGTTATAAGGAATCTTCTTCCCTTTTAAGCTCAGTTAATTTCTGCAAGAACTCCTTCATCCCTTCCCCTTGCTGTGTTTTCTGTACTGTTCAATAAATAAAGAGAAAAGACAAACCATATAAGACGTGGAGATCCAAATTCGGACTCACGCTTGGTCAAAAGAACCCAAGGGGAACCTCATTTTATTTTCATCCCTTAAGCAAGATTAACACAGAAAACTAATTGCAAACAAGCAAAATCTTTATTCCACTCCAGCTGTGAATAGTCCAGGACTCAGGAAAGAGCCAGATAGACGTTGTTCTAAAGAAAGGGATTTAAAAGCAGATCAACACCTAGCTCCAAGACTATAACTCCCCACTTCTGTGCAGACTGTTCTGCCTTTACCAAGCCCGTATACTTGCCCACAGACAGCTAGTGTCTCAAACCCACCAACACAATGCCCACATCCCGAGCAACTGATCAACTGTGCTCTATATTCTTTTTTCCCCCTTGGATATTTTCCAGATGGAAGATCTTTAAAGAGTGATACAATCAAATTTTTTGTTGTTCTAAACCAGCCAGAATGTGGTTCCTTGCTAGGCTGGGGTGACTGTAAAGACAGCTGAGAGATTAGCACAGACATGATGTCCTCTCACAGTGGTGGTGATGCTGGTGATAGTGGTTAGCCAAGAACTCCATCAACAAAGAGTTGATAGATGGTAGATAACATTTATCCATTGCTCATCTACATTCTCAAGAGATTAAGAAAACAGAGGCAAGCTACAAGACAGGAACCATCCCCAGCTCCCCAGCATGTAGCAAGAGAACAGTTCTGTGAAGACTGGCATGGGCCCTGGTTGGGGTTGGGCTTGTTTACCACTTTTGAAGTGATTTTTCACTCTGCAAGGGTTGAACCCAGTCAATTGCACAAGGAGTCGGCTGCTCCTGGCACGTGGAATGAGGCCAGAGCAAACTGTTTGCCCAGAGGGTAGATGAAGGGCCGCATCAAACTTGCCAAGACTGGGCAGCACAGGGATGGGACGATCTTTCCTCAAACTGAAGAGTTGGAGGTTGTAGGGAAGTGAGGTTGCCCACCCTGATGCCAGAATAGCATCTATGCTGCAGGTATTAAAAGTCACCCCCAAGAAACAATCTACACTGCAGGTTATTAGCAGTCACCCTAAGAAACACAGGTCTCTGTGAACAAAAGTAGTCACCAACAGCCCACAGTGGTACGGCACTAATTCAGCTCAGCTTGCCAAACCTTTACGGATTTTTTTTTAATATTAATATTTTATTATTTATGTGTGAGTGTGTGTGTGTGTGTGTGTGTGTGTACACATGCACACATGCATGCACAAACATACATGTAGGTATCTGTAGTAGCCAGAAGAGGAAGTCAGATCCTCTGGAACTAGAGTTGAGAACTGCCCGACGTGAGCTCTGGACACTGAATTCAGGTCCTCTGAAAGAGCAGCAGATGCCCTAGAATATTAGTGTGTGTGTGCTTATGTGTGTTTGGGTATATGCCATGTGTGTGCAGGTACCCTCAAAAGCAAGAAGAGGATATTGGATCCCTTGGAGCTCTGCTTACAGAAAATTATAAGCTGCCACTAGAGTGGTCTGGAAGAGTCAGCACCGCTCCCCCCCCCCAAACACTTATTAAACACCAGCTTGGTTCATGGATTCAAAGTGTAAGAATGAGCATAACTCTATAGATAGTAACTGGGCATGTGGCTTACTCTCCGTGTGCCTCAGTGTTCTTTCCTGCATAGTAGAGACGATCACATTCTCAATAGCGGTTGTTTTAGGATAACACTGACATCTGAAAAGGCTGAGAGCAAAGGAAAACTTCCAGTCCTGTCAGCCACTGCCACAGAGCTCACATAGACTAATGAACACAGAGGATTCAAAGTCCCAGCCTGACCTACAAGGACCCAAGACCACAAGGCAGCTGATGTCAGGTGAATTCTAGCAAGAAGCAAACCCTGCCTCAGCTTTTGGGCACAGCACTGTTCTAAGCCATAGGGCCCAACCTACTCCAGGTGTAGAGAACGTAAGGAGCCTGAAGCTGCTGGCTCAGGTCATGTCAACCTTGCCAGCTCCTGACCTTGTTCACCTGCCTTGCTCCACTCCCTGCTCAGGCCTGGACCTGCTATAGCTGCTCTCGCTTGGCAGGGCATCCAGGCCCAGGCAGCTTGGTGAAGCAAAAGCGGGTGTCAGGACCCAGGTCCAGTACTTAGAAGGCAGTGACACACGGGAGGGTGAAGGAGTAAGAGATGGGGTGCTTGAGAGGGGAATGGGTTCCATTTTCCCCTCCAGAGCTATCCAGTGAAGTGAACATGTAACCCAGTCTGGCCCTGGGAGCCAGTCCCCTAGGGATACAGGACTGGGCTTACAGACAGAGCTCAGAACTTCCTCCTCATGTTCTGATGTCCCAGACCCTGCATTTCCATGGGAGGCACAGAGAACTGAGGCTCACAGCACTTTCTAGCTTGCTCTGTGCTCCACGCACCAGGTTCTGATGGCCCAGTCTTCTCATCTTGCCAAGGTGACAAGGAGCCTGAGATAGCAAGGCCAGGTCACATTGTTCCATAAGGAACAGAAGAGAATTGTACTGCAGAACGTCCTGGGACCCACACTCTGCTGCCTCTCCTGCTAACGTCACCTTTGGAAGTAGCCTACTTACCTCCCAGCTGCCCACAGCTGACCCCTGCTTCCTTAGCTTCCCTCAGCTTCCAGAGCTGGTGATGCACCCCAGTGACCCTCATTCTGCCCATGGCTGTGGTTGGTGGAGACTCACAGTGGTGAAGTCACAGCTGGTTGCTCAGGACGCCCAGATGAAGCTGAGAGATCAAAGCGCTGCAGCTTCTCACCCTCCTGGTTGGGGGTGACAGCCTGGAGACTCAGGGTCACCGGCCACCACACACACAGCAGGACTGAGTCTCTTTGTCCTGTACATGGTCAGGGGTCAAGGACAGTCGTTGTTATCTCCCATGATCCTTCTGGCTTCAAGAGGGAGGCCTCTGAATGCTCCAACTTTTCACCAGGCAGCATGACTGAATTCTGACGAAAAAATGGTGGGGTCTGGTGGAGAGAAGTCCACAAAATCAAGACACTGCTCTGAGGGTACAGGGCACAGCACAAGCCTCGGGGTGGCTACTCTGGCATCAGCCTGCTGGCCTTGGCTGTGCTGACTACTCACCACAGGACCAGACCTCCCTGGAGCCTGCACTTTACAGATAACCACCACACCTCACCCCACCTTTGACCTACATTCAGTTTTCTCTTGCATGATTCAGTCTCCGGAGCGATCCCTTCCTGCCTTCTTTGACCAAAATCCCTCAGGAGCATACACTTCTGAGCACTGGCTTTTGTCTCTGAAATGCAAAGCTGAGGGCTGCTGAAGAAGGAAATCAGAGCCCAAAGTCCTGCTGTCCCCAAAGTCCTGCTGTCCCCAAAGTCCTGCTGTCCCTATCTCCAGAAAGGAAAGGGGAGACTGAGCACCTCCTTTAAAGACTCCTAGTGCCCTGGCAATCTGACAGAAAGCAAACACCCATTGACTTTTCTGTAAAACCAGCTGGCTGGCCACAGGATCCATTAGCCCAGGGCTTCCAGGGGAGCAGAAGGGTACCCTAGGCCAGGACAGCGCCACCACACGCCAATCAATATTCATGAGCAGGAGGAGAGGGTGTGCAAATGGACATGAGGCAAAACCTTATCTTCCAGGGAGGAGTATCCAAATGTCCTGAGTTAAACACAGACCATTCTTAAGCAAGGACCTTGCCTCATGGGCACCTTCCTCCCACAGTGGAGAGTGGGCCACTACCTCCATCTTTAGGGCACATACATGAAGACAGCATCTAGCCAATACTAGGGACCCATTCTGTCCCATCTCCATCCACGTCTTCCTCCAATGCGTACACCAGATCCCTCCCAAGACGCTGCTTCTGGAGGAGTCCTCTAAAGTGACAGTGGGAGGCAGAATAGTGTTATCTAGACCACCCTTAGCCTCTGCCCTGAGCCTCCCCCTGAAACTCCCCCACTGAGCCTCCCCCCAGCCTCCCACTGAGCCTCCCCTGAGCCTCC
>NC_034594.1:20656024-20667651 GCF_900095145.1 Mus pahari | reverse complement strand
CTGAGCCTCCCCCTGAGCCTCCACCCTGAGCTTCCCCCTGAGCCTCCCCCTGAGCCTCCTCCCTGAAACTCCCCCCTGAGCCTCCACCCTGAGACTCCCCATGAGCCTCCACCTGAGCCTCCACTCTGAGCCTCCCCCTTAGCCTCTGCCCTGAGCCTCCCCCTGAACCTCCCCCCCCTGAGCCTCCCCCTTAGCCTCTGCCCTGAGCCTCTCCCTGAGCCTCCCCCTTAGCCTCCACTCTGAGCCTCCCCTGAGCCTCCACCCTGAGCCTCTCTGCTGTCCACCCAAGGACATTGCAGGCTCTTCCAGCCTTCTTTGTGGATTTCTTCTCTGGGATAAAAGGAAGGACCAGGAGTTTTCTCCTTGCTTGCTAATCAAACCTCGTCTGCTTCTTTTCTGGGCATTTTTCAGACTGCTAGTGTGTGGATCCACAGTCCTTCCAACCTCCCAGTGAGAAAGCTGGTGCCGAGATTTAAACAGTGTTAATATTCATTTATTTTATTTCATGTGAACGAGTGTTAGACAGTGTGCATCACCTGTGTGTGCCTGCTGCAAACAGAAGTTCAAAAAAGGCATCAGATGCCCTGGAACTGGAGTTACAAATAATTGTGAAGAGACCGTGTGAGTTCAGGGAACTGAAGCCGAGTCTTCTGCAAGTGCCCCCCGCCCCAGTACTCTTCACTGCTGAGCCATCTTTCCAGCCCCTGGCATTGAGCTGTTTAAAGGAGAAATTCTGTATTTAGCTGTACACACTGAGCAGGACTTGGTTTTTACACTACTTGGGCATTCTTTTTTAAAATATTTGTTTTTGGGGTGTGTGTGTGTGTGTGTGTGTGTGTGTGTGTGTGTGTGTGTGTGTAAATGCCATGTGTTTGTGGGTACTTGTGGAGGGCAGAAGAAGGTGTCAGATCCGTTAGAGCTGTACTTACAGGGACTTGTGAGCTTCCTGATACTGGTACGGGTTCTCTGGAAATAGAGAATGTTCTTAAGTGAGCCATCTCTCCACCCCAAGATGGACATTCTTAGTCCCAAATCTGAAAGGCAGCTGTATTAGTGTTCTCACTGAAAACATACAAGACATAAGCAACTTAAGGGTGGAAAGATTTATTGCAGCCCGTGGTTTTACAGGTTTCAGTCTGTAGTCTGTGGTTCCATCCACCCTGAGCCTACAATGAGGCAGAGAATCATTGGGGAGAGCAGAGCAAGTGGTAGATCCCTCAGGGCAGAGAGGACACTCAGAGAGAAAGGGAGTCAAATATCCAGGGCTCCAGTGGCTGCCTTCCTCCAACCAGGTCCATTCACTAGCATTCCCACTTTCTCCCAACAGTGCCTCCAAGTTGTGAGTCTGCCAGTGCTTTCAGCCATTCATGAATTCAGAGCCTTCCTGACCATCTCAAAACCCCTTCCATTTGTAAGCCGTCTTTTAGGCTTTACGGGCAGCATTTCATGTTCAAACTGTAGCAGGTCCTCAATCTTAAACATCTGGAATACAAAAATGACATCACAAATGTCCATACCTTGACATTTTGTTTCATGCATAAAATTATGTTTTAAAGATTTATTTATTTATTTATTTATTTATTTATTTATTTATTTATTTAATGTATATGAATACACTGTAGCTGTACAGATGGTTGTGAGCCTTCATGTGGTTGTTGGGAATTCAGTTTAGGACTTCTGCTCACTTTGGTCAAGCCCTCTCACTCCGGTCAGTCGGCTCGCTCCGGTTAACTCCGCTCGCTCAATCCCTGCTCACTCTGGCCCAAAGGTTTATTTATTATTATAAGTAAGTACACAGTAGCTGTCTTCAGACACACCAGAAGAAGGCATCAGATCTCATTACGGATGGTTGTGAGCCACCATGTGGTTGCTGGGATTTGAACTCAGGACCTTTGGAAGAGCAGTCTGTGCTCTTACCCACTGAGCCATCTCTCCAGCCCCATGCATAAAATTATTAAAAATATTGTATAAACTATTACTTAAGACCACACTGCATGAAATGTATATGAACTATAAATAAAATAATAAAATGTGTATATGAAATATGAATGGATTCCCTGATTAGATTTAAGTCTTACGACTGAGATATCCCAATAATTATATACAAATATTCCACAATTCTTCAAAAGAAAACCTGAAGTATTTCTGGTCCCATGTACTGTGAGAAAGGACACAGAATCTGTGGAAGCATAATGCATGTGTTCTGTCTGTTAAAGCAGGGTGATGTGTGATACCTAACTTCCCTAAGCAAACTTTAAACGTGGAGCCTTGGGATGGTTCAAATGCAGAGAATGTGGCAGAGAATTCCTCACGATGTGAACTCGCCAGGCAGAAAAATCTTAGCCCTAAAAGACTAAAGGTGGAGATGACCAGCAGCTGCCCACTTTGACCTTGCTCAGTGTGGTCATGACAGCAAGTTCAAAAGGAATTTGCCTTATTTGCATACAGACATACTTTACATGAACCAGTGGTTAATAAAGGACCAGGAAAGTGTTCTTGCATTCTGCTCTATACACAGAGGAAGTTTCCTTTCTCCATCTTCCTAGGGAAGCCAACCATCACCTCACATGTCATAATCTTCTGTGGCAAAAGCCAAATATGCATTAGGCTGCTTAGACTCCACCACCAGGAAGTTTTCTCCCATGAGAAAAGCGACCAGGGCTGGATAGAGAATGAAGATGATCATTCCTACAGGGTTCCTCCATCCTGGAAGCTACCAGGGCTGGATAGAGAATGAAGATGATCAATCCTACAGGGTTCCTCCATCCAGGAAGTGACCACGGCTGGATAGAGAATGAAGATGATCATTCCTACAAGGTTCCTACATCCTGGAAGCAAGAGAAGACAGCACATACTAAAACGGTTCTGCCCAACCTATTCATCTCAAAGACCTTTAGCCTCAACAGTGAGAGCCATTTCCAGCTCAAACCTAGCATGTATAGATCACTGTTTTACCAATCAAAACCCACTTTGGCCAGTTGGTTGGTGTCTGAGATATAAATAAGCAAGAGACTTGCTAAAGGTGTGAGTTTGTGGAAAGGTCTGATGAACCCTTTATTGAACCTCCCTCACTGGTGTGCCTGCAGTCCTGGGGTACAGTAATCCCAGGACCACCCATGGCATCCTATACTGAGCTTGCCATAGTTTTAATGTCACTGTGCAGTTTGGATACATTTTGTCCCCTGTAGAAAGTCCGTGTGCCAGGGAGTAGATCCCCAGATGGTAGGACTATTCGGGGAGGTTCTGACTGGTGGAAGTCGGTTACTAGGGCACGTGCTTGGAAGTGTCTGATCCCTGGTCCTTCTTTTCACTCCCATTCTCTCTTTCTCCCTCTCTCCCTCTCTCGCCTCTCTATTTCTCTTTCCTCTCTCTCCCAAGCTGTCTCTCTGACTCTCTGTTTCCCTCTCTCCCTCCTATCTCTCTCCTTTTCCTTCCCTTTCTCTCTGTTTGTCTCTGTCTCTCTCCCCAGCTCTGTCTCTCTGTCTCTGTCTCTCTGTGTGTCTCTCTCCTTCCCTCCCTCTCTGTCTCTGCCCTTCTCTCTGCCTCTCTCTGCCTCCCTCCCTCTCTGCTGTCTCTCCCCTCTCTCTCTCTCTCTCTCTCTCTCTCTCTCTCTCTCTNTNTCTCTCTNTCTCCCCTCCTCTTCTCTCCTCTCCCTCCCCCTCTCCCTCCCTAGCTCTGTCTCTGTCACTCTGTGTGTCTCTCTCCCTCCCTTTTACCTATCTCTATTTCTCTCTCCCTCTCCTTCCTTCCTTCCCTCCCCCTCTCTCTATCTGCCTCTGTTCATTCCTCTCTTTCTGCTGTCTCTCCCCCTTCCCCTCTCTATCTCTGTCTCTATCTGTCTCTGTATGTGTGTGTCGCCCCCGCCCATGCTTGAGCTCTCTCCCTTCCTCTCTCTCTCTGTCTCTCTATCCCCACCCTTCCTCTCACCCCCCTTTCTCCCTTCCTTCCCCTTCCTTATCCTTCTCTCTCTCCTTCTTCTTCCCTTGCACCCTATGACATGAAGCCCCTACCAGTCTCCCACCACTAACATTCTGCCTCACCTTTGACCCAGAATGAGTAGAGTCTCACACAAAGGACCAAAACCATGAGCAAAACTAATCTCTCCTCCTCCCTTGATGCTTTCTCAGGTATTTGATCATAGCAATGAGAAAATAAGTTTAGTGTAGCTTGACCTTGTGGTGCCCACCAAAGACATAAACCTGAAGAGTCCTGAGCAGACACTAGACAGACATGGATGGGCCTTCCAAAGACTCCCCAGGCCATCTTCTTCCAAAATATCAAATGCCATGAAATGCAAAGGGAGACTGTAAACCAGTCCAGCTTTCGGGAGCCAAAGCGGGGTGACAGTTAAACCCAGGAGGGGTGCCAGGTTCTCCTGTACTGTAGTTATTGGGACAAATGGGAATATATATGGTTCTCTGGCTAGATGAAACCCTCCTATCTTCAGCAAATAGGTTCTAGTGTGTTTAAGAATAGAGGACTGCCTAGTCATATCTTTAACAGTTCAGGAAAAATATTAATGTCTACACACAGGACAAAATGTAGAGAATGGTAATGTTAATATAATAGTAAACTATTAATATTCAGAGAATCTGGTTGAGGTTTATGAAGAGTCTGTCTACCAGTCTTACAATACTTTTCAAGGTATAAAGTTATATGGAAATAATGTCTAAACTAAGAATAACACAGTTCTTAAGTCCCAGAACCCATTGGCTCATCAGCTGACCTTAAGGTCATCTCCATAGAATTCCTTTAAAGAGCCTCTGAAGTCACCCCAAGCTTCATTCTTCCTCCACACACACACACCCCCCCCCCCCCACACACATCACAGACAGACAGACAGACAGACAGACAGACAGACAGACAGAAACACCCCCCCGCTCCTTGAGATCAGGCTGCCCCTCCACACCCCCGCTTCTTGAGATCAGGCTGCCCCTCCACACCCCTGCTCTACTCTGCCCCAAGACCCTGTGTTGTATAGAGGATTAGCTTTCAGGCTGTGTCTTCCCTTGCGTGGTTCTATGTTGTAGGCAGCCTGTTGTGTTTTGAGTGCAAATGCTAAGAATGAAGAGAAGACTGCATCTTGTCTACACAAGCAAACAAGGCACCGCATGTATAGCACAAACATATGTTGTGCTGCAAATAAAAGACAGCCGCCAAGTTAATTTGCCAAGCTAAAGTTGGAAAATATGGACATGTGAGTATATTGAAAAATTCCAGTCCATGAACTTTTGAAAGCACCTGATGAATGTGTGCTACCACTCCCTCCCTGAGTCACAGAAACAGACGGATGCCTAACACTGGGCACAGCAGCCCCTCCAACCCTCACCAAACCTGGCACACACACCGTGGCACTGACAGACAATGAGTACCCAACTGAGGGCCCTGCTACAAATCCTCTTCATAGACTCAGAACCTAGCTCTCACCTTACACCAAGCCTATTCCTTGAACTAGCTCTATGTTCCTCCCATGGCTCTCCCCAAAACTACCGAGAGTAACTGGCTAAATTCCAACCAAACACAAGGGCTGCATTTGCATCCACCCTTTGCTTCCTCAGTAAAGTCTGTGAGCCAGTGCTGAAAGCTCTTTAACCCTTTCTTGGCCACTTGCTTGGGCTCTCTCTCTCTCCCTCTCTCTCTCTCTCTCTCTTACACACACACACACACACACACACACACACACGTGTAATTTGTGATCTGATATTGTTAACGTTAGCACAAGAGAACATGTGAGTGCCAATTCCACATTTCTGGCAATCCTTGCTGTAATACCCTTTCCCCTTAACCCCCCTTGCCTCAGCTGTTCAAGGAGTTTTGTTCCAGGCATGTTCCAGGTTGGCCCATTCCTCTTTTGATCAGGATCGTGCTTCTGTGGAAAGAAGGACAGCCCAAATGAGAGCCAGCAAAGGCTTGCACTGACAGATCAGCCACTGCCACCTAAGATTTGGCAGACTGCAAAGGCAGGTGGCAATGGGGAGCCTCCTCCCCTGGAGGGCAGGGAAAGCATCAGAGGGATGCAGGCTACCGGCCTGGGGAGCTGCCAGAGAGACTGGAGGTGGGCAGTGTGTGTGATGGGCTGGGGCTCTGTTTATCTTTCTTCTACTGATTGTAAACTGGAAGCTGGAGCAGCTGTCTGTTATGCCCCAGACTGCCTTAGGGACAGTGTTTGAGGCACCCAATGGCTTCCTTGTTTGGCTCAGCTTGAGCTGAGCTATCACTGCAGACAAAGGGTAAGACCTGGATTGGCCGCTGCAGACCTGGGTCAGAGTTCTGTTTTATATACATGCCTTCGTCATAACTCATCGCTTATATTCATTTTCTAACATGCAAAGACTAAGAGCGAATCCCCAGTAAACCCAAATTCCTAACTTCAACCCCAGGCTATGAAAATCATGCCTGATTTCTAAAAAGCTTAAACAGTCTTCAAGCAGCCAGGGGTCTGTTTTTACATGCTCTAAGTCTCCATGAACTAGCCAGCTCCTGATAGGTACATTCTCTAAGGAGTCCTTGGCCATCCAGGCTGCCATTGCTCTGGTGTCTCAGATGAGCCCAGTAGCCAGTGTTCCCGCCTTCTGAGAAAGGAGTCAGGTCCTTCTTTGCAAAAACTGTCCTCAACTGATGAGAGAGAGAGAGAGAGAGAGAGAGAGAGAGAGAGAGAGAGAGAGAGAGAGAGAGAAAGATGGGGAAGACAGGCTCTTCTGTTCCCGCTCACACTGTCAGGCAGAGGGATTTCCAGCTTGTAGAGATCGCTCCCTTTATGTCTTTGGAGGACTTTGGGATTCAGTCACTGCTGCTTTAGACTCTCCAAATCCAAAATAGTATCTTAAAATCCTTCCCCTGTCTAGCAGTGTTTTGTGCACAAGCTCTCCTAGACACCTCCCACCACCCCTTGTCTTAGAGTTGACTGGAAAGATGAGTCCACGTACACACGGTCATCCACACAGTCTTCATGCGCCCAGAGAAGCCTCCAGAATGAAGTTATATGTTCCACATTGTTTGGATCCAAAAAACACATACTTTTCTTAATTCTGATACATCATACCAAATCTGGACACTCCTAGACCCCTGACCCCCAATCAGAATACTCAAGGCTTTGTCAGAGCTGCTGAGAAACTCATTCTTGGGTCATTGGGAAGGTCTCCAGGCCATTACGGCGCTTATTATGAAGCTGCATGAAGCCCTTCACAACCAAGCCCCACACCCTGTTTGTGAGCAGCCTCCAGGGGCACCCCTATAGAATCAGTCTGCACCCACGTATGCACTCCTTCTTAAAGGATAGTTTTGAAACAAGTTAAAGTCATGTAAGCAAATATGTACTAAGGGTTTATTTTTCCAAACAGCTCAGAGAAGTCTAAACAGCATGGATTTTTATGGGGAAAGCAGTATGAGAAGAGACAGACAGCAAGTAGAGGGGCTGATTTTTCTAGGGCAGTGAAGAGGGGGAGGCCAGTGTAGTCACCAAGTCAAGTGCCAATCAAGTGCTACAAATACCAGCTGTAGCTCACCCTCAAGACACTGGCCTGGTGATCCAGCCCAGAAGGATAAACAACAGATGGGGTATAATTTCCCACTGAAACATTTATTTAATTCAACAGGAACATGGGCTCTGCTCTCAGTCTCCACCCGAGTTTTTCCAGGTTAATTACCACAAGTTCCAGGTGGGTGAGGGGATGAGGGACTGGATAGAAAGACAGACAAGGTCAGACCATACTTAACAATAGAACTTGATGCATGATGCGCTATACTCAGTCCAGAGACTCCGAGGAACATCTCTGGCAACTCCTCCAGAAGGCCAGAGGGATCCGGTATGGTGTCTGTCACTCACAAAGCCCTCATCTCAGCCCTGCTCTGCACCATGGCAGCCCCACGGCAGGCTGACCCTATCATCTACTTAGCGCCCTGAAGAAGTGGCCTGTGTTCTGAAAGCTCTTCCTTAGAGGGTCCTCACTACCACTTTGTGCCTCCAAACACCAATGCGGGTGGCCCTGAGGTGAGCCTTCATCCAAAGCTTTCTTCAGAAACCTGGAAGATGGAGCGTGAGGTAGGTTGTGATTATAGAGCCTTCGATCCTCATGACCGCGGGAGTGTCCACAAGACAGCGAGTTAACACTCTCCTCCCATCCATCTACCAAAGTAGAGGGGCGTCGCACTGATTTACACGCGAGGATCACCAGTGACTCCATTGTGACATTTTGTACAGTGCCTCACACCCGTCAGACGAAGCGGTTCTCAACCTGTGCTCATGACTCCTTTGGGGGTGTCAAGTGATCCTTTCACGGCGGTCACCTAACACCATTGGAAAACCCAACTACTAACATTATGATTCATAGCAGTAGCAACAATGGCAAAAACGACAGTTATGAAGTAGCAATGGGAATCATCGTATGGTCAGGGGTCACCGCAACACGAGGAACTGTGTTAAAAGGGTCACAGCATTGGGAAGGTTGAGAACTGCTGCTCTAAACACTGACAGAACCTTTTATTACTGTGAATATCTTATCAGGCACTCCAAATACCATTACAGTTGTCCAGCAGGAACTAAAAGCTTTCCTTGACTGACCTATCCCTGATACAGCCCCTGGGCCCCAGCCCAAGGCCTGCCCCTCATGTCCCTGATGTCACACAGACAGAGCAGTCTTCACTCCCCATCTTATCCTGCCCCCCCCCCCCCCCATTGCTCAACAGAGTCTCCTGAATCTCCTGCAAACACAGCGCGAGACCTGCTCCTCAGGCTGGATTCAAGGAACAAATTACGGAGTCATAAGGGAATCTTTGAAGAATGGTTGAGAATGAAAAAACAAAAAAACAAACAAACGAACACAATTACATAATAAAATACAATCAAAGTGATATGTGTGCATGCCACTATTCCCTACAGAAGGCCATCTTTCTTCTTACCATAACAGTGGAAGGGCCTGGGAGTGTTGTAACCCCCGAATTACTGATACTAGAGAGACTTCAGTGTCCTACAGTTTGCCTCTGTGTTCCCAGCCAGAGGCTCCCTCACCGCTCCCACCCCCGCCCGCCCCACTGCAAGCACGATATGCAGATAGCTGGTTTCTGTGTTGTGTCCTCCAAGCAGCGGGGGGCTCCCTCCTCCTCCCCTAGGGTTAGATTGGCATGACCCATAATGAGGGGACTTTCTCTCAGCCTCTGTGTCTCCAAAAACCAACACTCCTGCTGATAAGAACTCCAGGTGCCTGTCCTTGAGACCTTAGAGAAATAACAAGCTCCAGGGAGACCATGGAAAAGGTAAAATGTAAACAGAGGTCAGGTCACAGAAGGTTCCGACTGGCCATAAAATTAGTCCTTGAACAGACACCCGTTAATCCCCCCTCCCGCTTCAGTGCTATTCCACCCTCTACTCCCCGTAAATATTCACACTATTCCTATACTGTATATAAACCCAGTGTTTTCTGGACTCAGAGTCACTTGCCAGCATTCACGCAGTGAGCGCTAACCGAGTTCGAACTTGAAAATAAAAGAGGCTTTTGAGAGTTGCAGTGGGACTTTGCAAATCTTGGGCTCCCCTGGGTTTCCCCGTGGACCTAGGGCACAACAGGAGGTAAAGCAATCCGAGCTTATCGACGGAGCTGTCTATTCCTTCAAGGGGCATAGAACAGGGGAGGAGCTAGTAGGTTTGTTCAGACACGTGATTTTTTTCTACTGTGAGCCACGTTGTTCTCACTGGTATTAGATTGCTGAGAGCTTTTGGTGCCGCTTCTAGGAATTTGTCATTTGTCGCTGGGCCCACACAAGGAAGTAGGCTCAGATAAGGAAATCAGAAACAGAGACCGTGGGGCTTTTCTTACCGCTTTGCTGGATTATGATCTAATGTGATCTGTTTGCTTTCAACTTCGCTTGATTCCTTTGGCTTTGATCTGACTGTGTGTTTTGGATGTACCTAGGAGGTACCTAGGAGGTACATCCAAAAAGCTGGCTGGAGAGAAATAAAGCTGCTTCAGCCTCAGTAGTGGCTGGAGTCAGGTTATAATGTTGTTTAATTGTTTTTCTTATTTTTTCAATCCTCCCTCCCTCCCTTGAGACCCTGCTGACTGACTGACTGACTGAGCTGGCTTGGTCACTAGATGGCACCTATATTTATCAGTGGCTTGGCGGATGGAAGCAGACAATTCGTAGATAAACCCCTCCATAGATTTGGTGTCTTGAGTGTAGTGAGTATATTCAGTCAGTGCTTAACAATGAAAATGATGATTGAGAATCCATTTCTTCATGCTCCCACAAGAACTCATCTTGGCAAATCAGAGCCCCACCTCCAGAGAGTGTTCGCATTACACCCAGCATTCTATAGAGACAAACAAAAGGAGAGTCCACCCAGCCTCCACCACCCACGAGCCTAAAATCCCTTCCAGAAAGACCTGTAAAGACGCCCCTGAAGACACGCTTGGAGTCTAAATGGGTCCTTTGGATGTTAAATGAGACCTTACGGGAACAAGAGCATAAGAGCAGCCTGAGTCATCGAGGCCGTAATGACATCTATGTGGATGATGTAGCCCTAATGTTCTCCAGGCCCCATAAAATGTAGATGATGTCAGCGTGCAGGCCAAAGTATGCACAGACCCATGACCTCTCATCATGATGGAGCAGAGGTGGGTGGTAACATTTTCTATGAAATCTCTTCAGACGGTCTTAAAAGTCAAACATGAGCCAGGCATGGTGGCGCACGCCTTTGATCCCAGCACTCAGGAGGCAGAGGCTGGTGGATTTCTGAGTTCGAGGCCAGCCTGGTCTACAAAGTGAGTTCCAGGACAGCCAGGGCTATACAGAGAAACCCTGTCTTGAAACAAACAAACAAACAAAAAAGTCAAACATGGCAGTGAGGCCACCAGGGCCCAAGAGCATAGGATGCTTTCCAGGATGAACACAGTCCTGGAAGATTCCTGTGTGCCATCATGACAATGCCGTGGTGCCACCGTGTAGGCCTGTGGTGGTTTTAATGGTTTTGAGATCTTTCATGCTCCGGTCTCCCCTGCAAGCTTTCCAAGCTACGGTGATGCATTGTCTCCCTGCCGTGGTTTATTTGAGATCACCCAGTTAGCAAGGTTTGGCTTTGCTGACGTGAGGACAGTTCCCCTTCCCACAATGCCTGTCTCTGGAGCATCAGCCCTTGTAGGGAAGTATGTTTCTAGACCCAGCCCACACCAGTCTCCTGTAGATCTCGGGACCTGTAGAGCCATGTCTTGGATCCCAAGGAAATCCACTGGCTGGGGCCTGCCTGTTAGATCTCAGAGTGTCCACGTATCCAGAGATGATTGCAACATGGACTTTAGTGGGATTTGTGGGTTAGATAAAAGCTAGCATTTCTTGGGAACTTGTGAAACTAACCTCTGGCAGAAGGGACATATGGGTCTCTTGACATATATCTGTCAAGAGATATATCAAAGCCCATGCAGGCCTCCAAGCTCCCTCAGTCCCTACTTACAAGTACCTGTTATACATTTCAAAACTCCTACACCTCTCCTGGCCTTTCCCATCTCCCAGCTACCCACCCTCCATAGAATCCTACTATCTTCTTCTCTTCCTGTACTTCATCTCTCTCTTGCTGTACTTTCTTCTCTATCTCTTGCTCCATCCGTCTATCTATCTATCTATCTATCTATCTATCT
>NC_034594.1:20560607-20655734 GCF_900095145.1 Mus pahari | reverse complement strand
AGAGAGAGAGAGAGAGAGAGAGAGAGAGAGAGAGAGAGAGAGAGAGTAGAAGCCAGCCATGAGCACCTAGCGAGGGGGGCGGAGGAGAGGAATGGGAGAGAGGGGGATCAGGCGCAAGGGAAGAGAGCAAGAGAGTGAGGAGGGACCAAGCAGCCCCTTTTATAGTGAGTCAGGCACACCTGGCTGTTGCCAGGTAACTGTGGATTGGAGCCTAGAAGGAATGCTAACAATTTGGGTTGGGGAGAGAGAGCAGGAAGGGGAGGTTGAACTATCAAGTCATTCTATGGACCTAGGAGCAGAGCAGAGACCTGGAAAGGGATAGAGGCAGTGGAAGGGGGTCGGAGAAGGATAGAAAGAGAGAGGAGAGAAGAGAGAAGGAGGCCGGCTGGGGACACAAGGGGAAGAGAGAGGGGGAGAGAGGGGAAAGATGGAGAGAGAGAAAGGAGCAGAGCAGTCCTTCTTATATGCCTGGATCCTGGCTCATACCTGGGGCAGATATGCAGGCTATTGCTAGGTAACTGTTGGGCGGAGCCTGGAGGAATTGCTAACAATAATATTTATGGGGCAGTTAAAGCAAGACACCAGGGAGGGCGTTTGTGATGGTGTTTCTAGAAAGTCAGATCCTGAGAGTTCTGACCTCCTGGATGGATTAAGCCCCAGACAGGTTCACAGCACAATGGCCTTTGGGGAGATGGTGAGACAGAAGGGGAGAAGCATAGTTGGAGGTAGTTAGGAAGGAAGAATGTTCTCGGAGTTATGGCTCGTCCTGTCTCCTTTCTTTCTCTGCTTCACGTCTAACATGAAGTGAAGCGTTTCGTCTGCTCTCACTGTCATGGTCTTTTTACCAGACACACGTGGCTGAGCAGCTGTGGCCTGAGCCCTCTGAGGACCGCATTTGGAGCAAGCCCTTCCTCGCTTGAACAGTTTCCGTGAGACATCTGGTCAATGACAGAGTAGCTAATGCACTCTGTATACAAACATGAATGCTCAGTCGTCAGACATCCATCCAGCTTGTGTTCCAGCTTAATATGTCTTCCGAGCCTTCGTCACTCCATGAGGCAAAACCAAGTGCTGTGAAAGACCAAAGCCACTTCTGCCATTCTCCAGACTCCTCCTTTGTTCTAGCTATCCATCCTCACCGTAGTCTAAATCGCTTTCAGCCCTGCTAACCACAGATGGTTACCCGCCCCCCAGCCTCCTTAAGACTTGCTGCTGTATCTTAGTTGCATCTGCTTGCTTCTCTGCAGTAGCTAGGAAAAATTAATAATAAGAGGCTCACTCTTCCTTCTCCATTTCCCACAGAATGTCCTTTACCACACCAGGAGTTCGGAGTCCTCCCCAATGTTTCTCTGAAAGGAACATAAGTCATTTTAGAATTTAAACAGGAGGCTTCTCCCACCTTTACGACCCAGACACCATCTTCATCCTTCTGAAATACAGGCATTGGGGCTGTCATACACAGCTCCATAGCTGTCAGTGTCTGTGGCAGGTGAGACGAGAAGTTGGCAGCACTTGACTAGGTTGCCACACCCCCCACCCACATCCCCATAGGCAAGCATTCATTCTCCTTGTGGTTGTGTGAGATCAATTAATTAGCACAGGTGGTGACCTGTGCACTGCAGAGGGGACATGAGTCACCAGAAATACTGCCATGATCTTTCATCAATCCAGGCATCTTGTTTATCTCTTGTGCAAGGGAGGAATCTGCTCAGCTGTATAGAAAGATGAGATTTCTGCCTGCAGTCTCGTAGAGCATTGCCTTTGACACATATCCCATTCTGGTTTGATGCTTATTAAACGATACTGATGAAATGGTTTCTCCCTTCTTCACCTTTGTAGACAGGTTCTCTGGGTCGGGAGAAGATGTCATGTGTTGCTGTGTTTTCTAAGTAATCAGCGTCAACTTCCTCTTTTCCCAGAAGCACAGAGGCCTCCTGGACTGAATGTCCCCTGGTAGAAGATAAATGTCCCTCCCCAAACTCTTCACCAGCCTGTCACACAAACCGGTAGGTAGTAAAATCATTAGGAGGTGGGGCTTAGGGGAAGGAAGTTAAGCTGTTTGGGGGATGGCCTTCCAGGGACTGTTAGAACACTGGCTTGCCCCTTCCTCTGTCTCCTGGGTGTCATGAGGTAAACAGGCCTCTTGGACCCTGCTTTCCCACCACAATAAACTATATTGTCCATGGACTGGAGGCAACCTAGGATAGATGAACAACAACACGAGCAAACAAAACCTTTCTGTCTTTTAAGGTGATTATCTCTGGTGTCTTGTCACAGTGACAGAAAGCTGGCCAACACATGGTCTTGTACAAGGGGTTACTTGAAGCTGACAGTTAAGGAACTCCTGGGAGTTACTATACATATATATATATATATATATATATATATATATATACCCTTCCTACTCTGATTAGCAGCCACTGGACCTGAGGACTGAAGCCTAGGGGAGGGCACGGTCATGTTCAGGTTCCCCTCCTGGCCCAGTGCAGTACATGGGTGATCACAGGGACTGAGTGTTCATCTTGACATCTCATGTGAATGAACCCAGGATTACTCAGAGAAAGAGGCGTGGCCACGGGGAGTTGGGGCTTGGAGGGTTACCAGGGCCACCAAGGGACTTGGCAATTTCCCTTCTGGGGCCTTTTCTTTCCTGTGTGCCTTGTTAAGATTCTTTTCAGCGTATCGATAGCTCCTGGCTTCTGTAAGAAGGCATGGATCTGCTGCCCTGAGCATCTCCCCAATCTCCCAGAAGCGTTCGAGGGCTGCAGGACTACAGCTCCTACAGCCGGGCTACTACTTTTGGGGAGTAGCTGAGGCAGGGTTGGGAAGGGCCTGTGACCTGACATGAAGCCAGAAGCCTGACCTGACTGTCTTCCCAGAGCTAATTTACACAGCTCAGCTGTTCATTTAAAGCAAGATACAGAAAACAAATGCGGATTGCACAACTCAGAGTCAAGATTTCACCCTGGCATCTGAGGTAGACTAGGAGGGGACAGACACGTTCACGTTCATCCTTGGGGCTGTGTTCTGCCTTGCCCTCCATGCCCCACTCTCTAAAGGGCAAGCAGGGGAAGTTCTACAGGACCACCTGCGAGGCAGGCAGGGCACGGGTGTCCTCCCACTTTTATGGGCAAGGTTCAAAGAGACTCAGTGATGAGCCCGGAATTTTCCATTGCACATGCATGCACACACACGCTCACAGCACCCTAGCTAGGCCAGGCTGGCTGTCCCCTGCCCTGTGTACTTACTGTTCAGGCTCCTCTTTGACTCTCAGGAGGTCAGGCAAAAGATGGGAAGGTGAGAGGAGATAAGATGGGTGCATCACCCCCAGTTTCAGGTGTCCTCTCTCCGAGTCTGTGCTCATGACAAGGTACTATGCTCTTGTCCCTGGTGGAAAACCCACTCCTGTCATCTCTAGCTGTGGGCTCTTTAATTCCACCTCTCCTTAGGCAAGAGGCTCTCCTGGGTGACTGACTGCACTTCTAGACCTGTCCTTGGTAAGTCCAGGGTCTGGCTAGGTAACACACCCACCTGCAGGGAGCTCCTCGCTGCCATTGGGTTGTACTCTTGGACCAGCTTTTGTGGTATAATACTGTAAGGCAAGGGGATTCGAAATTTACAGTGATTCTTGGCTACCAATTGAATCTGAGTTTGATACTAACCTGGGCTATATAAGACCATGTCTCAGAGAGGGAGTGGGGTGACAACAAGCCTTAACTACCCCGCCCACCACTACCTTCCAGGACTGTTTGCTGTAAGGGGTGGACGCGACCACATGCACAATAACCACTCCTGTTGATCGGCCTCCATGGCCCCACAAAGGCATTCTGTTCCTGAGATGCAGTCCCTGGGTCACAGCCAAGCCCAGTGCCTCTTACAGATACCCTTGGCTAATTCTACTGCTGTGCTATTGCTAAAGCTTCAGTGGGGTAGTCTCCTCAGACCTACAGGGGGCCCATAGGGTGGGGCACGGGAAACTAGAGGCCTTGGGGGAGAGTCTGAATAAGAGCCAAAGATCCAGGCATCAGTACATGGATTTCATTTGTGAAGCCACCAATCCCCGTGTTTTGTGTCCTGTTATGAAAGTGTGAAGACAGAGAGGCACAGGGGAGCTGGCCTGATAGAGGCCCTAACATCAACAGGTAACACGGTCCGTATGCTATCTCCTTGCTAGGGTGTGGGAAAGGAACACTCGATCAGATAGATGTGTGTCACCTGATCCACAGGACAAAACGGAATACCCCTGGTCTGTGGTGTCTGCACACAGCAATTTCCCAACTGCAGTGTGCCGGTAAAAGAAGTCAGCCAGAACTCTGCCCGCTTGAGTTGACTCAGTGAAAAAGAAGCAGATTAACAGAGCTCAAGTGGCCACCATTAGTTCCCAGCTCTGGGAAAGAGGTTGTGGCAGGGGTCCTGGGAAACACAGCCCTAAGGCAAGCGCTGGCTCAGAGGCCCCTGAGTTCTCTTGCCTCTGAGATAAGTTCACAAGCCCAGTGGGGACACAAGAGGAGGCCCTGGGTAGGGTGTTCACAGAGAAGATGCTGCACCCTGCGTTCAGGGATCTGACCTGAAGAGGCTCCGTCCACTTCCTGTCACTAGCCCTGTCCACCAGCTTGACTCTTCATTTGTCCATGGAGTATCTGGGCAGAGGTTCCAGGGAACCTCAAGAGCGGTCAGGCGGACTTGAGCCCTGCGTGCCTCAAGGCACACAAAGTCAATTACCCCTTCTCTTTTAGGTCACTGGCGTAAAAGAAAAGTGGATTTCCTTGCCGCTTCTCCAACTGTAAACGAGATGTTTGAGATGTTTTGGCTTTCTTGGAGTGAAGGATGACTTGGGAAGCCCTGGGTGCCTTTGATGTTAGTCACAGCCTCTCTCCTGTGCCTCCATTTGTCAAAGGAGAGGCAATGGTAAATGGTGACCTTGGAGGGCTGGCGTGGGGGGAGCGAGGGGTAGTGGTGGTTTCTCTGCTAAAGGCCCTATGAGTCAGCGTGCAGCTCACCTGCCTGACCTGCCCAGGCTCTCTTCCTCCTGTGTAATGGGAGCCCACCCTTACCCATACATCAACCCTTTGAGTGCACCATTTGAAGCGGGTAGAAGTGGAAAGCCGTGCTAAGGAACCAGGAGACCTGGTTATCAAGCCAACGCCAACCCCTATTTGCTTTGCCTGCCTCACCTTCCCTTGGCCTATCTAGGGAAGGTGAGCTTTAGTCAGGTGGGGGATGGGGGCTGCTGCTCTAGGCAGAAAGAACATCAGAGCAAGTGGCTGGACCCTCTGACATGTGATTGTTCCTTCTGTGAGATCTTATCCTGGGCATGTCATTGAGCTACGTTGCCCAGTCTTCATGTCCAGATGTTCCTGAGAGATGTGAGGATGTTTAAGAGGCAGGGTGGCTCTCACAGGACCCCACTGTTCCTGTGAGAACAAGTTATTATACATGGGAGGCTTTTCCCTGAAGCTCTCTGCCTTCTTTTTCAAAGCATCAGCTCCCCCACCTCCCACTCCCACCCCACTACCACTCCTACACCACCCCACCCCACCCTCATCCCATCCCCACTGCCTGCTTACATGGCTGCCATCACGTTATCTACCATATGTAACCAAAAAAATCCTCATTGGAGCTGAGCAGAGGCCAGCACCAGGCTCCTGAATCTTTAAACATGTGAGTTCAATGAACCCCTGTTCTTTATAAAGCACCCAACTTCAGGTATTTAGTTACAGAAACAATAACAACAGCAAAAGAGTTAATGAAATACCCAACATGCTTGCTACATATTCTAGAAAAACCACCCACTGCTCCTGGTCACCAAAATATTTCATTTCTTGTTCACAGCAAATCGCAATCTTGTTGGTTGAGATGCCGACAATTCCAAAGACAACTGGAAGGGGTTAGGTTGACTGGTTTGGTGTCATGCTAGGGGTCAGGCTAGGTTACGTTATGGTCCGGTACATCATCCGGTATGGGCTTTACCTGAGCAAGTGATTATTACAAGACCTGCCCTAGGCCAAGGCCGGAGACTGGTCATGTTGTTAAGGTGATGAAGAGAGGAGCTAGACTGACTCAGGATGCCCAGAACAACTATCCTCTAACAACGATCCCAAAGCACCCGCTGCTGTGACTGGAGACTCACGCAGAGTGAGGTCCCATCCATTGGGTTCCTTTCCTCATGGTCTGAGAGACCGAGAGACACCACTGCCGCTGTCTAGTCACATCTGCTGATAAACCAGTGCCATGCTGAGCCATACATTGTGGAGACAGGCTACACCCCCCCCCCCCAGACAGCGCAATGGACTACTGCCAACCGCTAACCTGAACTCCCATAGCCAGAGTGCCTCCTGCAGCTCCGTTTTGTGCCTGTGTGGCTGATCTCGGACTCCAGTTTGCCTCTCTTATGACCCTAAACACAAATGCTAAATAACATCGTTCGTTCTTCCCCTGCAGTCAGCCACACTATGTCGCATGATTGTAGTAGGTATTTTATTTCAGGATTCAAACACTTGTCTTCTGGACATCCTAAGGAAAGATACACCAAGTTTCTGCCCAGGTAGATCTAGAGAGTAAGCTGAACACTCCAACTGTACATTTAGACTGACTGTAAAGAGAAAACCAAACCCCACAAAACAAATGATCTGCAACTCCATTTTCCTCATTAGTGGGCCCGGTCTGTCCTTGCAAGCTACCTTAATCAGAATGAGCGTTTGCCTCTGACGTCTTTGACTTCTTTTCTCTGTTGTTCATTTACTGTTACAACTGTCTGTGTTTGAGCAGAGCATACAGCAGGGGTGACCAATCACTTCCAAGGCAGAGTCTTAAGCTTTTGCAGGTACTTCCGTTGTTCCTGAATTCTCCCACCACCAAAGTGAAT
Source organism: Mus pahari (assembly GCF_900095145.1). Classification (NCBI taxonomy): domain Eukaryota; kingdom Metazoa; phylum Chordata; class Mammalia; order Rodentia; family Muridae; genus Mus; species Mus pahari. The sequence continues at coordinate 20,648,869 of NC_034594.1, read as the reverse complement.
AAACATGTGCTGGCCTGCTGGAAAACCAACAGCCATGTGGATAAAGACCCCCAACTCCACACCACCCCAGCTAACCAGTCTCTCAGCTGAGCCAACCCAGAAGCGATGAAGCACCCAGATGTCCCATGAAATCACAAGAGATCATCAAAATCTTTACTTTGAGTCATTTGGTTTCAAAATCATTCATTCCCCAGCAATAGATAGAGGGGAATTACATGACCTAGTAAATAAAAGTCTTAACTCAAGAACACTGCAGAGAAAAAAACACCCACAATGACAGAGAGGCCTACGCCTTAGACTGCAGGGCCCAGTGGAGACTGTGTATCTGTGGTTAAGATAGGACTCATGCACAGTCATGCACTATGCACATATTTGCCTCAGCTTACCATAAGATTGCCATAAAGCCCACTGAATGGCAAGTTGGAAAAGTTATAAGTCTATGTGATTAAGGCACCCTGTGGGTTAAAATGCATCCAGTCCACCACAGGGCTAGGGAGGCAGATAGGGGAAGTTTGACTACGCACACTCCACGCCACTGCCAGGCGGGCATCAGGCTGTAAGAAGCCGCAGGACCCCACTCCAGGGATGGGGAAGCGCAGTCTGAGATTCCCGAGGAACTACCAGAGTTGGCTCCTTCTCTTGGGCACCACAGATGCCGCGGAAGAGCCGGCTCTGGGGTCCCCGGGTTGCATGGAGGTCAGGAACGGCAGGTTCTCACTCTCAGACACCGCAGACATCTCTGGATGTGGCGGAATAGCTGAGAATGAGCAGGGGGACCCACAGGCTGACTCTAGCCTGGGGTCTAAGGGAAAAGGGCAGAATGAGAGCTCTGGCTGGTTCTCACCAGGATGAGAGTCCTTCCTTGGTTTGTTCAGGCAGGTAGCTTGGCTTGGTGGAGACCATGTCTGGGAGCACAGGGAGGCCTCCCACAGGAGATCAGAGGCACATCTCTTTAGAGGAAGACCCACTCCACTGCTCCAGCATAGCGGATCCTGGTGAGAAGAGGCAATCCATGGCTTTAAGGCGTTTATTGTAGAAAGACACAGAGAGGGAGAGAGTAGAGAAGTACAGGTCAGTCATGGCCATGTAAAGAGAGGGAAGAAGGGAATGCAGAGAGTAGGGGAGCAAAAGGGCAAGAGAGAAAGGCAAGAGTAGAGATTAAGAGTAAGAGAGGGAGGAGGGGGCAAACAGCCCCTTTTATGGTGGACCAGGCCTACCTTGCTGTTGCCAGGTAACTGTGGGGGTGGAGTTCAGACAGAATACCAGGGGTACATGATTGATGGCCACAGAATTATGGAGCTGGGGCCTCATGGACCCAGTTGATAACCTAGCTCAACCAGAAAACAGGCTGCCTTTCACGGTCTCACAGTCCCCAGCTTCCTGATCCCCACAGGGTAGCAATGTGTTGGAGCTCTCTGCTCTTATTCAGCATCATGAGAGAGGCCGTGAAGTAGGCTTGGGAAGTAACCAACCATGGTCACCAAGTGAAGCTCTCTGGAAGGCAAATGGATCCCATAAGTCATGGAATACAGAGAAAGATCAAAGTTTCTGTCCAGCGAATAACATGTTTAACCCACAGTAAAGTTGACAACTGTGAGTTGATTTCATCAGAAGTCAGGGACCATCTGTACCACTCTGCTTCACAATGGCAACCTGGTGAGAGGACGGAGCTTAAGGTTCCACGTGGAAGGCTGTAAAGGCTCTAGTGTGATGGTTAGCCTGGTGTCCAGCGCTGTGTCTGACCATCAGCTGCTTTAACACTATCTCTGGCTGTGTCCAGAGGGAGCTTCCTAAAGATCAGCCTTTGGGAGGCTGAGAAAAGCATCCTAGTGTGGGTGTACTTACACAAACCCGCAGAATGGACTGACTGGGATGGGTGACAAACCCTGGTGGTTGCTGGACTGGTGCGTAGAGCTCTCAGGTTCTCAGGCCTTTAGACTTGGGCTGGAATCTAGACCAGGAGCCTTTTAACTTGGGGGCGGGGCTTATCCTACACCAGCAGGAGTTTCTGGGTCTAAAGCTTGCAAACAGGATGCCATGGATGGCTCAGCTTCTATAAAAATGAGTCAGCTCTTCATCATAAATCTTTATACAGATATGAATGTAGACTTGATAGATGCAGTAGAGAAAAGAGGGGGAGGAGAGAGATTCTCGTGGATCTGTCTCTCCTGAGAATGTCGACCAGCCTGTCCATGATCTTCTATTCTCTCTCAGACTCTGTCTGGCATTACCAGGAAACTCAAGTGCACAAATGTCACCTAGTCCTCCCAATAAGCAGCTCTGTCCACTCTGGCCAGCCCTACCTTCATCTTCAATAGATATCCCCATCAGACCAAGAGGCTCATGGGAAGTGTGAAGTCCATGCTCAGAGGACAGACCTAGAAAAAGATATATATAGGACAGGCCTAGGAGAGGAGTAGAGGTGACATGACCCAACGTTCGGGGTGCTGGTGCTGGGTTACAGCCTAGAAGGAAGAACACGGGACATGGCTGGTCTGACTTCTTCACCTGAAGATTCCTTGCCCTGTGAGGAGGCTCTTGGGAGCAAAGGGTGACAGGTCTGTGGAGAGCCTCCTTTTGCCATAGTCTGAGGCTGACACTGAAGGCTGCAGCAGGCCTGGAAAAGCTGAGCAGTGGAAAAAAGCAATGGAGCATGGATTTGTTCTCTTTTTGCTCTTGACCATGGATGTGATATGACTAACTGCTTAAGTTCCAGCCTTGACTTCCCCAAAAGGATGGACTGCAACCTAGAATGGTAAGTGAAATAAATCCTCTCTCAGCTCGGTAGTTTCTGTCACGATATGAATCATAGCAATACAATTGCACTCTGAAAACCTTCTGCCAAGTGAAAGAAGCCAGACAGGCAGAGGCGCCTAGGGGGACAAGAATTAAAACTCCATGAGCTGTCTGTATTTGGCAAAATCTACAGGGACATGAAGTAAGTTAGTAGTTGGGTAGGGCCGAAGGTTTGAAATAAGCAAAGAGTGAAGAATGGGGAATTCTAAAATATGTACACATTGAGGGTGGCCACTGAACTGCTTAACATATGAATCACCTCATGTTACTTGCCAGTTGCTCCTGGTGAGAACACTTGAGAACAGTTCATTTTCTCTCAGTTTTCAAAGACATGATACATTGTTGTTAGCCATGGTCACTTTGTATGCAGAAGACATAATTATTCTTTCTAACTAAAGGAATACCCTAACTGAAGTTAATACTTTTAAGAAGGTTGTACCAACACCTCTCCATCTGATTACTCCAATCCCAGTAGCCACAGCTCTCGTTTACTTTAACATTTGTACTGTATTACTTGGTAGGGGTGGGGGTGTGTGTGTGTGTGCATTTATGTGCCCATGACACCCATTCAGAGGCCGGAGGAAGATACTGAGTATCTTCCACTGTCACCTGCCCTGGAACACATCAATAGAAACTAAGGCAACTGGGAGAAGGGTTTATGATCCCAAAGGGATAAAGAGTCCTTCACTGGGAGGGGGAGGGGGGGTGGGGAGTGGGGGGGGGTAAGTGTGGCAGGCGGTGGTGGAAACAGGAAACTGGAAGCTCACATCCACAAATACAAGCACAAAGTAGAGAGGGCAACCTTGGAAATGGCTCAAGGCTTTTAACCTCTTAACCTCAGAAGCGTTCTCCAGCAGGGACAACATTTCTCCAGCAAGGCCATGCCTCTTTAACCAAAGAGCACCAACAATTGCCAGTCAAGTGTTCAAAGGCCTGAGATGATGGGGACCATTCTCATTCAAACCACTGTACCTAAAGAGGTTTCTCTTTAAACTGGAAATTTTGCAGCACTTCCTCAAGCTCCTGGGAGCCTGCTGTCCAGTCCCCTTGCTGGGGTGTCCCCACACCCAGCTTTCTTGTGGGAGCTGGGGATTCAAACCCCAGTCTTTATACTTGCATAGAGCACTCTTACCCACCCACAGAACCATATCCCTGGCCCCTCTACTTTGCTCTGACCAGTTCATGTGACATTGCACCTGGCTTATTTTATTTAACAGAATATCTTCCAGGTCTAACCATACCATCACAAATATATTTGTTACCATTCATTCACACATGGATATTTGTTGATTTCATGCTTTTGTATTTTTTTCTTTTTTTCTTTTTTTTTTTTAAAAAAAATATGGAACACTTCACGAATTTGCGTGTCATCCTTGCGCAGGGGCCATGCTAATCTTCTCTGTATCGTTCCAATTTTAGTATATGTGCTGCCGAAGTGAGCGCTGTATTTTTTTTCAACAGTCATTGCCATATTGATTTCCAAAAAAGAGCTACATATACTATCCATAATTCCAATAGTATATGAGGACTTTCCCCAAATTCCTCTCAATAAAAGGATATCTTCATCTTAATTTTTATAAGTTGAATGTTCTAATTTGCATCTCCATAACTGTGAATGACTTTTTTATAGTTGTCCATAACTTTGCAGCCTTTTAGGTTGGTGGTGTGAATATGGGTTACTTATTTATGTAATTGACTAACTTTTCTAGATGTTTTGGTTTTTTTCCTTAAATTTTGTGAGTTTTAGCAGTATTTCAATATGCATTAAAAATATCTCCTTCCATCTGATCATTCCCCCTTGGCTTCTGCTATGGCTTGTTCATGTGTCAGACAAAGGCCTCTGGTGTAGGACGGAGACCACAGGGCCTTGGCCTATGGGGTCAGAGGAGCTGTTTGCAGATGGAGCGTCTTCCTGTGGTCAAGGTCAGGATGCTGAGGCTCCTTCTGCTTCCGCTTTCTTCCATTCCTGGCCGTGAGGTGAGCAGCTGCCTCTGTCATACACTCATGATGACATGTAGCCTCACCACGAACCACAAAGCAATGGACAAACGGACGACCTTCCATGGGCTGGATCCTCCAAAACCGTGAAGACAAGTAAACTTTTCTACTTTTTCAGTTGATTGTCTTCAGGTATTTTATTGCAGCAATGGGAAGTTGATAGCTTCGTTTCTAGTATTATTTGATATTCAGAGACATATGAATAGTCAAGCACATCTGTCTCTCCTAACAAATAATACCCTCCAGGTTTATTAACTCGGATTAAAAAGTATCCCTTATCACAAGCATAAAACATGGCTCCTTGCATTTACTTTGATCTTTACATTTGATTTGTGCAGAGTGTTTTGTACTACAGATGAAGGCAGCATTAGATTTTTCTTTTTCTAAAAATATATTAACATTTATGAGTCTGTGTGTGTGTGCAGCGTGTATGTGTGGACTCCAGAAGAGGATGTCAGATCTCCTGGATATGGAGTCACAAGCAGTTTTGAGCTGTCTACACGGGGACTGAGAACCCAAGTTGAGTCCGCATCAAGAGCAACGCTCATCCCTAACCACTGGACAATCTTTCCAGCCTTCTCTTCTTTTGTTTGACGAGTGGTTAGTGGCACCAACACATCGGACAGGTAAATCACAGACCAATTCAAGAGCGGTAGCATGAATAGTATCGTTAAAAAGCAGGCAGACTGATTGGGGATATCAGTTCCACCACATCCTGTCTATGGAACCTTAGGTATGCGTGCCGGCTAATTTTTATGCCAACTTGACACAGTTAGAATTAATAACAAATACCCTAAGACTGTAGGACTCTTTCTGGATGTGGGAGGAGGCTGCCCACTGAAGGTGTCACTATCCTGAAGTCAGCTTGGCCATAAACCACGGTGACCTCACAGAGGTGAGCCGCAGAAACAGGGGTGGCATCCGTATGATTGCCTGCAGACTTACTGTTCACCCCTGCTCCCTTGTGACTGACTTCAGACATCTGAGGACAGAGTTTCCAGAGTTCTGAAGCGCTTCATCCCTGAAGGGCATCTCTGTTCCCTCTGGCAGGAACTTAGAGGCTAATTTATCGTGAGAAGGGAAGTGGAAGGGCATCGATAGCCTCAGGGAGCCTGGCTTCTCCATCCTGACAGGTCTGCGACATTTTCCTTCCTCTAAGTCTCTTTCAAACCTGCTTTTCATTAGCACCATAAAAGTCTTGCTGCTCCTGATGTCTCAGGCATCACTTCCCAGCATGAGAAGCTGAGGCTACTTGGGGAACCCCAGGATGAGTGGCTGGCGGAGGATTTCCCAGAAGTCTTAAGGAGGAGGTGCTGCACCATAACTGTGCTGAGGCTCTGAGAGGAGAGCTCCTTAAGGCTTGTTTTTCTGTATCGAGAATAGGAGGCATGTATTACACACTACATCCTAGTCTCTGGACTCTGAGGCCTTGCCCTGCTTACTGAGCATCTATAGGGAGGAACTGGTGAGTTTTTCTTCCATCCTGTAACACCGGGACCTATCTGCTTGCCTTGGAGCTGAGCTGACACCCCTCTTCCCGTGGCCTAGCCACCCAATCACAATGTCTAGAGCAGTGGTTCTCAAGCCCCCCATCAGTCAGGGATTCTTGTCATTGTCTCAAAGGTCAAGGAAGACATTTCCAGAGAACGGTTTGGCATGTGTGCTATATGTGGAAACATGACCAGGGGACAGGAGGAACAAGCAGAGACCCTTTAATGCGGTTCCTCACGCTGTGGTAACCCCAATCATAAAAGTATTTCCATTGCTACTTCATAACTGTAACTTTGCTACTGTTACAAACTGTAATGACATCTGATAGGTGACCCCCAAAACAAGGACTTAACTGGGCAGGGAACACAAAAATGGTATGAGGCAATGTTGAAGCAGAAGGGATAGTGTTAGTTTCCTATCATTTCTGTGATAAAGAGCCACAGACTTGGGGCTAAGCATCTTCTCTCCAGTACCTTGCCTGCCGGGGATGTTGGTGGAGCATCATTCCATGCAGAGGTCTGGTGAGTCAAGCTCTACCCTGCCCAGATTTCTACACCCTGTACCCCTTACTGCTCACCTCTCCCTTTCTTCCTTTAAGTTAGAATCTTTTGAAAGGTGAATTATTTACAATTCTTTTATACTTAACTTACTTTTTAAATTTGTAATAAATTTCTATTTGTAATTCTTTTGTTTCAATAACTCTGTCTAAAGATGCCAAATGCTGTCTAAAACAAAATAAATAAATGAATAAAGTTTTATTATTCCAAACTTGCAAGTGTTTAAAACATCATTAAAAACTACAGATTTAATAAAAACAAAACAAAACAAAAACCCCCAAAAACAAAAAACTCTGCAGGTTTGCCTTTTTGTTGTTGTTTTAAAATAATGTTTACAATTGAAGCTTGGTTTGTAAGATTCTGCCATGTTTACTTAACCAGTGATCCTTGGCATGTGGATGTCTTTTTTTTTGTTTTGTTTTGTTTTGTTTTTGTTTTTGGACATCATGTCTAATTTATCATCCTAGGAAAACAGATTAAATAACTCAGAACAACTACAGGAAGGGACTGTGGGTTTGTGGCCAATACCTCACTGGACCGTCCTTCCTGTTCCGCTTCCCCACCCCCATCAGTCAGGGTTTCTTATCATTGTCTAAAAGGTCAAGGAAGATATTTCCAGAGAACGGTGTGGTATGTTTGCTACGTGCGTTATGTGTGGAAACATGACCTGGGGACAGGAGGATCAGGCAGAGGAACTTTTGCAAATGAACTCACATTTCAAGATCAAGTCAGTCTGACCTACTCTGCAGAGGAAGGCCCCTCTCCTGAAAACCGGAAGTACAAAGCTCACCACTGCCTTAAGGTGACCCTCCCCCTCTTCCTTCCCTCCCCTCCCTTCCCCTTCCAGTCCCTTTCATCTCTTCTCTCTCTTCTCTTGTCCTCCTCTCCCCCCACTCCCCTTCTTCTCTTTTCCTATTTCTCCTTCCCTTTCCTCCCTCTCCCTCTCCTCTCCTCCCCTTCCTTCATTCCCCCTTCTGCCCCCTCCTCCTCCTCTTCTCTTTCCATCACCAGTTTTACCAGGACATCACAAATATGTTGATGACTAATTTTTTAAATACCAAGTGCTTTCTTCCTACCGAAAACCCGTGTAGAAACATTGTGACCATTCAGGAGCGAGGGAGCTGTGTCACAACATTGATTGTGCTGTTGACTCTATCTATATGGGCAGTGACACTAAATGTTGAAGGTGGTTTCAAGTCTCGGAGATACACTCCGATGACGGCTGCTCCTAACGCGTTTCTAAAGTGGTTTACCCAAGGAGGTAAGAAGCTAGGGTTAGTGAAATCAAAGCCAGACAATGACTATGGAAAGAGGAAGGAAGCTAATCTGCTAACCACTGCACTTGATGCCTTGGCTGGGATGGTGAGGTTTGACTCATAATTTTCTTGAAAAACAAACTAAGAATGGCAGGTGAGGGCTAGCCTCAGCTAGAAGCAGGAAGTGTCCCCTGTTATCTACCCAGCTTTCTTCATGGGTTCTGAGACACTTGTGGAGTATTTGTGTGGTAAATACCAAGATGGTCTTCAACTACCCTGCCTCCAGCCAACACTATATAGCAGACAGAGTCATGCATTCATTCATCAACTGCCCATGATAAAAACCAAAGAATAAGGAAGCAATAAAATCTCAGTTAAGGCCCAAAAGTCAAAACCTGTGTGGAAAGGAAGCAGCTTTCAACCAGGTGAGAAGAGCTAGATCCTTGAAAAGTTACCTTGCAGGCTCTGACGCAACATTGCACATCTCGATAAGGGCAGGGATTCTTCATGGCTCCTCTGTTTCATGCAGCGGCGATGAAAACCATTGTTTTAGGTGGATATCCTCCTTCAGGATATCCTTCTCAGCTTAGATTTGGGTCACAGATACACATCTGGTGACCCGATGTCCTCGATCACCTCGATGAGGAGGGCCCAAGGCTCTTCTCTTGCATGTAGCAGAGGACTGGACAGGTGAGTCAATAAGGAAGTAGTAGGTAAGCTGGCTATGTTGTGTGAAGTTCTGGAGCCTAATCAGTTTTCCTTCCCCTAAAGAGAGGGGAGTCACGAGGATGCCATTGGAAGACATCTGAAGTGGCTCCAGAGCCATCTGACCCAGGAAATGATGCTACATCCTGGGGCTTTGGGGCACCATCACATCTAAATATTTATGTTTGTTTCGGTGGACCTGGACTCATTTTGATTTGGCTCAGGAGTTGGGGGGGGGGTATTCTCATGTTAATGAACCTATTCTAGGAAATTCTTTAGACATGCCCAGAGGTTTGTCTCCAAGTGAAAGACTATCTATATCCTGTCAAGCTGGCCTGTAACAGTAACCAATCCATGTATAAAGTGCTTACGATATAATATCCTCTTATTACATTGTTTTCTTATGAGTTACTTATATTCAGAAGTATATTCTTCTAATTTTGGTTTGAAGACTGTTTTCTCAGATATGAGAACAGCAACATCTGTTTGCTTTCTAGGTCCATTTATTTAGAATTACCTTTTCCATCATTTTACTCCAAAGTTATGCTTTTCTTGGAGGCAACAAAGAACAGGATATTGTTTTTTGGCCCAACCAGATAGTCTGTGCCTTTTGATTATAGAATTGAGTTCATCACTGCTCAAAATTAGTTTTGAAAAATGTAAGCTAATTTCAGCCATTTTGCAGTTTGGAAATGTGTTTTGAATGAGAATGGCCCCCATAGGTTCATATGTCTGAACACATGGTCTCTAGTTGGTAGAACTGTTTGGGAAGGATTAGGAGAGAATGGCCCTCATAGGTTCATATGTCTGAACACATGGTCTCTAGTTGGTAGAACTGTTTGGGAAGGATTAGGAGATGTGAGCTTGATGAAGGAGGCCTGTCTCTGGGGTGGGCTTTCAGGTTTCAAAAGCCAGCAGCACTCCCAATTATCTCTCTGCTTCTCTGCCTCATGCTGAGGATGGTCATCCACTGCTCCCTCCCCCTGTCTGCCTGCCTGTGCCCATACTTCCTGCCATGATGGTCATGGACTATATAACTCTGGAACCATGAGCACCAAATAAAATGATTTCTTAAAGTTTTAAAAGATTTTTTAAAGTTGCCTTGGTCGTGAAACTGTCTTAACAATTAAAAAAAAGCAACTACGACAGACACTTTCCTATTTTGTTTTCCCATGATTACTACTTAGAGCTCGTTCTTTCCTATATCCTCATGATATCTTTCCCTTCCTCTTCAATGCTCAAGTGCTTCAAGTACCTTTATAGTGGTTATGAATTTCTTTAGTTTTTTTCTCATCGTGAGATGATTTTATTCATCCTTCAGTGATGATAGTTTTGTCAGATAGAGTAAACTTGGTCAACAGTTATTGTTTTTTCAGTTCAAACAACGTTGTTCCAAACCCTCTCAGCTTTTAAAGTTTCTGTTGAGAAATTTCCTGTTATTCTAATGAGTTTGCCTTTATATGTGGATTGGCGCCTCTCTCTCTTATGGCTCTCAATATATTTGTTTTCTACACTGAGTTTTAGCTTGAATATGACCTGGAGATGTTCGTGAAAGCTGCTTTGAAGAAGAGTCAATAACAGCCATGTTGACTCTTGCTTTTTTTGTTGTTTCCTTGTTTGTTTGTTTGTTTTGTTTTTGTTTTTTTGTTTTGTTTTGCTTTGTTTTGTTTTTTCGAGATAGGGTTTCTCTGTATAGCCCTGGCTGTCCTGGAACTCACTTTGTAGACCAGGCTGGCCTTGAACTCAGAAATCTGCCTGCCTCTGCCTCCTGAGTGCTGGGATTAAAGGCGTGTGCCACCACGCCCGGCTTATGTTGACTCTTATATACATGATGTTGGTATTTTTTTTTAAATATTTTTTTAAGATTTATTTATTTATTATATGTAAGTACACTGTAGCTGCCTTCAGACACACCAGAAGATGGCGTCAGATCTCATTACGGATGGTTGTGAGACACCATGTGGTTGCTGGGATTTGAACTCGGGACCTTTGGAAGAGCAGTCAGTGCTCTTGCCCACTGAGCCATCTCACCAGCCCTTGATGTCGGTGTCTTTTGATGTTAAATGGTTTGGAGATTTTGAATATTAACTAAAAATGTATTAGTATGCTTATTTTTAATTTATTTTTTACTTGTTTACTTTACATCCTGCTCACTGCTCCTCTCCTGGTCACTCCATCCACAATCTTTACCCCATCCTCCCTCCTCTTCTCCTTTGAGTGGAAGGATATCCCCTGGCACTTCAGGTCTCTGCAAGGCTAGACACTTCCTCTCCCACTGAGGCCAGACAAGGCAGCCCAGCTAGAAGAACAAATCGCACAGACAGGCGACAGCTTTTGGGATGGCCCCGCTCCAGTTGTTCAGGAGCCACACGAAAACCAAGCTTCACATGTAGTATGTTTATTTTTAATCTAAAGAAACTTCCTTTAGTTAATGGTGGTTTACAAGGTAACATATACCCTAGACATTAATGTCATTGAGATGAAACAGGTCAAAAAAGGTCAAAAGAATTATTGCTATGTATGTACAGGTCACAGGGAAGTTTAGGGTATGATTTGACTATAAATATGACTATAAATATGATTTAACTATAAATAAAAATGTGAGATTCTCAGACAGCTACAGGTTTATAGATGAGGGGGTAAAATGAAACCTAGAAAAGCAGCATAACATTTAATCTCATTATTTTTTTAATAGTCTTGTAAAACTTAGAACACTATCTCCATATATTAGTCTTCACAAGAAGAATTTTGTAGTTGTTATTCAATATTTTCTCAGTCAGCAAGAAACTTTACCCAGACTCTGGATGTGAAGGTCCCTTCCCACACTCCCTGATTTTTTTTCTTCCTGGTCTGTCTCAGGCTTCCCATCTGAAACCTGTCCCTTAAGCTTAGATGTTGATGGTGGCCAAACGCAAAGATGCATTTATGCTGGGTAGGAACGTAGCCTCTGTCTATTCAGGAACCAGAAGTCTCTACTGGCCTGATCTCCAGGGAGCAGGACAGTGTCTGAGCTCAGAGGTCAGAGATTTGTTTGATGGTAATCTGGGGGGGGGGGTCATTTATTGAGATATTAAACTGCCTAAACAATAGAACATATAGCTGATTATTGTGTCTTACCCTAAGAGCATCACTGTGTTTAGTAGTGTTCTCTAGAGAAACAGAATGAATATATTATTAAAGGGCATTCACTGGAATCGTTTATATCTACAGGGGCGAGTAGTCCTGCAGTGGCTGTCTGCATCCAGGAGAAGGCAAGTGCTGGTAGCTGCTTGGTCTATAGAGCTGGGTACCCTAGCAGTCATAGTCCTGGCACTAAAGGCCTGGATGATTTGTGGAGAGCTGCTGTTCCTTGATTTATGTTGGAAGTTGCAATCTGAAGTGAGTGAAAGGTAGACTTACTCACCAGCAAGAAGCAAAGACAGGCAGGCAAGCAACGTGGCTGTTGCTGGAACCTCCTTGTACTGGGGCTACCACTCTGAAGGTGCAACCTACTCCAGGAGCTGTCCTCTCCCCTCAGCTCTCTCCTTCCTGCAATGCCCTTGCAGTGCGCCTCTGCTCATGTCTCTTGATTGACTCCAGATCCCACCAAATAGACAGTCCAAATTAACTACCAGATGCAAACCCTTTTCAACTTGCTATCCCAACCAGGTTTCCCTATGCTATACCTAATTTCCAAATAAAGACAATAACAAAGTCATAATTCCATCTAGCATGATGTAACTATCCTACATGCAACCAAAACACACTATTCTTCCCCAAGAACAGGTGGCAAAGACTCACGAGGAGTGGTTACTCTTTTAATACTGGATAACACAGTATTTAATAATACAGATTTAGCAACACTTAAGTATGATGCGATGTCACTCGATATTACATTAACATGGTAAAGGATTAGAGGAGGAAAAACACAAATACCTGCACAGTGTGCATACAGACATGCACAAAAATATGTTTGTGGGTTTAGTGAGAGATTATGCAGGAGTGCTAAGTACATTCACACACTCGGTCAAGGTTCACCTCCATGTTCATGATTCCGTAAGTATTGTAATCCTGGATTGCCCGTGCCCTCTGCTCGGCCTCTGGAAACCATCTTTCTACTACATCTACCTGGGGTAACTAGGAAGCTTGGATGAGTGAAATCATAGTGATTTCTATTTTGTAGCTGGCTTATCTCACCTTGCCTCATGTCCTTATCTGCCGTCAACTCCCACCCCCATTTCCTTGAATTTCCTTCCTTTTGAAGGTTGAACAGTGTTTTGTTCAAGGCATTTGAGGCAGAAAGATGTAAATATCTATCTCCTCTTCACAAACTGCAAAGCAAAGTTCGATTCCACCAAAGTTTACCTTGGACAATCAATGAGTTTATTAGGCAAGGGTGACTTTAAAGCAGCCAGGATGCTTACAACCAGCATGGATGATGGTTTCACCAATGCAGATGGCTGTAGATACAGCCTGTCAATGAACCTTCCCCACCCTATGTACCTAGTGCTCCACTCAAACCCCAAAGCCACACGCACAATTAAGGAAGAATTGCATATGAATGGTTGGGAGGAACAGCTAGACACTCAAGTGTTTCCAATAACCCTCCCACAGCCTTCAATGAGGGAACCTACCTGGGATGAACTCTTTCAGGCAAGCACAGCTGACCTTATGAGGATGGGGGCTCTTTAGCTTAGACAAGCGTCATTCTATAATTGTCTACTCCACGTTGTTTATATATCCGTCCAACAATGAACACCTGAAGTGTGTTAAATATTTCAGAATATTTGAGTCTTTGGTTTCTAGTCTTTGGGGTATACATGCATGGGACGGGGGGGGAACTGCTGTGTCACAGGGGTGATTCAGTGCTTACTGTTTGGGGAGCTATCATCCTGACAGCTATACCTGCTGAGATATTTTGCAATGCCATCAACAAGAATCCCAACTCCTGGCTGGGCGTGGTGATGCATGCCTTTAATCCCAGCACTCGGGAGGCAGAGGCAGGCAGATTTCTGAGTTCGAGGCCAGCCTGGTCTACAGAGTGAGTTCCAGGACAGCCAGGGCTATACAGAGAAACCCTGTCTCGAAAAACNAAAAAAAAAAAAAAAAAAANAATCCCAACTCCTTCACATTCTTCCATAATATATGTTCTGCTGGCTCGTAATTAATACATGCCCAATTAATGATGTTGAGGACGTTTTCTGTGATTCTTGGCCATTGGAACGCATTCTTTGAAGACATTTCTACCCAAGTACTTTGTCCATCTTTGTCCATGTTTTAATCCTTTTTTTTTCTGTTTTGTTTTGTTTCCTGAGACATAGAGTTTGCATTAAGCCCTTATGAGACACATGATTTGCAAACCTATTTTTCCCTAAAGTAACTTAGTTTTTATTCATAAACTTAAATATGGACCCCCAGAGAACTTCAGTGATGGCAGGGATTATTCAGCATTATGCACAGAAAGGGGGTAGGGGAGCTCTACTGAGCTATAAAATGGTCCGGTGGGTAAGATGCTCACAAGTCAAAGAGATTAGCATCATCTGTAGTTGGCCACGGAGATCATCTTGCTGGTCTTGCCATTCTCGGACCCAAAATCTCCATGGCTTCACAACTCTCGTGTCTTCTTTCACCTCTCCAGAGACCACATTTCCCACCCAGCCACACAGACTAGCAAGGCAGGTGAAAAACTGAACCACCAAGGTTTCATCCAGCATTTACCATGGACAAGAAAGATACTAGGATACTACTGGAGGAAACTCGCATGCTCAAATTTCTCCCTGTAGATGGAATTGCCACCAGTGTCATTACGGTGTGTGAATTCACCATCTTGGCACAAGAGTCCTGGAATAATTCTTGGAAAAAGGGGGTCATTCTACCCAAACCCTTTCTTTCTATTGCCAAGGGCGTAGAAGTTTTGTTTGGTTTTTGTCTGTTTTGCTGTCTTTGGAACTTGGCCTTGATATTGAAGAATGTGGTGGGAGTTTACCATGACTTCCCGCAAGGGATGATGGCATATGAAAAGCCCTCAAGGCAGTGGTTCTCAATCTTCCAAACACAGCAACCCTTTAAGACAGTTCCTTGTGCTATGGTGACCCCCAATGATAAGATTATTTTTGTTGCTACTTCATAACTGTCAGTTTGCTACTGTTGTGTATGAATCATAGTATAAATCTCTGCTATGCAACCCCTGTGAAAGAGTTGCTTGACCCCAGGAGGTGGCAACCCACAGGTTGAGAACCGTTGCCCTAATGTAAAATTTTATCAATCATTTCTGTTACCAAATTTCCATGAGTGTGTTTCATTGATCTCAGCTTTATATAGAGCTTTCTAGTCTTGTTCCCTTGAACATGGCCATAAATGTTCCAAGGTAACTCTGATATCTCTAATAGGTTTTTTAGTATATTTTACTGTATAACTTGTATCCCTTCCTAAGGATATCTGATAATTTTATGGCATGTTGAACATTATATATGGAAAAATTATGGATACCATTGAAGGTTTTCTAATGTTGTCTTTCTCTACAGATAACCAATTTTTCTTTCTGGCAAGCAGTTAGGGTTACAGGAAGCTCATGTTGTCTGGTCTGGGGTTGATCTGACTTGAAATTGGGTATTTAGGCATGGCTCCTTTTTCAGGTTTGTTCCTAATCCTAAGAGTTCAGCCCAGTTCTTCTATGCTTCTCCCAGAGAGTCTGGGGTTTTTTTCTAGGATCTGCTTCCTGGGCAGGCCACTGGGGTATTTGACTCCCAGACTCATGAGACTAGCAAAGCTCTATCTCCCTTCTTAATCAAGGTCTTGAATTCATGCCACTTATAAGCCAGCAGTTACAGGAGGAAAACAGAAGAAAACCTTGCTTCACTGCAATTGGCTTCTCTTTTTAATATAAGATTTCTAAGACTTAGCTTCGTGAGACTGTAGACTACCATCCAAAGTTTTGTTCCCCCCATGACTATGAAACTGCTAGAATGCTTCCATGTTTCTAGCCTTAGGCCACACTATTTTCAAATAAGCAACCCCTCCCTTAAGAGCAGAACACCAGACCCACCTGCATACCCTCTCTCCTTTCATGAAGACTTATTTTTATCTTTTAAGGCACTTCTAATTGTGACCAATAGTCAGGAGGATGCATGCACTCTGTCTTTACTTAAACCTTTACCTGAGCTTGAATAGTGTTTGCCAAAATGAGACCAAGATCAGTAGAAAGGTTACGGTGAAAATATTCCAGGAAACAAGACAATAGTCTTTAATTAAAAAAAAAAAAAAGGGGGGGCAAAATAAGGCAGAGTTCATTCATCAGGCAGATCACCCAATTGTCAAAGTAGTGGAGAGAATAATAAACGCAATCAGATTATAAGCTGAACGGGTCTATTCATGCCAGTTAGGGTGTGTTTATAAGTTCACGAATTGGATCCTAAATGAAAGTGTTCCGAACACCAACAATAAAAGGGAAATCTTAGATGCCTCTAGAGTGGGTTTGAAAATTAGCTTTGTCAATTTGACACACCTAGAATCATTGGAGAAAATGGTCTCTTTGAGGGATTGTCCATATCTGTTGGGCATGTCTGTGGGAGGCTGTCTTAAATCGGCCAATGTGGGAAGACACAGCTCATTGTGAATGGCACCATTCTCTAATCAGAGAGTCCTGAACCGAACTGTATGAATGGAGAAGTTAAGCTAGACACAAGCAAGCAAGCTTTTCTCTGCTGTTGGCTGTGGGTACGATGTGACCAGCTGTTTCACATTCCTGGTGCCTTGAATCCCTGCAGTCATGGATTATAACCTGAAACCGTAAGCTAAAATAAACTCTTCTTCCTCTAAGTTGCTTTCTGTCAGAGTATTTTATCACACCAATTATGAGATTCAGGATGAATAGGAACATTTTCAGGAAGGCTACTGTAAAGGTTTCTTCTCACAAACTCTGTTAAGGAAGTTGCTCAAGGATGTTCTTCAAGAAAATAAGGAAGGAAAACAAAAGAGAGAAGGAAATGAAATCCAGAAAACATCTAACCCAGGTAGGGAGAGGAACAGTGATCGCGGAAGGGAAGTCCAGAGAGAGAGATGTGGCCAACAGTCCTAGACAGCAACTCACTAAAGGAGAGCTGGAAGCTGTGGTGGTCTACAAGGGACCCTGCTAGGAAAGGTGGGTTGCATTCTAGATCTTCAGTCCGGTAACTCTGGGAGATCTGGTAGACCAGAGCTACACAACCTTTTGGCCTTCTGCTTAACATGCTAGGGGGAAGAGTATGCAATTCAGGAGAGATGTGATAAAAAATATTTACCATCACTTGAACAATTAGCAGGGTACTAGAAAAGGCTGTTCATCCTCACATCAGAAATTCCTCCTTTTCATGGTCCAGAGTCACATCATTCGAGTGCAGACTATATGGAGAATAATGTACCATCAGTTTTCACAGTTGACTTAGGGAGGGACTTTCTGGGGTGTTGAAAGTGCTAACTAAAGGAGGTTGAGAAGAGTGCTCAATGATTAGAATTGATCCATGTAGACCTTCCAGATAAGGAATTTATTCAGGTCTACTTAAATTTTATCTCATTACAGCTGTTTGTTTAAAAACAAAAAACAAAATGTAAATTTTCATTTGGGTCTTTGGATGTTCTGAGATGAGTTACTGCTGATCACGGAATAAGGTCAGCGAGGAGTGACTACAACAAACACATTTGTTAGGCAGTTTGTTTTTTCTTTAATGGAGATGAAAAGAAACCTAGTTTATGTGCATATTGTCTTGAGACAGGTTCTTACTACATTTCCAAGGATAGTCTTTAACCCATGGTAGCCCAGGATAGCCTAGAACTTGAACCCCTTGCCTTAACCTCCTTAGTGTTGGGATTATAGGTGTGTGCCACCAACCCTGGCCCTCAAATTATTTTTTGAAAGTTACCTAGAAAGACAAGGAGGCTAATGGTGGAGGAGGGAAAGAAGCTTGAATTCCTCGGCTGACTCTATTCTGTTTAGTAAAACTGACTCAAGAACAGATAGTATTTTATATGAGTATAAAAGTTAAATTTAAGGAGCAATCCTGAAAAACTCTGAAGCAAACAAAACGATGTACCAACCTGGTGGCATGACCACTCTAAAGGCAAAAGTAACAATGACTACAAAGTATAAGGTCTAATAAGAAGGCCGTAACTTCTTCCCAGTGGTCATACATCATTCAAGGTGGTTCAGTAGAATTCTGAGTCTTGCTGTATGTTTTGTGACCAGGGAATGACATTGGGGTTCAGAACAGGAGAAAGTAGATTTAGAATTTATAAGACCAACCAAAGAAATTAAAAAAAAAAAAAAAAAAATCCCGGGCTGGTGAGATGGCTCAGTAGGTAAGAGCAACCCACTGCTCTTCCGAAGGTCCGGAGTTCAAATCCCAGCAACCACATGGTGGCTCACAACCAAGATCTGACACCCTCTTCTGGAGTGTCTGAAGACAGCTACAGTGTACTTACATATAATAAATAAATAAATCTTTAAAAAAAATCCCATCACCCTGAATATCACATGTAAGTCTATAACACATTTGCCATTAAAATAAGAACAAAACAGGGATGTGTAGCTGGCTTTGCTCAAAATACACCAAATAAATGCATAAAAATATCAAAGAATAAATAAAATTATTAATAACATCTCAGCCAGGGTGGATAGTGCACACATGCAACTACACTACAGAGGAGGCTCAGGCAGAGGATGGAGAATTTGAGACTACCCTGAGCTATACAGTAAGAAAAAAATCCACAAATTTGCATGTTATTATGCAGGGACCGTGACATCTGTATCAGCCAAATATTAGTATATGTGCTGTTAGAGTGCAAAGCCATCCAAACTAACAAAAAACAGCAAGTAAAAAAAAAAAAAAAAAAAAAAAAAAAAAACCTTTATATCGAAAGGAACTAGAAAAACTACTTACTGTAGCTACTAACAATACAAATACCAGACTGATCACAAAAATCACAAAATGGTATTTCTTATGAAGACAGTGCCATCTTAGAGAAATTGATGAATTCAGTAAGTGCAAGAAATGTATCAGAAACTGTCTCATATACCAACAGCTTCCAAAAGCAAGCTTCTATGGACCAATGCTTAAAACATTTGTGCACGAATAATGTTTATCTTCAACAAAGGGATTTATCAACCACATACAAGATGCTGTACTCACCTAGGTCATGATTCACATACAGTGAAAAACAAAACAAACAAAAATACTCTGAAAAACATATCACTATTAAGTACTTGATGAAATAGTTACTTTTGTTAGGTTTTGGTGCAGTTATTTGATATGTTTGAATACTACTACTGAATATTTATGATTAGGATTGTCTAGGGGTTGCTTTGAAATGACCCATGGGGATGAGGTTAGACATCTCAGAGTTGATACATAATACTTGAAGCAAGGAGGGGGAGGTGAGGGTAAAATGGTTCAGTGGATAGAAGTTGCTCATCCAGAGAACCAGGACACAAATTCATGTGCAGCTTACAACCATTTGTAAGCTTGTTCCAGGGGATCTGATAAGAGGACCCCAGTTCAATTTCCAGCACCCACCTGACCGCTTAAAACCATCAGCATCTCCAGTCTGACACCCTCTTCTAGTCTCAGTGAGTGGTGCACAAACATACATGCAAATATGTATGCCTATAAACATATGTTAAAAGGTAATTGAAGCATCCAGATAGACACATTTTTGAGATCTTTCATTATTTTTAATTGTGGGGGTGTAGGTCTGTTCACATGAACACTAGAGTCAAGGCAATGGATGCCCCTGGAACTGGACTTACGGGCAGTTGTCAGTCATCTGATTTAAGTAGAAACTGAACTCAGATCCACTGAAAGAGCAGGAAGTGCTCTTAAACTGCTAAGTCATCTCTCTAGACACCTACTATTTTTGTGAACACTTAAGTTTTTCCACAACTAACATAATAATAAAAAAATTAGCCTATTTACATATCATATAATCAGTGTAAACTTTCTCCATAATGGTGGGTGAAGACATTTACATTATCCACAGAGTTGGATCTAAAACAGCCTCTTTTGATTGAAATGCTGACAGTCAATCTACACAGAACTGGGGTGTCTAGGTCCTTAAGATTGTACCACAACCATTGGGATCATACGCAATGTGGAAATTAGGAGGAAGGTGTAAAACCTTCCGGCTAGAGATTTCTCCTTGTGTCCTTCAGCAGTTTCTGTCACTGGGGCTTTCCCATGTCACTTGAGACCTGGATAATCAGACACTCTGGTGGGTGAGACCCAGCCAGCCATTTTCAACAAGTTCTCCCATCCAGGCTCAGAGACTACTGCAGAAGCAGGGCTGGAAAGATCATGAAAACTAGAGACAGTGAAATTCTATCAAGAGTATTTGTTGGATCTGTCGAGGCCATTGTGCACATGAACCCAATGTGCACCAAATCAAGCAAGGCAAAATACCAGCATGGGTGGATTAGGGCTGCACGAATCCCACCACTCACTGAGGGGCTACTAGCAATTGATAGCTACTGGGAAAGGGAATGTAGCCCTTGAAAGACCACTCAAACCCCAACTGAACTACACTCATGCACACACAGGTAGCACCCAGTACTGCATTTAAAACAAGTACAGGAAGATGGGAATTGAGGCAGGCGATACAAGAGGAATTAGAAGTAAGGAAATAGGGGATATGTTTCATTAAAATACAGTATATATGCATATATAAAATTCTCAGTCAAAAAGGCATATCCAAAAAAAAAAAAAAAAAAAAAAAAAAAAAAAAAAAAAAAAAAAAANGCAGGCGATACAAGAGGAATTAGAAGTAAGGAAATAGGGGATATGTTTCATTAAAATACAGTATATATGCATATATAAAATTCTCAGTCAAAAAGAAATAACAAAAAAAAAAAAAAAAAAAAAAAAAAAAAAAAAAAAAAAAAAAAAAAAAAAAAGGAAAGAAACAAGTAAAAAGAATAAAAGAACATTCCCTTCCTGGGAATGTGATCCGTGTCCCAGGTTGGAATTCTAGTGTTTTTAGCTGGGCATGACTCTAAGTGTCACTTAGCTGGCTTCTCCCTGATCTCCACGCTGTGCCCTCCTGTGTGCTCCCGTGAGGTCTGGACATACTGCCCTTTTAATTCCATGTACATGTCAGCATCCTTTTGGAATCGGAGATTAGATCCTCATCCGTGGTCACTTGGATGTCCGAGCATTACAGAGCGACCGTAGCTTGTAATTATGGTGGCTTGTACAAAGTGCAGCGATTCATACATCTTCACTGAATGGACAAAACTCCCTTTGTTTCTACTGCAATGATGAGACTTCATGCTGCTCTGTGTGAGTTGCACCCGACTGTGATAGCTGCCCTTAAGTGGAGCTGCAGTGATGGCGCCTATCCGTCTCTGCAGCACGTACAGTGAGCTCTCTAGAGTGAGGTCCAGTAAGAGCTGAAAATAGGGTTGCACTTCAAAACAGCCAGGGAGACTCAGGTGACAGCCACACCTTTTCCAACAGTCTAGAGTGACTTACTTGTGAAGGACCCTGGGAATCTTGTTACCCAGTGACTGGGACATATGCAACTGTGCTGAGGTAATTACACAGCTGCCATTAAGTTTCTCAGTTCCTTCCACGACAGGTCTTTGCCCCATTCTTTTAAGATTACACAATGGCAGAAACCAGAATGCAATGGGGGAGTGGGTTTTCCCCACAGCTTTAAGTCTCTGAGAACTTCCCAGCTTGGCGGGCCCCTAGTTGATGCCACCAGTTAGTCAGAGGCCCCAGATAAACACCTCTGCTGTACATGAAAGTTTTCTGTCTGAAACCCCCCTGTGTCGGGGAACAGCAGCAGCCACTTGGCTGCATGGAATATATATATATATATATATATATATATATTCCATATATTTATATATGGCTTGCAACTTCATGTGCCTTCTTTGCAGCCTTTAGAAAAAGAAGCCGCTGCAGCATGGTCCACAGCAGAGAATCCTGTACTGTCCGTGGGAAGAAGGATTTCTTAGCTTTCACCCA
This sequence comes from Mus pahari, assembly GCF_900095145.1. Lineage (NCBI taxonomy): Eukaryota > Metazoa > Chordata > Mammalia > Rodentia > Muridae > Mus > Mus pahari. The sequence continues at coordinate 20,627,089 of NC_034594.1, read as the reverse complement.
CAGCCAGCTCACTGCCTTGAGGTTTGCAAATTATGGCCTCCTCCTTTAGCTTTCTCACAGTACCATTTTAATAGAGCCAGAGAACAAAAGCTTTGCAAACGTGTGTGTGTGTGTGTGTGTGTGTGTGTGTGTGTGTGTGGTGCGTGTGTGATTTTGTAAAATCCAGTATAAGTAACAGTGCAGTGGTTCTCAGACTTCCTAATGCTGTGACCCTTTATTTTAACACAGTGACCCCAACCATAAAGTTATTCCAGCGCTACTTTACTTTGAATGTTATGAACCATAATGTAAAAAATTTGACAAGCAGGATATCTTATATGTGACCCCTGTGAAAGGCTGTTCAACCTGCAAAGTGGTTGAGACCCACAGGTTGAGAACTGCTGTTCTAGTGGGATTTTTCTCTTGGTTATCCTGTAGGCATGACTTTAGTTCTATCTATCTATCTATCTATCTATCTATCTATCTATCTATCTATCTATCTATCTATCCATCCATCCACACACAGTAATATACACTGAGATGCAGAAAAATCCAGCCCATGGAGATTAGGAGACCATGTCTTAACTCTGGTCCCCTATTCCAGAATGACTCCCCAAGGGACTATTTAAGAAGCAGTAAGATGTGGATAAATGTTGGGGACAAACCTTGACAGTGCCCATAAAGCATCTAGACAAGTTAAAGGCCCTAATATGGAAAATAATGTGAAGGGTGTTTTATAAATTATGTGTTGAGACTGCATTCTGGAATACACTTATTCAAGTGCATTAGCAAGCTTTGTATGTGCTTGATTAAACGTGTGCCCCATCATACACTATGACCCAATAGCTTGCATTACCACAGTGAGTTACTATGTGCACATCTTTAAATTTCTCTGGCTAACCTCGAGCTGTTAGAAAGTAACCCAATATTATTGACTTCATGGCCTTTCAAGTTATCTTGCAAAGCTAGGTGTGTCCATATACCAGCAGCATTGTGACTTTTCTCTGTATTAGAAAACAGAAACGCAAGCTTGTTGTGGACACTGACAGGCACCCGTGGACTCTGCTAACAAAACGTTTTTTTTCTCATCGCTTGGCCTCAAAGGCACACAGATCTGAACTTGAAACCCACACTGGTGCTTTTCAAAGCATGCTTTATATTATAGGCATAAATAAATCTGGAAACCTGCAGGAACTGGTTTAGAACACAGCCGTCCCTTTTGCAGCAGAGGGATGGCTGAATAGGAAAGCTCTCTGGTACTGTACCGATGACCAGCTGACTACAGGCCAGGCAGGAGTCACCAGTTTCTTCTCCTAAATCCCCAACCCGGGTGCTGGCAGGTCAGCGCGGGAGGAGGCCACATTACTGAAATCAAGCAGAGGAAGCCCTCCATGAGCCCTTACTCACGAGGGAGCAGGAGGAAGCCACCAACTGTGCTGTTGCTGGACCCCAGTTTGGTGTACTCAGGACAAGTCTCCAGGCTGCTGTCTTATCCATTTATGAGGCCATTCGAACACTGAAGACATTTTCCAAATGGGTCTGCCACATTCTCATATCAGTTATGAACTATTTGCCTCCTGTGTATACTAAGCACTAATTTCTGAAGGCAGGTAGCTGGTCACCAAAGGGACCTCAGTTTCTCTGTCTCGATGTCCTCTTCTCAAAGTGGCACAGGCACAGCAGCATTCAAAGTTTCCTCTTTAACCTCTCAACCTCTAATTGTCCTCTTCAAACTGAGGTTGACCCTGTCCTGTACTCATTTCTAATGCTCCATTCAGCTCCTGCACTAGTGTCTCTTCAAATAGTCAACAGGGAGTCCTCTGTTGCCCAGGCTAAGAAGAAACAGTAGGAGCCTTCACTCAGGGCCTAGTGCACAGTGACACAATCCTCTTGCTGTCACTGTTGCCACCCAAGAGGCAGGATAGGATGAGCCGAGCATCTCTAGCTTAAGTGATTCTCATTTGTCCCTTATCTTTTGTTAAATCCAATATGGCTGGCACTAGCATCGGGGGCCCTTGCAGCTGGCCTGCACTCCTGTGACAAGGCTGACCCGAGCGAGACGTGAGTCTAGATCCTAGCAGGAGGACATCGATGTGCAGCCTGAGAGTATCTCTCACTCATTTCATTCAGGCAGCCACATACTACTGTAGTTTAATAAGTCACAAGTCTTTGGGGCTGGAGAGCTGACTCGGTGGGTATACTTCTTGCAGGGAAGCACGAGGATCCGAGTTTCTAGCACACGTGTAAAAAGCCGAGCACAAAGGAATACACCCCCAAACTGCAGCTCTAACGACATGAAGATAGGGAACCTGAAGCTCGCTGGCTGGCCTGCCAATCTAATCCAATCAGTGAACTCCAAGGAGTTAGAGATCCTGTCTCAAAAACAAGGCAGAGGGCTGAAGCGATGGCTCAGTCATTAGAGGCTAGTCACATTCAAAAGGGAGGTGGAGAGCACTTGACAAGGGCGCTGGCACCAACGTCTGGTCACTGTTCCTAAGTACATCCATGCAAATACACAGACACACACACTTCAGCACACACACACAAATAAAGGCTCTATTTTCGATTCTAGAACAGTGACCGCTATCCCAAGTCACCCTTCAGGCCTGTTTCCCCACAGGAGTACAGTACCTTAAGACTGCTCAGCACACAGCGATTGCTCAACTTGACCAAGAAAGCCACCGAGTTCCCAGAAGTTTACGAGCTCCCACACTTACTCAATGATGTACCCTATTAGGGAAGGTGAGGGGACAACCAGTCCTTCAGAAAGCAGACCGAGAAAATACCGTTGATACCAGTGACATGTGGGAATCTGAGGCGAGTCCTTTTGAAAGGTCCTTCCCATAGGGCTGCCCACAATAAGAAATGGATCCCGTGCAGCCCAGAAATGCCTCTCCCTAGGAGTGAGCAGGGCAGACCATGAAGGGGTAACTGAGGTCCTGAGCTCACCAAACTGCCCAGACTGTCCACCACAGACAGGGCTAGTCTGCAGACGGTAGCCTCCAGATGGCCTCTGTTCTAAACTGTGACTCTCCTGGATCTAATAATCTACAATGAACCTGATATTTAGAAGCAGGACTTCTTAGGGAGGAAGGGGCCATTGGGTTTCTGAAACTGAAAACACTCTCTTGAAGTCAACAGTGTCAAGAGTAACCTGTGGCTTTCCATGCGAAGCCTTGTGAGCTGTGGCTTAGGTAGTCAGCTCTAAGGATGGAGGCGGACACAGATTAAGAACCAAGAGTGCAAATAGTAAAAAAGTATTAATCGCCGGCATGTGCTACGGGAGGATGTGCTGAAGACCACACTATGTGCAAAGTGCAGTGAAAGGTGAGGTTCATGATTGTGGAGGAGGCAAACTGAGAGTGAGCAGGAGACAGGAGGCTGCCTATAACCAGGAGATGACTGTGGAAGGGTGGGAGGTCTGGGCCCTGTGTGCGTGCTCAGTGGATTAATCATATGATGTGAACACTGAAACAGTATTCAGTATCCTTTACTGTGGAAAGTCAGTTAACACTGCTCTAAACTCAAGGAAGGGACAGGAGACACTCCCTCTAGCTCTGTGTCGTTCCCTGAACATCCGTGGGCACTTTGTCAGACTTCTACACTTGAGCTCAAAGTAGAAATAACAATCTTAGAATAAAAATAATAAAAAAAAACCCTCAAATTAAATAATAAATTAAAAACCCCAAACCAGGGCTGGAGGGATGGCTCAGAGGTTAAGAGCATTGGCTGCTCTTCCAGGGGTCCTGAGTTCAAGTCTCAGCAACCACATGGTGGCTCACAGCCAACTGTAATGGGGTCTGATGCCCGCTTCTGTTGTGTCTGAAGACAGCTACAGTGTACTCATACATAAAATAAATAAATCTTTTAACTCCAACTGGGCACATTAGGGAGAGTCAGGGCCTCCTCTGTATACATTGGCAGCTCTAGTTTGCCGCTCCTGCTGTGATAAAACCCTAATCAAACCAAGTTGGAGAAGGAAAAGGTTTCCTTCATCTTATGTTTCCAGATCACAGATTTATCCCGATGGAAGGTGGGAAGGGAGCCTGGAGGCAGGGACTGAAGCAGAATCCATGGAGAAGCGACCTCACTGGACCGTGTGCTGCTTCTGCTCAGCCAGGTCTCACAACCTAGGGCGGCCTGTGCAGAGGCAGCACTAGTCAGTGACCGTGGCCCTTCTCCTCCAAATAGCATTCAAGGAAATGCCCCACAGACAGACCCATCCATCGGCAGGCCAGTGTGACAGAGGCAGTCCTTCAATGCTGCTCCCTGTCCCCAGGTGTGTCAAGCTGACAACCAAGATGGCCCAGCCTCTGGCCCAGCTGGACCAGTACAGCTAAGAGGGCAGAACCACTTCAGGACTAACATCAAGCTTTATTTCGTTGTCTTTTGTTTGTTTGTTTGTTTGTTTGTTTTGTTTCAAAAGATTTATTTATTATTGTAAATAAGTACACTGTAGCTGTCTTCAGACACACCAGAAGAGGGTGTCAGGTCTCATTAGGGATGGTTGTGAGCCACCATATGGTGCTGGGATTTGAATGCGGGACCTTCGGAAGAGTAGTCAGTGCTCTTACTTGCTGAGCCATCTCACCAGCCCCTTTATTTCGTTTTTAATAAGACAGATTAACCCTGAAAGGCCCGCACAGCCAGGAAAGAGACCCTTAGTATCTGAATGCATGCCTCCTCTCAAGTAAATGCAGTAATGACTTTGGCTAACTCTCGATTCCTTAAAAGCACTCTGTCTACTCCTGCTAAAGGGAAATGGAGACGCCATCCTTTGAAAGAGGTGCACAGCATCGAGCAACAATTCAAGCTCAGTGATCTGACTGTAACACCAAAACAGAATGGGTGTCAGCTAAGAGACCAAATCTGACTGCAATTACTTCCTTCTAAACTCCCAACTAGAGGGGAAGGCTAGAAGAGAAAGATTCAGAGTCCACAAATACACCACTAGGTCTTTATGCTTAACTGGCCACCAGCTTCAAACAAAAAAAAAACCCCGCCGGTCACCTGCTGGCTGAGGCATTTACTATTTTACTCTCATCTTGGAGATAACACAAGATGCGGTATGTTGGTCTCTCTGATGATGGAGTACGTGTCCCTGTCAGCACAGGTAAGGTGACAGTCCTGAGAGCTGGCGTCGGTCTCCCAGAGCTGGGGACAGAGGACTGGGCCCTCAGTCACACTGACATCACCTAGCTATTGCGCCCAAGCCAGCATTTATGAACCAACTGAGACTGGGCTACTGTATGTCCTACTGGGAATATTTCACATTTCAAAGGACTTTTATTTTCATATGTGTCTGCCACGTGGAGTCCCAGTGCTGAGCTGGGTGAGGGTGGAGCTGCCTCACCATCCCACACTCTACGACGTGACCCGACTTGGGCATGCGGGAGCCAGGCCACCTCCTCCTCCACTCTCCCTTTTGCCTCATGGAAAGGTGAGGAGCTTTTCACCTTACATCCGAGCAGTCTGTACCTCTGCCTGCTAGGTCTTCATAACTGCCCTTCAGCGTCTCCCAGAGCCAACCACAGTAGCAGGGGGAACCTGTTCTGACCTGGATGGGCCAGCTGGGGGAGGGAAGGAATATACAAACCCGAGATCTTCATATAAGGAAATGCCTAAAGGGTCAAGACACACTGAAGTAGAAATTATTTTTTCTTTATTTAGGAAAGAAAGGTGAGGGAGACCAGTAATTTGTATTAACAGTAGACAAGTCGGCACTGAAAAAAAAAAAAAGAGAAAGCAAAGGCGGGCGGGCTGTCATAGCCTGCTCAGCTTCGTGACCTCGAAATTCAATGCAGTTCCTCACCTGTACTATAATTCAGCAAATCTGTAACCAGCAGAGTTCAGGACTACAAATCCTTATGTGAGCTACACCTAAGCTAGAAACCTGACAGACTGCAAAAGTCACTCAAAAGTAAATGGTAAGTGGGATGCATATCAGTGCAAGCAAACCATTTCGGTCAACATTTTCTCCGATGCAAATGTGCAGAATAAGCACACTGCACTGCCGCAGAAGAGGCCCCTGACTTACGTACAGGAAGGCGCTGAAGCTCTGCCTGATCCCAGACACACCTGGGCATGGGGGCCCTCAAGAGTACTTCCATGGTCTATACAACAGTGTGTCACCTTAATAGTGTTTTGCCAAAATGACACCTGAAGAAAGCAGTGTCCTGTGGAGGGCAGGAAGGGGAAGCCTGTCCCTCCTTAACCAAATGGGAAATCACAGCAGCCCACTTCTCGTTCTCCGAGGGCAACTCTCCCGGGATATCTGAACTTGTCTAAGCTGTCAGCCCAGTTTACAGGGTGTCAGGACTGAGAAGGGAAGGGCAAGATGACCAGGGTGGGGCTGGGGGGGAGCAGCTGCCAGCAGTTTGCCTGGGGCAGACTGCTCTCCTTCAGTCAAGCTGGCCATGGAATTGGTCTGGGTGAAGACTTATGGGCTGACAGGGCAGGGCAAGCAGCAGAGGCGAAGATGACCAAGCCCATCCTCCACCCACAGCTCCCTAAGAGAAAGTTCTAGACATTAATAGTCCTAGCACTGTATGTTTGTACTAATTGCAGCCTTTGGCTGACAGACTATGACACGTGGGAGTAAGGTGGACAGCAGCCTCCTGTTTCTTCATGCTTTTTGTATCAGTAGCTTCATGTTTCTCCAGAGCCATTGGCTGTCTTTCACGGCGCTCTGAAGTCAGGGAGACTTCACACAGACAGCTCTGTCTCCTCTTGATCCATGCCTTGCCTTGCTGGTCCCTCTCATTTTATAAAAAACCCCAAGTGTGGGTAGGAGGCTGCCACCATTAGATTCTGACTGAGTCCTCTGCTGATGGGATAGTCCAAGTCTCAGATGGGATAACTCTTTTACTCTAGGTTAGCCGCAAACCAGAAGAGAAACACTTTTTGCATCACTCTAAAGTCATATCACCAGAAAACAATTTTTACTTCCTTTCCCTCTAAAAGGAATAAGGGTTGCTCACTTATCTTGACCTATCTTTTTTGGTATTTACAACCAACCATTTAACTGCAGTCGTATATTGTGTTTTTCACTAGATTTTTGTTGTTCATAAAACAGAAGAGAATGACTGGCAGCTGTGTGAACCAAGGCCGGATGGCACAGGCTTGGCAGTAGGTACGGATGACTGTTGCATGGGACAGGGACTGATGAAGCACGCTGTAAAAGGAAATTAACCACAAAGGAAGATCAAACCCCTGAAACCCCGAGCTTGTGTCTGGGGAATGAAGCGCACAGCAGCTGTCACAGGCTATCCCACTCAGAGCAAGACGGCAGGGCGTGGCTCAGCACTGATCCCTTCACTGAGATACTAGCATCCTCAGAGCATATAGTGATGACCAGGAAGCAAATTATTACAAGACATTTATTACAAATGTCACAGACATATTCATAAAGAAAAATTAGTTTTAAAAAAAGAGAACGAGAGCACGTGGGAGGAGAAAGGCAGAGTGTGGATCTTACGCCGGAACACAGGCAGGGAGGGGCCGGCTAGGAAGAAGCGGGCGAACTACATTCTGAAAACAGTTTTAGTGCATTGCAGTTTTAGAAAAGGGACACCCTTGGTCCCGAGAAAAGGTTCCTGCAACATGAACAGTCTGTGTGACTCCCCAGTGTGACCCCTGCCTGCTTCCAAACCCAACTGAGGACAATGAGATCTCTTGTGTCACAGGTGGCAGCTGGCTGCCTGTCACCCGCTAAGGGTGACCTTGGTGAGAACAGAGCAATCTGCATGCTGGAAGCAGACTGCAGCAGCCACGGGCTACTCTCTGCTGTCACAGACAGGCTTGTTTGTTTGTTTGTTTCCTTTTTTTATACCTGATTAGACTTGTGACAAAGTCAAACTTTAATCAGATAGTTTTGGTATTAAGGTTAAATTAAACATTAATGTTTTCTGCCAAAACCATAAACTAAGTCACCTCTCAATGCATTAAAAACAGTGAGGTAGGCAAAAAACAAAACAAAATGAAAGAGAAACCCACAGGAAAGCTGACCTTCACCGACGGTGTGTGCAGGCCACGGCGAGCTGCACTGTAGGCCTAACAGACTTTAAACCTGTAGCCGAGGCCGGGCTAATACTGTCACACGACAAACTTCTGGCCCTCCAACAAGACACACACTTTTCTTTTTCTTTTTCTTTCTTTTTTAAGAACCATCTGCACAATTTAGGCAAAACTTGGTACACAGAAAAATGACCGAGTTCTTGGCCAGGACAACCCCCTCCAAAAAACTTTCAAAGAAACAAAATGGGACCCTTTAACCCACCCCACCCCACCCTAAGCCCCACCCACAAAAAAGGTATCCTAGTAACTGTGTCTTTCACATTTTATAAATATTAACTTCTTAAACCTGCACCTTCTTCTCTGTCCACATACTGTCACATTACAAAAAGAGAAATGTCAATTAAATACATTGTTAATGTTACTATATTAAATCTGTTCTCTGCTTCTGCAAGCTGCTTCTTACACCCACTTTTCACTTCTTTGTGCCCACTGCCAACGTCTGACGGTGCGCTCATCACACCCTTCAGACACCCACAGGACAGTCGCTCGCTCGCTCGGAGACGGCCTCCTGGAGCTGCAGGGAAGGCGTGGCGCTCGCTCGCTCTTCCTGGTCTGAGTCCATTCCCAAGCACTCCTAGCACCGATGGTGGAGTCCAGACAGCACCAGCTGCAACGCAGCCTTGATTTATTTGAGAAAGGAAAAGGAGAGAATGGGAATAAACTGGCAAAAAGTGTAGGAGGGAGGGGAGAGGGCCCGACCCGACCCGATGCGACGCGCAGGCGGCCTGCACAGACAGCTGTCCTGGCTGCAGCAGCACAGCTCTGAGCTCCAGTTGCAAGGAATTCCAAGGTCTCGCTCGGGGTCCTGCCGACTCCAGAGGTCAGTGGTCCCAGCTCACACTGCCTCTACCAGCTCAGAAGAGAAGTCCTGCCTAAGGTCATGAAATAGACCTGGCTGCTGCCACCAGAGCGGACGGAGGCAAAGAACACCTGCAACACAACAAGAGGGCACAGTCAACAGCCACTCACTACCTCCTGGTGCCCAACCCCAGATAGGCCATGTGAAGTGTTTAAAGGTTTCCTTGGTTCATTTTAGAATGTGTCATCACTGCCAGTGGACCACAAGCCACTGTACACAGCAGCCGAAAGTGCCCAGACGCTATAGGAAGCCTTACCTTGTCATTGCGTTCACACAGAAACTTTAGTCTCTGAGCCCTTTTGTGCATAAATACACCATCCAAGTGACCGGTTTCCACAGATCGTATCTCTATTGCCTTCTCTCCCCAGCCCATTGTCTGATTTGACCGGATATATGCTTTGAGAGAGGGAGAGACAAAGTGTTAACAAGGAGGAGTCTTGACAAGCCTTCTGATTCCCATGCACCATGCTGAGTGTCCATGAGAACTTGGTTTGCCAGGAGTTCTGCCTCAGTGCTGGGCATATCTCTGAAAGCCTACTTAACTTGCAAGAGGCCCTGCGTTCACTTTACAGAAGTGACCAAGAGAGGGCAGTGTGCTGTATGCCTGTTCTGTCATTGGGTAGTCATGAGTCAGTACCTGAACAAGCCAACTTCCCTGGAGTCTTTCATGCCACTTCTACAAACAGCCATGAGAGAAGGGAGGAAGAATGGTGAGCAGACACACCGGGGACATAAGCACAGCCATGCAATGTCAAGCATCTGCCTCAGTTCCTGACCACAATGCAGAAAACTACGCAGGAGCCTGTGGTGACTGGAACCCAGCCACTTGAGAGCAAGCAGTGTTTCTTTCTCTGATTCTCCTCATGCCACACAAATTGGTAAAAAACAAAACAAACGCATACACAAACTAACAAACAAACTAACATCCCAAACACCTGCCCTTTAGGTAACTTAAGAGTCAAATGAGAGGCAGCAAATGCACAGCTTTTAAAGTACCCAAGAATTACTGGGAATTTGTTCTAACCTTCTCCCATCTGCTGATAACCACCGAATAGCCAGACAGTGTGAGCAACATGCAACATTAGTACAACACAGAGATGTGGTCCCAGTGGCTCCTCTCACGGACGCCTCATCATGCCACGTCATACCTACAGATGTTGGCATCTCTCCCCACTGCAGAACCACGTCCTTGGTGATCCTTCCGTATGTGTTAACGTAAACCCCCTCATCTTCATAGCACACCAGCAGCTCCATTCCATCCGTGTTGGGGAGGATAATGATTGCATGGGGTTTGATGCTACACTGAATCTAGAGAACAGGAACAAGGAAGCAGGTCTGTGGTCATCCCCAGTGCTGTGAACGTGCTCAGCCAAGAAGGCCCAGTGAATGTGGTAGTGTTGCACCCCTGGTCATTCCTACCACAAACAGGCAAGAGCCTTGGGAAGTCCATGCAATGTACAACCCAGAGTCTATCATTTACAGGCTGCGTGCTCTGCTGATACACGTGTCCGAGGCCCTGGGCACATAAGCCAATAGCAGACTCATCTGAGAAACATTCCCAGCCCAAGGTGCTCTGCCTGACAGCGACAGTCCCAACTCCATCCCATGTTAGTCAAAGCCAGTGCTAGAGGTCCTCAGAGGGCTTCACAGAGCCAGCAAAGCAGGTTTCTATGGTTCCCAAAACAAGAAGCTACTGAAAACAGTGCTTCATTTAAACACTCACCCTACACCACGGGAACGAGGAACCCTGCTTGTGCTAGTCACTGAGCAGAGTACGGGGAAGTCAAAGCAAAGTGAAGCCAGCCAGCCAACTACAGCAAGTGGGGTCTCTCTTACGTGTGTTGGTAGATAAATGTCATAGACTGAGCCTGAATCCACATCAACAGCATGGAATCCCGCACAGGATCCATAGATCACTTTCAACCTCTGGCCTTCCTCCACAGTGAGATCCACCAGTAATGGCTTATGTAGCAGTTCTCCAAATGACTACAGAGGTAATCAAGACAGAAGTAGGACAACAAACTTACACATCAGATGAGAAGCGAGCTGCAGGCATTTGATTTATCAAGTGGATTGCTAACTAGCGTCTGGAAGACACATCTTCCCTCCTACCTAGCTGAAGAATTCTCTGTCCTATCCAGCTGTGTCTTGATTAGAACACAGGCAAAATCAACAATGGCAAGAACTGGCACATTGTAGGATTCGAGCACTCATTAGACACAGCAGAGTAAGCTGCTGTAGGGCTCAAGGCACTCTGTCAGGGTTGATGCTGTGAGAGCCACAGACTGGAGCTGTGTGACTAGACTCAAGCTGCAGTCAGTTCTTCACATCAGCACAGTTCTTAGGTCTGGGGCTCTGGGCTATAGAGTGGTATAAAGTATTGCTCACACCAGTGTCTAGCACATAGGAATATGAATACCAGACCCCAGAAGATGATGTGAATAATTTTATAATTTAGTCTTTTCTCAGTAATACTAGGACTTATCAAAAATGGTAACCCTGACTCTGAATCCATGGGGGAACCAAGCAGGAAGCACCCTTTAATTCAAATTTCCTAAGTAATTGAAACTTACTAATTCAATAAACTATATCAATATTGTTTTAAACACAATCATTTTAGATGAAATTGTTTCTTACACTCTGCTACAATGTTCCTTGATTACTGTTAAAGTTCTATACCTCAAAACAGAAATAACTATTATATCTATCTAACGCTAGAACAGTAGAAATTTTAATTAAGAATTTTATATACTGGATTTAGGGCAATCCCTAAGATAAATTACTAAAAATACACAGAGAACAAAGACTGTCAGTTCTCTGCCGTTTGGGAGTGTGGATGCATACAGACTATGGCAGTTACCAGCACTGTTTCATATGCTACCTCTTACACCACACACCAGAGTGAATGTGACCAATTATGAGTGCGTGTGAACTCACAACCAAAACAGTCCCAAGCTTAGCACAAACCATTTTTCTGTAAACATCAGGATTCTGTTAAAGTGAGTTTTCAAATATCAAATAGGAGAACAGGACCATATTATACATATTTTAACTCCCTTCTTCTAGTTAATGTACAATATGTATTGCTTATATCATTAAAAACCTGTAATTTATGTAGTTGTTTTTTTGTTTTGCTAGGTATCCCTGGCTGGCCTTGACCCCACAACAATCCTCCTGTCTCAGTCTCTCTGGCATGCACTACCACACACACACACTTAGTCTTTAAACTGCACCGCACTGAGCACATGCACTTCACAGCAGTCTCCTGTTGAGCCCTCTAACCTAGAGTCTAGATCTTCCACACATCTATGTCTTTCAGGGACCAACTACTTTTTAAGGGACGGTACAAATACCATTTTGGCAAATTAATCATCTGAGAAGTTAGAAAATAGTTATACAGCCTATTTTTATGTTATAATAGCCAAATTGACAGCTTTGTCATGTCACAGCTTTATATTAACTGTTCAGACCTTTAAGCCAACTTAAAACTGGCAGTTTTACCTTAAAGGCCATAAACTTGTGATATGGCTTCGGTGCCCATGCATAGACTTCCACAGAACTCTTCAAAGCAATTACCAGAAACTTGATTCTTTCATATTTTACTGAAACAAACATAAAAAGCAAGAGAAATACTATCAGTATTAACACGAGCCATAAATTCTTTTAGTTGCCATTTGCAAACTTTATAAATATACCCTCTGTTACTCATGCGAACAACTAAGAGTTGGGGTGAAAAACACAGAGGGTTTAAGCTACACATGTAGCTTTTCCAACTCGTCAGTCTAAGACCTCATAGTTTGGCTGATAATTGTAATGTCTTAGATTTCACAGACATTTTATTATCAAGGGTCTTGCCAGGCAGACAACCCTGAGGACTGGAGGGCTCACACAGACAGAGGAATATGTTAGAAGCAAAGTTGTAAGCCATGTGACTCACAGAACATGCACCATCTTTCACAGCTACTCCTGTACCCTAGTGCGATGCTCTGGCCTGCTCTGTGGCCCACCTACATGGACCTCCGAACATCACACTGCTGCTTGCCTGGGACACAGCTTTGTTAAACTTCACACGCTGTCAAATCCACAGAGTTATAACCAGTGGGCAGTGTTAATAGGCTTTCTGGAAAGCCTAATAGACTGATGGAAGTCATTCTGTGTGCACTGCTAATCCCTATAGACCATACCATAGCTATAAACATTAAGGAGGTACTAGGGCTACATGGGAACCAAACTAAAGTCTGTTAACTTTAATTAACTGTATCTTAGCCTCCTGGTCTTGGTGGGAACTCAGAATCATTCCAAATGCCAACTGCAATAATTATTAACTGCCACAATGGATAAAGAAGACAATGTCAGATTATAACATCCTGAGAGGTGAACAAAATAACTGCGTATAGTCTGCACTATAGTAACATATGCAAGCATATCAGTGGACTCTGTAACTGTAACCAGCTGACTTCTATAAAATTACACTGTCGTTCCCTTAAAACTCTATGTTATGGCCATTCTTTCTCATAATTTCTAACCAGCACTTACTTTTTTCTTATGCAACCAAAGTTGGCTTGGGTTTTGTTAAGATGACTTTGTGAGAATCACTGAATGTTCCAAGGAAGAGAAATGCCAATCACAAAACAGTTGCTAAGACAACAGACCAGCCACAGTCACTTAAAAATAAGGGCATAGGGGCTCTGCACAATGTACTTAAAGATAACAAGCCACGATACCAGTTAAAGTCTCAAATGTTCTCCCAGTGACTGTGAAGGGCCTCCCAGCATACGAGAACTACAAGCTGGAAAGGTGAAGGAGGAAGAGACCTGCAGGTCACAGGACACCTCACCAGTTTCATAGAGCCCAGTAACTTAAACCTGACTCTAACAGAACTCTGAAGAGCAGAGCAAGGCCCCCGGAGCACTCACCGACTTTATAGTGCACGCACCCTTCCAAGTCGCCCACAGTGGTCCACCCTTGCTTCTTCTCAACCTCTGGATCATTATGAAGAATCTTATTTCTTAGCCAGGATAAATAGTAGACACGTAACTTATCCTTTTTGCCTAACAAGAAAAATATAAGTATTTCACATGCATGGTCAAAAATCAATGTTATCAATAACAACAGTGTCCAAGAAAAAAACAAAAACAGTAGATACATTTCCCCTGAGAGAAATAGTCCATCTGGGAAAGGCATGGAAACTTCATGAAACAATTATAGTGGTGATTCTGGATAGCAAGCCCATTATATAAGAGTCAATTACTTTCCTATATACCAACAACAAATAATGAGGAACTGAAATAAAAATACTATTCAAATTAACACTAAAGTAATGAAATAGACATGGGTCTCACATGACAGCTGTTTAAAATATCTATTTGAGGATAATTAGGAACGTGTTAAAGATGTTAAAGAATTAAGTGTAGAAGTACTGTGTGCATGGATAGAAAACCACAATGTCAGTTCTTCTTAACTTCAACTACAGATTCAACCCAAACCATAGCCAAGTTATCTGTGTGTGTTAATAAATATACTCTAACGTTTATACTCACAGGCAAAACAGTGACACACTGAACAAAATATTTAAATGAAAACCAAAATTTTTGAACAGTTCTTGACTTCAAGATTTACTAACCAAGACCATGTGGTTATTAGCAAAAGAATGAGCAAGTCAGTTAGTGGAGTAAAGGGCCCAGAAACAGCGGCACCACGCATGGTGAGAAACAGAGGCACACAAACGAGCACAGTGAACAAAGCAAAAGGAAGACGTCTTCTCTAAAATAAACAGTGTTGTGAATGAAAGGCAATATATTTGCAAACCTTAAAACCTTTGATGAAAATAAACTAAAAATGAGTTGCAGACTTAAATGTGAAAACCCAAGCTATCAAACTTCTAGAAGAAAGCATATGAAAATATCTAGATGGATCTTGGATTTAGCAGTGACTTTTGGGGTAAAACACCAAAAGCACAACCACAAAAGTGAATGCAAAACAAAACAAGCACAAAGTGTTAGGTTTCACTAAGCTCTGGAAGACGTGAGGAATGAACAGAGAAGCCAGAGGCAGGGAAAGAGCACTTTCAGGGCCCATGTAATAAAAGATTGCTATCTAAAATATTCAAAGAAATCCAGTAATAGAAGAAAAAAGAAACCTAACTGCAATATGGGGTAAAGGTCTAAACAGACCCCTTACACGGGGAGAGAGATGGGACTTAGCCACAAGAATGCACAGAACATTCACATGCCAGGGGACTCCGTGTTTACACAGACATCACTCCATCAACCTATCAAGACAGAAACCGCCCAACGCTGACAATCTCAGACATCGGGATGTGGTGCAGAAACTGTCCTTCCCAGCTGTCTGCTGCGAGACAATGGGTCCATGCTACACTGCACAACAGCTCAGCAGCTCTCCGAGACAAGACAGACCTCTGCCCAGTGCTTCTGTCTGTCAGCTGTGTTACTCTGCTTTTTTTTTTTTAAAAAAAAAACCAAATACATAAAATGAAAGCTTGTGTTTAAGCAAAAAGTTGCACATAGATACTTATCTAAGCTTTCTTTATAACTTCCTATCCAGAAGAACCAAGATGTCTTGGGGCCTCAGGAGGAAGTACAAATAATACTTTTTAGGGGACCAAAACTAGACAGAAATACACAAATCACTGTATAGTGCCAAAACCAAGCCAATGCTCTCCAGTGATATAAACCACGTGCTCTGATAGGTAGTAATGTGTTATTACTAACAAGTAAGAGACACCGTGCCACCAGGGCACAACATCCAAGCACAGGTGTCGTGGCCGGCATCTGGGAGTGTGCCACGGCTGTGTGCAGCTTCACATCATGAAGACACAGTTCTTCAGTAGCTCGGCCAGTTCAGAGAAGGAGCTGAGCTCAGTATGTATGGCGTGGCACACTGCAACTAAGGCCATGGATTCTGCTTTACAGAACACTCACCAGAGATTGTCACCAGGACATTCAGGCCTTCAAGCACATCCATTTGCTGGAACCGTCTTCGGCTGATCAGAGGGTACACTTTCCCTTGGCCACTTCTGTCCAAGAGCATCAGACCACTCTCTGTGCCAACCAGCAAGTTCACTCCTGTTCAAAAACACGGAGAGGCCTACAATTTAGGTTCTGATAGTGTAGAGCTTTACCATAGAACAGAAAAACATTTTCTACTTGAAAGATGACAGTGTCCGTAATTCCTAAAGGAACGCCCAGAACAGTGAGGTTAAAGCAACGATCCCCCCACCTCCTGACACAGAAGTGACAGTGA
The DNA here is from genome assembly GCF_900095145.1 of Mus pahari. Taxonomy (NCBI): domain Eukaryota; kingdom Metazoa; phylum Chordata; class Mammalia; order Rodentia; family Muridae; genus Mus; species Mus pahari. The sequence continues at coordinate 20,610,912 of NC_034594.1, read as the reverse complement.
CATTTACTTAAATACATCAGGGAGCAATGAGGAGATACCCCCACCACACCTGCCCCCAGGGAACTGAGCTCCCAGTTGTAAGCTCACTATTTCTTGGGTTTTGGAGATTCTGGTCCATCTGCTACTATGACCCCACAACTGACAACCTTGTAGAATGACTTACAGAGAGTGCATGCCTCTGTAATCTCCATTGGCTTATGGACTGGTCTCAATCAGTTCCTACCACTGAGAAACAACTGCACTGTGTCCCCACCTTCCCAGAAGCCTGCTTACCCAGCCAGGACATCACCTGCTCCCATCTCTCTCTATGGACACTGCCAGTGCTAATCATACGCATGCCCACTGTGGCAGGGCAGCAGCTCCTATGGCCCCACTGTACTCCCCTGTTCTTCCACACACTAAAGATTTCTTCTAAAACCAGGATTCCCACTGAAGGTAACTAACATCTTCTTCCTGCGCCTTCCTTCCTTCCTCTGCCTCTGACACGCCATGCTTTCTGATCATGTGAGAGCTGGCAGACGCAGGCCTTCACTCAGACTGTCCAGATAACCTCCACTGTCTCACAGGGGAGCAAACAGTACTCGTTTTCTTACACACCCACTGAGAGTCACACAGTACACCTTTAAAATGTATGCCTTCCAAGATGCAGTGTCAAAAGTTCTGGTCTAGCGTTTGGGATCCCATACTTCTCAAGACATTAGGCTGCATCCACTAAAGTTAATATTCAACCATCCTTATTTTTGGAAGCATTGGACTCTCCCTCTAAATTTACATATTTATCCAAATGTTGCTTCTTTGATATAAAACCTTCCCCTTTGAAAGCATCTTCCAACATGTATTTATGCTCCCAGGGAACTAAACTCATTCATTCACACCAATTCTCTAAGCTGGGTATAAATCCCCTAGACAAGCAATGAAGTATTTGTGTTCTTTGAAAGTACCTGCTACGTCAATAATCTCATGGAGATGAAATGGGGAGTGGGTGGAGTCAAGACAGTCTGTTAAAGGGTAGTAGTCTAAAACAGCTTAGAAAACTAAGCATATCTGGAACCTTTTCCCCAATATTAAGTCAGATTTGGAATTTGCTTTTAAGCGAGTTTTGCTGTAAGATTATGAAGCTGTAAGCCACATACTCTAAGTTGGTGCCCTGAGTACACCCAACTCATGTTCATGGGATTATCTATAGGAACACTATCCATATAAATTGATGAACATAAAGACCTAGTGCTCTGAGTACACCCAACTCATGTTCATGGGATTATCTACAGGAACACTATCCATACAAACAGACGAACATAAAGACCTGGTTCTCCAGTGTCACAAGCCACACACACTACTTGAAGATGACAAGTGCAGACAAGGCTCCTCACAGCCAGCACAATTCTTCCCTCTCTATGCTGCTGTCTGTCAGGCACTTGTCCCAGGAAGAAAGCAACTAAAGCAAGGGTCCTTTAGGATGATCAACGCACTAGATCAAAGTACAGAAAATGGAGCCCAGGGCTTGCTGGGACATTAGAGGCACATAATGGGATACTAAGACTGCTTGCTCCCAAGAGTAACTTTGTTGGGCCAAGCATTTATTACCAATTTCAACATAACATAAATTTAAGACAATCTCTACAGCTAATATAACATGCAAACAACATTAAAACCATTCAATGTGAATAAATGATAGCCTACTTTCTGAAATAAAAGCAACTGGCATCTACTGCACAACAGCAGTGTGCTAGACACACTTCTGTGCCAGCTTCCTGTTGTATGGTCCCCATAATCCCTTAAATAGCTAGTTTTATTTTTATCTATGCCAGTGTTTCCCAACCTTCCTAACACTGCCCTGGTGATCTCCAACCATGACATTATTTTCATTGGTACTTCATGACTTTTATTTTGCACTGTTATGATTTGTAATGTAAATATCTATGTCTTCCGATGGTCTTAGGCAGCCCCTATGAAAGAGCCCTGTGACTCCCAAAAGTTGGAGAACCACTGATCCAGATGGTCAAAAAGGTCCTTACATTGCAGGACCATATGAGCTTCAAGACAGTCATGACACAGGCACAATTTGTGACCCTGAGAAAGCAGATGGGTCTGCTGTGAATTTGGCAGCTTCTCAAAAGACTTTGGTAGAGGACAGAGCAGGAACTTAAGCAGGCAAGAGAGAAGGGCAGGCCACATGGGTGAGAACAGGAGCTAGGAACAACAGTGTAAGGTTCTAAAGATTAAAGGCAAGCCCTTGTGTCCACCTCAGCTGTTTCTCCCAAACAAACAGAAAGGAGTAAGAAAGGCCGAGATGTGGAGGGGAGGAGAGCTGATTTACTGCTGCAGAGGACGTGGTGACTGCGATGCTCAGGGAACAGGACTGTGGGGAGTGTGTGACTTCATGCCATCTGCATGTGCCGTGCCAGGAGTAAGAAACTTCTGGGCAAAAGCAGCAGAACCAAACTGTGGGAGTAAATGTCAGGGTAGGGCAGGAGGGCGGGAGCTGGCAGGAAGGCTAGCATGAACTGGAGAAGGCAGAACTGAGCATGCAGCAGGAGCCCCGCTGCGGTCCTGAGCACACAGACAAGCCGGGCTGACAGCCCCCTGAAGACTGCTCCTAAGAGCCTCGTCTGGAAACTGGTCAAAGTCACAGACGACTTGGTGACCACAGACACCCAGACTTGCTCTTCCTCCATCCTCATACTGACCTCCTCACAGGAGGAGGAGGGGCAGCTCCTTCTTCCCAAGGTCCTACTGCTGACACCATTGCAGTCATACGCATGCGTTCTGTTGCAGAGCACACACTCAGCTAAGCTGAAGGCCCAGGGCAGGAAACAGTGTGTGCTTCTCTGCATGACAACTCTGTGCTTCAGAATAAAACTCAGTCACCTGATAGCAATGAGGTACCTACCCCATAAGGCAGCACACAGGATCTCTGAGTTAAATCTCTTCTTGTATTTACGAATCTCGGGGGTATCACTCTGTGGCCTAGTGTTCGTGGGGTTCACATTGACCACTGAGCCTTTCCGAGTAGGATCTTGCCTTATGGCTTCTGGTCTCAGCCCATCACAGGAAAATCCCACTGAAACACAGTGCAGTGAAGACTTATCTTCTGTACACAGACACCACGCCTCACGCCCTCCAATGCCCCAGATGAATATCTATATACACTGCAGCGGATGCTTTCTCAAAGAGAAGGTGTTCTACAGAACATGGACATGGAAAGGGAACTGACCACGACCTCACTGTGACCCTGGCAATGGGAGCGATGGCCTTGCTGGCGGAGGACTGTGCCTCGAGCAGCCATGCCATGCTTGGGCCCCATGGGGAGGCGCATGGGGACCAGGCCCTGTCTGACTGATGCTGCTGTACTTACCCACAGAAGTAACTGTCGTTCCACTAGATGGAGAAATCTGTAGTAACCTGGGGTCTATAAAAGGTGTAAAGGAGGAGGAAGATTTGTGTTTCTGGAGTGTGCTACTAGCGGACTGAGTCTGAAATGTAAATTTCAATTTCATTAATAGAAGAGACATTTAAAAAGTGAACAGTAAAAATCACGTCAATTCACTTACACACAGTACCATCTCCCAACCCAAGCCTTCTCCTCCTGCATCAATCCCCCCAAAGCCCAGCAGGCATTGCAAATGCTGCATCTCTTCCTCAAGACACATACACACCAAGGGCAGTGATGCTGCAAACTACCAACAAAAGCACCGCTTTACGAACAGGAAGTTCCTAAACAGCATCTGAAGTGTTGTAATAGCAATTCACTACTTTCCCAATTTACTTCCAATACTACAAAGTACAATCAATAAAGGTTTCATCTCCTATCTACTGTGACAGACTACTGGTGTGGTCGCCTATCTACTGTGACAGACTACTGGTGTGGTCGCCTATCTGCTGTGTGTGACAGACTAACTGGTATGATCTCCTACCTACTGTGACAGTATTGGTGTGATCTCCTATCTACTATGACAGTATTGGTGTGATCTCCTATCTTCTGTGACAGACTATTGGTGTGATCTCCTATCTTCTGTGACAGACTATTGGTGTGATCTCCTATCTACTGTGACAGACTATTAGTGTGATCTACTTTATACTATGACAGAATCACCATTAAGTCCATACCACACAACAGGGCTCATTAGTAAACATACAAATGACAGTAGACATGACTTTCTGGCCTTTTAGGAGCACTGGTGTTAATAATGTAACTAAAAACCAAAAAATAAAACAAACAAACGAACGAACAAAAAGCTTACAGAGAAAGTGAAACAGTTAAGTGGAGATGTAATGATGGTTAAAATCAAACAGAAACACCTGCCAGTTAGTGAGTTAAGACTATATGGTAAGATGGAGCGTGTGATATCACCAAGGAAAGGCGTGCATGCACAGGTCTCAGGACAGAACACACCGATCAAGCAAGCGCCTTTTCCTCTACTCACTTCTGCTGTGGGGTACCTGAAAGTCACTGTGTCCTACAGCCCATGCCATTTTAAGCTTCCCCACTGACACAACATCTGCCATCTTGCAGGCTTCTCACCCTGCCCTATCAATTAGTGGCCAAGCCATGATGGCCAGCCTGATGCCAATGCTGCTCAGAAAGCAGCTTTCTGGTGCCTGACCTCAGCAGAAGGCTGTTTCTGTGTTTTCTAATGAGGGAACCAAAGGATTGCTGTTGTCCATAGTCAATCAAGTGTTTATGTTGACAAGACTGGCTGAAACTAAATGACTGTTTAGAGCTCTCTCAATTATTAAACAATGGACTCAATAGGCCCCAAACCTGTGAAATCAAATACTTGCTTAACTAAGCAGGTGTTCAAGGTGGGCTCTGTCACTGCACTTGGGCATGACCTACTTACAGAACAAAGGCTCACCCACCTATGACCCAGACTGAGCAGTACAGCCATGCCATGAACTCACAGGACTTCCTCTATAAAACCTTAAATTAAAAGAGCGCTCTGGCCTTTGTCCTTGCTCAGCATCATCCTTTTCTACATTTTCTCCCCAGCACTTGACTTCTTAAACCCTGAGTATGTGTGGATATCAAGGGAACAGATCCCTTTAAAAGGGTGGGTGAAACCAAAGTCGTCAACCAATAACCAACCCCCTCCCCAAAATAAACAAATGAAACCAGTAACCAACAACAATGAACGCCTATTTTCAGGGGATTCTCACAAAAGACAAGCAGTTTGTGCAGATGAGGCCAAGCCTATGGAGTCACATTTTCCTGTATCTTATACACTGGATAAAAAAGAATGAAGAGGCAAATTCCACAAATGACTACAAGGATTTCATGCCAAATACGTAATGGATCTGAAAACACAGCAATCATTTTATTTACTTTAAAAAAATAAATAATAAAGCAAGCCATGCAACTCTACTATCTAGAAGGGAAACAGTGAACTGGCAAGTTCGGGGACAATCCACCTAGGGTTAGGGATCTGTATGAAGATCTGAACATGTTACTTGGGACTGGGGAGGAGGGCAGATGGCAGAAGAGCAGGGAGCAGGGAAGGGGGGCTTCTGGGAAGGGCTTCTTTGCAAACTAGCTCCTAGGCAGTGCTGGTCTAACCCCAGGAAAGCAGCCAGCTGTGGTGTGAGACATACCTCATTAGCAGTGAGCTTGTCCTGGGGTGTCTGTGGGGACATGGTGGGTGTCGGCTGGCTGGAGGATGGGGAGGAAGAGGTGGAGGAAGTGGAGGAGGAATGGCTTTGCTGTAAGAGATCTGGCAAGAGGTGAATGCGACCCGCAAAGCCATTGCTCTCATGATGGCTGGCACGCTTTTGGTCAACTGTACTCTGTAGAAAAAACAGGCACACTGGTCTCGCTCAGGCGATGCTGATCTTGCCGACAACCCTACTGATACCTGCATTGTTCAAGGGGCTGTGTGGCTTTCCAAACTGTGTTAGAGTAACAAGGAAAATCCAAGGAATTAGCCAGAATTGCTCAAACTTCCTTGCCAAATGCCCAATTTGAGCCAACCGAAGTCAGAGTACCTCACTGGGGTCCACCCAATGCAAGTGGCAAGCGTTTCACCTGGCTCATCTGCAGCAATAGCAACTGATGGAAGACCACCCCCTTGTTTTCTCTGTAAATCTAAGCCACCTCTAGAGAGTACCCTGTGGTTCCTCTGAATCCTGATCTTAGGTTCTTCCTATTTTCCAGCCAAATACACTGCTGTGGCATGAAACACGCAGGGGAAAACCCAGAGCCTGGAGAGCGCCCTGTCCTGCTGCAGTGAGGAGCCTATCACTTGGTTGAAATCTAAGCTAAGAATGAACAGTTATAAAACACCATGGTCCAAGCAGAATCCATCTTGCATCACAAATAGAGATTTTGTTTTGGACCTCAGGAGACCCGCTCATCCCCGGGCCCCAATGCTGCAGACACAGGGCCAGATGCCCCGGCAGGGCCTCAAGGTGGCCATTAGAGGCTCCAGATCTGTACCTTCCCTCTGTGAGCCTTCACAGGGCTTCTCTACCACTCCAACACAGACTGTGAGACTCAGCATGGTGCTTGGATGGAGGCTGCCAAGGGCATGCAGAGGAACAGCAATGTGGGTGGAAGACTACTGGCTACCTTCGTGGCATGCAGCACACCTGCCTCCCTCGCCCAGGACACGCTACCCTCAGAGTCGCGTTAACATGAAAACGATGATGATGTAGAAATAGCATGGGTGAGTGAGTGAATGAGCAGGTGGGTTAATGACCATAGGGAAGCTCAGCCTCTGACAACAGGAGAGGAGGCTCCGGTACCTGGCGGACGATGAGGGTGCCCTCCTTGGATGGGGTCATGGCTGGCTCACTTTCTACATCATCATGAACGATCATTGTTTTCACAGATTCTGTTTCACCATTACTCAGATTCAGAGATGACCTGAAGAGACAAGATCTGCAAGTCACGGATAACAAGCCAAGCCATCCGACACTCTCAAAGCTATAGGACAGCAAGCACATACGTGGCTTTCTCCCACAGAAGAGTTCCTTGCTGTTCACTTTGTTCTTAAGTAGAACATTAATTAGAATGAGTTCTTATGTCTATTTAAGTCATACCACACTGAAACATCCCTTTTACTGAACCCTTAAATTAAAAGAAAAGAGACATGCTGAGATATTGTGGGGAGACACTGTGTGGTGTTATATGTGTGTTTGTATATGTGTATATGTGAATGATGTAATGTGTGTGTGTCTGTGTGTATGTGGTGTGGTGTTGAGTGTGTGTGTGTGTGGGGGTGGGGGTGTATGGTGTAATATGTGTGTCTGAGAATGCGGTTGTTTATGTGGTTTGGTGTTAAGTGTGTGGTATGTACAGGGCATGTGTAGTATGTGGTTGTGTGGTGTGTACAGGGTGTGTGTGTGTAGTATGTGTGCATATGGTGTTATGTGTTGTTTGTGTGGTGTCATGTAGTGTGTGTGTGGTATGGTGTTGAGTGTGTGGTATATAAATGGGGCACATGTAGTGTGTGTGATGTAATGTGTGTCTGTGGTGTGTACAGGAGGCATGTGTTTTGTGTGTGTGTGTGTGTGTGTGTGTAAAAGCTGTATGTCATTGAGTTAATGAACAGGGCAGAAGGCTGCAATGGAGAGAAGGCCCAGTGGGAAGGCTCTTGTCTTGAGCCCAGCAAGCACTAACGCTGCTCTGGTGTCTTCTGGTCCCGAGGTAGAATCATCAGCCCCCTCCTGCTCCACGTCCTCCTCCTCCTCATCTGTGGTCCCAGACTCCTCACTGGAGGATGAGTAGTCAGTTACTTTGTGAGGTGGCCGCACATCTTCCACTGCTCGAAGCTCTTTGGCCAATGCCGTCAAGTCCTAAGACACAGGAAGGAAAAGGAAGTTAGGAAAGGTGACAAGCCTTTCAGGCTAACTGCCAGTGAGTAACCAGAGTCAGCATCCGAAAAGGATTCGTGGGAGTCTGTACGGCTATGGCTTTGCACAGAAAGAAGAAGGCAGGTGTAACAGACAATTCGATCCCACTCTACCATGGTCTGCAGGATGAGCTGACAGCACTGCTTTCAGTAAGTCTAAGTAAGATACGAGAGGCTTTTGCTGCAAAGACGGGACTGGATGATATCATGGCTTTCTTTTTTCTTTTTAATAAAGACAGTTATTTTTCTCTTTTAAATTTTATTTTTTTCATTTATAGAAGTACACTGCGGCTGTCATCAGTCACACCAGAAGAGGACATCCAATCCCATTACAGATGGTCGTGAGCCACCATGTGGTTGTTGGGAACTGAACTCTTAGCCACTGAGCCATCGCTCCAGCCCAGACAGTGTGTCTAAGAGGACTATTTAGAACTGAGCACACTGGCCTCTAGTTACACAGCCCCAAGCAAACATATCTGGGCCTTTTCCCCTCCACAGTCCATGAAGAACCCCAGGCTGCCTAAACAGCAGAGTGCTCACCCTCACCTCCCTATTAGTACCTGCCATGCCTGAGTTGGGGCATCCGCAGGGGAGGGGGAAGCTCATCTGCCACGTGCCACGGCAATTCCCACTGGCCTTCCCTTGAGACTTAGCCACATTCCCAATTATACAGACAATGATTGTGAACCTTAGAGCAAAGTTTAGTAAAAACTGGCTTCATTTTTCTTTACTGTGTTGAGATAGTTAAAGATTCTTATCAATTCTCTATATCTAATTTCCTAGACTGATTTAAATCCCATTTAAATCCAAATTCCCTTTTCTATATGGGAATTTTATTTAAAATCAATAGCATTTTAAAAACCAACTACACGACTGTTTTTCCCTTTTAACTTAAAGAGCAGCTCCAGCTTAGTACTCTTCTTTTATGCAGTTAAGAATATGGTTTACATCTGACCTCGAGCCTCTGAACTTCTGAACTATCAAAAGCAAGCTTGAGCCTGCTATGTCCTGGCCATTATCTGTGGCAAAACAGCTCCTTTACAGCAATTGTTCCAGGGAGGTAGGTTTGGCAACAAAGACCCAAAGCTTGGTTCATCTGCTAAAGCAGCCGGGATGGCCATTAAAGGCAAGTGAAGGGCAGAGGGAAAGTCAGAGCTGAGCAGAGCTAAGAGGCAGAGAGCACTGCTGGAGCTAGCCATCAGAGGGAGGGAAGGAGGGAGGGAAAGAGGAAAGGAGAGAAGGGGGAGGGAGGGAGGGAGGGAGGGAAGGGAGGAGGAGGGGAAGGGAGACAGGGAGGGAGGGAGGCAGGCTGGCTTACCACTTCTCCCTTCAGGACATGGCGATTCCATGGAGGTGGAGAGGAAGGCCGTCATTGATGAAGGATGCAGAGCAGAAGGGAGCAGGCAGCAGAAAGAAGGGGGAGAGGGCATCCAGAAATCAGTTAAAGAGGAAACTAAAACTTCAATAGGCTTAAAACCCTACAAGTACCCACAGTCACATGACTAACTGCCATGACAAGGATCGAGGATGCAGTCACAATCATCAGCCCAGAGACCAGGGGCAGCACTCATGCCATAGGAGGGCTCAAGACGCTCATTCACACACTTATTCTGAAAGCCTGTGCTGCAAACACCAAACTTACCAAGAATAAGGTCAATGCCAAGCACTGATTGTGCATCGTGCATGCGTGCGTGTGTGTGTGGGGGGGTGTGTTGGAGCTTTTGGCTTTTACTCAGTATTACTATAAAATACTTATTTCCTTAAAAACTGCCAATGCATAAAATTATATTTTATTCTGCGCTTCTCTGTAAAGCTCACTAGACAACTAGTGTAAGGCCGAAGTGGAACAAAACTGCCCTAGCATTAGCAATGACTTCAGAACTGAGATGCCTAAGGATGAACCCACAGAGGCACCCTGCGTCAGACAACTCTTCTACCTCCTCACACCAGGGAAGGGCCACACAAAAATCAAACCGCTGCAGGCCTCTCGGTCACCTTTTCTTTCTTTTTGCTGGAGACTGAGCTTGGGACCTCCCATGTGCAACTGCACACCCCAGCCCCTTAACAATATTCTTAACACGAAGGTTTAACTCAAGCTTAAGCCAGAACTGGCTGTTTTTACCCAATACTTACCGCAGGCTTGAGAGGCCGGAATACTTCTTTCTTATCGTCAGGCTTTTTGGCTGCACTTTCCAGGCGTGGCGATGGAGAACCTTCAGACTTGGACGATGCTGGTATGTTCAGGAGAGACAAAAAAAAGCAGAGACTCAGATAATTAATTGCATGTCACACACTCTCCACCCCCTCCCCATCAGTCTAGCTTCAGGCTTCCCCCTGCTGACTTCAGTCCACCCCTCTCCAGAGAGTCTGAACTCTGGGCTAAAACAGGGCCAAGGGACATGTTGGCAGCCCTTCTGAGGGAAAGGCTTCCTACTTCCCACTTCAGACCCCACATCTATTTAATACATGCTTCCGAGTACTGAGAAGAACACTGTGAAGGAATTTTTCCACTATGGTCACCAGTAATACACACTGACTACAGCACAGCCTCGGAGTTCAAAACGGAAGAAATGTGTTCAAATCGCAGCTGAGACATTTAGCTAATTGACCTTAGGCAAAGCGTTTAATTCCACTCAGCTGTGAAGTGCCTACCATGGCACAGGTGTGGGAAGCACTGAAAAAACAGCTTTCTGAGTATCCTTACTGGGACTGCTTATATCCTCAGCACTCTATATCAAAGCATCACTTTGTTAAAATGCAGCTATATGCAGAGCCGGGCCTCCTTTTCCACATGGAGGTCTTTTAATAACAAACTGCAGCTATGGCTGTTCCCAGAGAAAGTGTGTGGGAGAGATAGCCTACATCTCACTCTGAAGCGTTCACCGGAACCACTCTGAGACCCAGGATGGGAGCCGGGCTGGGATCCTGAGTTGCTGGACCCTGAAGAGCTGCCACTGCCTGGCCTGGGGACCAGCTTTTCCACTCTCTCCCAGAGAAGCCGGGGCTCAATACTACTGTTAAAAAGGAGAGAACAGTGTCATCCCATCACACTATAGCAGAGACATGCACTGAGGTGGACTGTGGAGGCAGAGAAAAGCCTGCAACAGTAGCTAACACAGTGCACTGCACACTCAGCACACTGCATAGATAGCATGAACTGCAGAGCTCACTGCACATGGAGTACACTATACACCCAGCATACTGCACACAGAGCACACCACACATACACAGCACAGTGTGCACTGCACACAGAGCACACAATACACAGAGCATACTGCACAGAGTTTACCTCATACACAGCACACACAGCATACTGTATACAGCATTCTGTACATAGCATACTGCACATACAGTGTACTGCACACAGAGCACATTGCACACACAGTGTACTTCACACAGAGCACATCACACATAGCATACTGCACACAGAGCATATTGCACAGCATACACTGCACACAGAGCATGCTCTACAGAGTGACATCTGTGCACTGCACACACAAAGTGCACTGCACATTATAAAGACTGTATTCAGGGCCAGCATCTTCAATATCTTAAACCCAAAAGATGCTGAACTTTATCTTCTTGATAAAGCACATGAAATCCATGTTATAAGTGAAGTGAGATCTGACTGTTTAGAGCTACAACCACTTCTGTCCCGTCTATAGACCCTACTCTTAATTGGAAATAATTACTCAGGAAGTTTTCTGTATCTAGGTTACCCTCATCCACTATGACAGCCCCCACACCTTGGGTACCCACAGTCCACCCTGAGATGAGGCAGAGCTGGCGAGGCTTCCTGCCATGGTTAGACCCAGAGCACACACACTGGGAAGAATCTGGCCCTGGACACTGTCTGTCATACGAGAGTGTCAGAGCTCTCTGGTCACCAGCATTAAAAGGCTGCCTGTAGACTCTGGACTGCCATCCATTTGGCCACTTGTACCAACACTGCCAACACCACAGGTCCACTGATGCCCAAATTACCAAACACTTAATGATATCTGCAGGGCAACAGTGACACGTTTTCAGTAAGTGCACAGGCAGCACACTCCACGCCTGAGCAAACGTCAGAGCCACTAACTAACTACACGTGACTCCAGCACCTAAACCCAGATGACTCCATCAAAAAGGTGAAACTTACTTCATTTTAATTAAGTTAAATCCATACTCAGCCTCATTGGCTAATAGCTACTTCATCAGCCAGAGCTACCCTGAACCTCAGCAATGACATCACTTGGCTAGCATGGTAGTCTGTGGCAGGTTGTGAGGTAAAACTGACTTGGCTGTGATTTCTTTTAACCAGTCTAAACCCTCACGATTTCTTCTAGACTAAAAAACTCTCTCAAATTACGTTTCTTAGAACCTGTTCTCAATCCTCCCTTTTCTACCTTTACAGAGAAACGTAGTTTTCATTTTGAAATTACATTACACATCAAGATTCAAATCTGCTTTTCACTACTGATTAATGATGCTACTGCTGCCAGTGGTGGTGGTAGTGGTGTGTGTAAAACATGTCATGTCTGTCTAGGACCTCAGTGCTGGAGGTGCACATTTCTGAAAACAGACAACAGATGACTCTCTGAAAGACTGCGAGTCACAGCACATCTCCTGTCAGTTCCCTTTTACCTGGTGGAATTTCTCTGTCCTGCTTGGCTATTTTGCTGTCCACTGCCCTGCAGTGGGGAATCCCGACGGGAGAGGACTGGGGAACGAGAGGTTGTTCTCACGGGAACCTTTAGGTAGGAAACACAGCAGTTAAGACAGACAACAGGAGAACACCACAGCTCCCCCACAGCTCCCCCTCCTAACAGTACTTTATAACACAGTCTTCCTCAGCTCAGAACGCCTGCCATGGAAGCTAGCTCCTCCCTCTCCCAAGCTTCCCCTGCTCCTGCAGGATCCAAAGAGCCTGGCCCATCTCTACAGTCCTGTCACGCTGAAGTCATGTTTGGACTGAAGCAGTGGCAGAGAGCATACAGCAGCACTTCCCTGAGAGAGCATGTGACAATCTCGAAAGTAAGCTCAAAGAAATCCAACAATGGTCTACAAATAGATCCGCAGGAAGCAAAGACTGGCAAAGAAGCAAGAAAATATTCAGAGGAAGCAAGTTCTAAGAGGAGGGAAAAATACACTAAGATGTGTCTTTTAATCCTCTTGTACTATTAAGTACAATACACTCAACTTTAAGGTAAAAAAATCATCTTGTTATTTTTTTCTCATAAGATTTTTTCTTAAATTCTTGATGTCATGCACAATAATAGAGCTTCTGTATAAATGTATAATTCTACTTATTTAGAAGGATGTTGTTTAAAATTTTTCCCATAAACACTTTTTATTAAATTATGTTTAAAAGCAGTCAATGATAAACACTAACTAACCATTGGCTAACTGTAACTGCCGAGGTGGGAAATGGCTTCCCTCCCTGAGAAGTCATTTGAAACTTCTTGCCCTTTAACCCTGATGAAGTAAGTCACTGTTCCCATCATCACAACAAACAGTAAGTTTAAATAAAGAGAAAACAGCGCATCTGTCTGTCTGTCCTTACCCTTGGAGGCACCTCGTCACTGTCTGATCTAGACCAAGCCTTTTGGGTGGGCTCGGGCACCTCCGACTTAGAGTCAGAGCTCTGACTGAGCCCCTCACTGCGGGAAGGTGGACATGGGTCCTGAGAGCGGAGATGGTGGTGTGCGAATTTGGGAGAAGGGTCACTGAAGGAATGGGACCTCGAGACAGGGGAGACATTGTTCTTGAGAGATGCCAGGTGGGACCACTGTACCTTACAAGAAAACAAAACACAAAACATTCAATGCGTTCTGCATACAACTAGCTTTTCTGGTCAACACTAAATCCCAAACAGGAGGTAGCAGAAGTGGAGTGTGAGTCAGGGAGGCACAGTGTCAAGCATGGAGCAGCCAATGGGCTCCATGCTGGTGACAGGCAAGAGGGAGAGCAAAGGTACACGCACAGGGAAAAGTGCCCAGACACAAACTGCAGACAGCAGTGGGCAGGGGCATGCACAGACCCCAAGGGGAGAGTGATACATGCATGTCCATGTCAGCACAGAGCAGTGGGGATCACAGAACAGAGACACTGCTCGTCAGCAAACATCCCCACCACCTCAGAGCCTTGGGTCTGAGGATCTGACTGAGGAAAGAGATATGGGACATATTTGTGTGTGCACACACACACTCTTCCTATTATGAGACTGTAGCGGAGTAACTTAAGAACAGCCAACTTTTCAAGTATACTAATATTTTGTTTTCTCCCAATCTTAAAATGTTTTAAACCTAGCTGAGTTTACACTCCTAGTTATGAAAAAAGTGGGACTAAAATTTCTTTACCAAAGTATCCAGTACCAAGACAGCCCAGGCTAACCAGCATCAAGATACTCTGGGCTGACCAGAAGGAATATGCCTTTGAAAAGAGAACTCAAGACATGACAATTTGCCAAGTGAATTTCTGCAGTCACTTTTAAAAACATTCTCTCAAAAATCTATAAAATATTTTAGTAAGAAGTATCTGTATCTTACTGTTGGAGAATAACCACCCACTAAGGCAGTTATAGAAGCTGTAACTCAGCACTTACTAACCACTGTGTCTTGTACTGCCTCGCCTGGCTTCTGCAGGTGAAACCGGCAGCTAAGACCCAGTGCACAGTCTCTGTGGGTCACAGGCAGATCCAAAGGATCCTAGCTTTGGTACAATCCCATACTACTAAAACATCTTAAGTGTTCACTGGGAAAGCAACCAAACGGATGTGTCACCAAATAACGCTAAGTGGAACTCAACGCTAGGAGCCACATGAGTTTCCCTCCAGCAGGTGAAAGTTTGGGGCAAGAACATCTGCAGAGGAGGACGAGAGGCTGTCTGTCTAGTCTCCTCAAAGGGAAGCTTCTCAAGTCTGCTGCTCAGAGGCAAGTCTGCCCTTGTGTTGGGTTTAACTCTAAGGACAAATGTGCTTCTCACCAGGAAACAGGCACTAGGCGGAGCAGCAAGTGGCACCTGGCCCTTCCCACTGCCTCTGCTGGCATTCTCTAGCTTACTCTCTGAAGCACTCAGGTGCCATATCTGCATAAACCCCACCCCCTGTGCCTCACATCTGCTCAGCTCAACCATCCTGCAGGATTGGTTACTGCAGAGCACATTCAAATTCTCATGTGAACATATCTGTCACAGAAGGGCCATTTCTTCTCAAAACCACCAACTTTTGTCCTGGGTGACATGCAAACATCAGGGTCAAGTACAGAAAACTCAGAGATGTGTGTGAGGCAGGGCAGCATGGAGGAGTGCCTACACACCCTCAGGAGATGGGTGTGTCTGCCACCTACTGTCCTTTCTACTTTCTCTTCTGAGCACTCAGATAAGTCAGACTCTGGGACAGACTGAAGGAAAAGTCATAAACTCTGTCCTAATCTCTTGCAGGAACTCAACCTACTAGTCAGTCATAAGCTGTTTTCAATCTTGACAGGTCTGAGAATCTGGTTTTTTACTTAAAAACAACAACAACAACAAACAAAAACCTTTGCCCAGAAAAATTTACACATTCAGCCAAATAAATAGAAGCCACCTTCAGCTTCCGAAGGGAGCTGGGACCGCAGACATAAAGTACTTTAAAATGTTCAGGAGAAAAGCTCTGGGTTCTCTTTTAACCTGCTTATACAATAAAACCAACTTTCTAAAAATCTAATTTAAAAAAGTATTAAGAGGAAGGAGGGACTTCACATATGAGTTAAGGAGTGGGAAATAAAAGTATTGACTAGAGATAGTCATAATGAGTTCAATAAAAATCTTAAGACAACAAAACAAACAACCAACGCCTCCTGCTCACTCCAGCTGTTGAGACAATGGGCTACACATGGCACAGGGAGCGACCACTGCTACCTGTGGCTCTGCTGGTCTCTGCAGGGCAGGGTGCACAGACTCGGAGTTGCCATTGGAAAAAGACTCTGACCGGGAAGGCACGGGTGGCTCCAGTCCTCTGCCCGTTTGCTTAGCCTGGGCCTCAGGGGAGCTGTGGTTAGTCTTTCTAAATCTATCTTCCACCTGCGGCAGAGAATTACAAGACACGGCTCCATGTTAGTAGGAAAGGAGAGATGAGGAACGTACGTGTAAGAGCAAGACAACGGAGAGAAAATGTGTTCTAGTCAGCTCTGAGGAGAGAGGCAGCTAGCTGCACAGTGGCAGTGCTGAGCAGAGCTAAGATTTGATAGAGGACTTTTAAAAACTATGAAAATGAAAATTAAGCAAAGCAGCGTCTAGACTACCCTCAGCACCTCAAGTTTCATTCCTCTGTAAAGAACAGAGTTTGTCCCTGACGCTCCTCCCTGTAAAGGAGGATGCAGAAGGGAGCCATCTGCAGGCCAGGACTGTGCAGTGCTCCTGGACACACCCACGTCCTTCTGTCTAGCCCAGACACTTGGCTGCATCCTTATGGCCATCCAAACGCAACTGATCCCGTAAGAAATCAGGCTAAAAGTCCACTGCCTCCTCATGCTAGTCTTAAACAAGACTGACATTTCTCTCATTCTCACACTAAAGACTAACGGTGCCAGGTACTTGAGTGTGTGTGTGTGTGGTTTTCTTCTGATTTCTCTGGCATTTGTTAACCGAGGCATTCACATAGAAGAAAAAGGCGAGGTCCTGGCTAGCACAAGGTCCACTCTGGCACTCACAGTACAGCTCTCAACAGTCATTAGGGGACGCCTAGCTTTCTCAGGACCAATCTGTAAGCAATAGGGAAAGCAGGTACCTCCCGAGCTCTGTCAGCAGGGTCATAGTGAGGCTTGGGCTCTGGAGCATGGAAGCTCGGTTTGCTCCTGTCCTGCTGCTGCGGGAGCGGCGGCTGCTGCTGTGCGTGCGGCCTCCTGTGGTCATGCTGTAGAGACAGGAGATATGCTTGTTCTTGTTGCAACTGTCTCTGGAGCCTCTCTGCCTGCCGGTGCTCCTCCATCTCCCGCCATCGGCACTCCTTGGAGAGGGAGAGGGTGACACTGAATCTGGGGACCGTGGCGAGCTCACCTCCTCTCTGGATCCCTTCTTGACTTTTGTTTTTTAAGAATAGCTCTTCCCCCATTATTTAAGAGCAAGGCAAAATGGCTGAGACTTTTAAATGGCATGTTACCTGTGTAAAATGTGACAGCATTTGCTAACTGTAACATCATTGCGGAGTAAAGGAATTCAATTAAACATCAGATACAGTGGTATATATACACACATACTCAGCAAAAATCCCACAGCATGCACTGTGAACCTGACACCTCCGGCATTTTCACATTCACTGAATGCCAAGTTCTGTTTAAGAGTTGCTAGGCATTTACCAATCAAGGAGCTAGCTGACTACTGGGAAATAAACTAAGGGCAGTTTACACTGTGCTTGACAGCATGACCAGAGGACATCTTCAAGGGAACCTGGCTGCCACAGCAAGACCAAATGTTTGACGGTCACTACATCTGGCCAACTTAGGGAAGGGACAACGGCCCTGTGGTATGGGACGGGGCAGAGGCGGGGCGTTACCAGTAACATGGCCTGCTCCTGGAGCAGCTGCTGCTGCAGGATCTCCAGGTGCCGCTGCTCTTCCTCTAGTTGCCGCCTGATGTACTCCTGTCACACAGAAATTACCCAGCAGTCAGTACATCCAGGAGCGAAGCGTCTGAGTCACCTGTGTGGGTAACCAGCACTCCAGAAGTCCTTAGTGAGGACAATCTGCTGCTGAGGGCGTTTGCAAAGGCTCCAAGCTGGGCGTGATGCATGTGGCAGTGTTCAAGCACTGCTGCTATTACACTCTCATCACATCCAATACGGAACTTTAAGGAGGCTAGCTTCCTCTTAAGGACAACAGACACCACAGATATGGGAAGGCATCATTTTAAATAAGCACAAATCAGCAATTTTTAAAAACTAAAACCCAAATCTGTTTTAAGATAAAAATAAAAAACCCAAAATCCCAAACCAACCAAACTGGATGAGTGTTTTTGCTAATGACTCCAAAGGTTCCTGGCTACAGTTGGAAGATGTGGTCAGGAGTCATGAACTGTGGGCACTTCACTACAGGTAACCTGGCCAAGCCCATGCTGGTGAGCTTGTGTGTGTCTGTGTAGTGTGCACAGGCACAAGTGCAGGGGCAGACCGATGACATGACAGCGGGTGAGAACGACCCCTGAGTCACAGTGGAGACGGGTAATCTCGTACAGAGCACAGCAGGGCTTTAAGCTCCAGTGCTGGGGATGGGTAAGGGAGAGGTGAGAACATGCAACCCTGCAGTTACACAATTCCTGTTAGTACCCAGGCGTCAGGAAACCCTAACCCAGGTCCATCGGAGACAAGCTGCAGCACCTGTCGCATACTTTCAGCCCCACATTAAACAGAGGGCCTACTTGTCCTAGCAGGGGAGCAATGGACTGGCATGTGGGAGAACTGTCCCACGGAGGCAGGTTCTGTGTCTATAGTGATCGCCTCCTCCTGACCACCCCATTTCATGGCACATGCCCTAAAGTAAAAAGAGCCAAAGATACGCCTGACCAGATGTTTGAGTTAACCAATAGTTCTGGTCAGAAGAATACCAGACAACAGAGAAACAGTGGCCTGCAAACACTCAGAACACTACAGCTTATAAACTGCACTGAACCCCCAAAGCCAAGTCCCTTTAGCTTACACCTGATACGCCAAGGCATCAAGTGGCTTTGTGACAGACACGTGGTCTGAGCTGTCTGAGAAATCTGTGTCACAAAGCATTTCTTTTTTGAAAATAACAGAATTTAAATAACTTGAAAGATCAAGTTACTACAAATATGTTTTCTGACTTTAAAATACAAGAAAACTAGGGAAAATCAGATGCTATGCAAACCACAAAAATTTCGACATACAATGTACATAGAGAATATAGCATATACACGTTTCTGTGAGAATGCACCACGCACCACAGCAAGGGAAGAAATATTTATAAAAATAAATAAATGAATGAATAATAATAATTTTAGAAAAAGCAGAGTAAAACAACCAATTTTAAGAAATCCTAAAAGCGCAGGGTACGTGCTAGTCACATCGTTTCCAAGGTTCTTTCCTATTCGATAATTATGAGTGTTTTGCCTGCGTGTATGTTTGTATACTGTGTGCATTGCTGGAAGAGGCCAGAAAAGGGCATTGGAACCTTGGAACTGACGTTATAGATGGTTTTACGAAGCCCTGTGGGGGCTGGGAACTGAACCTCAGCCCTCTGGAAGAACGACCACCCAGTGCTCCGAACTGCTGAGCCATCTCTCCAGCCCTGTTCACAAAATCTTAAAAACTAAAATGCCACCGTCAAGTTTCTTGTCACAGTCAAACTTGGAATCATGCCTGGGTGACTTTAAACAAGTAGCAGGTAGCATTTTCACAGATTTGTAGCCACCAGGTGTAAGCACGATAAAACCATCAGTAACTAACTACATAAACAAATACGCCCTACTGTTAGGGCCAACAAGTAGATGATAACAGGTAGGCTATACCACGGAGATTCTAGGAACATGGGTTCATGTGCAGACCCAGGCTTAGACACGCAAGGTCCAGGAGGAGTGTCAAGGCCAGTAGCTGGATCACTGCGTTTGGAAGATAAAATCATGTTTGTTAGTACTTTAAATATGAACTCAATTCAAAACGGCTTCCATTCATTGACTTTCTTCCTTGTTCAAAACTCAAAGCACAGATTGACCAATTCAAAGATAGGAAAGTCATATAAACTAAGGGAAGTTATTTTCTGGTTGCATCAGTAATCTAAGAAATTTATAAATAAGCTCCACAAGGCAATAATAAAAGTACAAGTATACAAAAACTGGTTTTTGTACTGTAAACAATACAAACAATCTTCAAAGCTACAATTAGATACAGTACTCACTCAGCCAGGAAATACTTCAAGCATTTATCAATAGTTTCCTTAAAGTTGGCTTTGAATTTTCCTGTCTAAAAGTTAACCTCACCCAGCTATTTGGAGCTCAAAGGATGTAAGCCAAGCCTGTGAATATATATTCAGACACCTGTCACATGTCAGCCTCTTCAAGACTCAAAGGGTCTCCACACTAACAATTTTTTACTCTTTTTGAAGACAAAGAGTCAAGTCACTGGAGTTTCCAGCACGTTTAGATCCCTAACCCTCTGAGCGTGCATACATGCATGCATGTGCATTTGGCCCCCGGGACCCAGCTCCACAGTCACCTGGGTCGGTATTCTTGACAACTCACCTGTTCCCTCTCCACTCTCCTCTTCTCTTCTTCTGCCCGTCTCCTCTCCTCCTCTTCTTTCCGCCGTCTTTCCAGTTCCTCAAGGCGCCTCTTCTCCTCTTGTTCACGCCGCCGCTGCTCACGCTCCTGCTGCCTCCTGGCTTCACGCTCTCTTCTTTGTTGCTGTAGAAGGAGAAGTGTGTAGTTACCAGGAATCTACAACCACGGCTCTCAGGAGATTTGCTGACGGTGCTAAGCAGGGGTAAATGAGGGGCGTTCTGGACCCTAGCTGTACTAGTCAGTTATTTCTGCATCTCCCTGTAGCTTCCCCATAAACTAGCCCAAGGTCTAATGTTTCTGTGAATCCTCGCAGGGTTTGTCTTCCACTTTGAAAGCAAGCATCCTTAGTACCCACTGCAGCGCTCAGAGGTAAGCAAATCTGTCATTCATGGGCACCACTATCTATCTAGGACCCTTAAATCAGAACAAAAAGAAGAGATGAATAAAGGGAAGAAGGACAAAGGAAGATAAATACCTGAAAAAATGAGAAATATGTACAAAAAAACAACAAAAAGAAATGAAAATCAGCAGAAGCATCGCTGCTAGGAATACCTCAAAGCTACCGATGAGGAGGTGTGAACGCTGCTGTCCTGGGCTTTGTATCAAACAGTTAACCTTTAAAGCTAGTTGGTGTTCCTGGTATAATTCCCTTTAGAATCTTCCTACTGTACAGAACACAGGCTCAGAAAAATGAACTGACCTGTCCAGTGTCTCCACCCAAAAAGCCTGTCGGAATGGCCGTTCCGTCTGTAAGGCCTTCTCCAGCTGCACATGGCCTAGCACCCCACTGATAGAGAGTACACCCAACTCAGAGACTCAGCCTGCTCTAGACACACACACAGCACACACATAGCACACAGCAGTGGACACCACAGCGGCTCCTCTAGCTGACTGTCCATGCACAACGACACACCATCTGTCAATATAGGGTATCCCCGCCATGGAGTCTAAGGTTTGTCAGTTCTTTCCATGAATGCGAGAGATGTTAGAACTCTAACAAGCACTGAACAGTATATGGCCACTAGTCATACCCCACCACTGAGCACCTACACTGGAGCCTGCACAGATAAGCAAGCAAGCCCACCAGTGGCTACTGCACCGGATAGCACCTCTACAGCTCTCACTCACCTCCCAGAAAGAGAAAACTGGTACAGTCCACAAACCTTCTCACACAGAGGCTAACCACAGGACAAAGTGAATAAAAACAGTATGTCAGAAGTTTATAATGGGTTACAGTATAAGGATTGGTAAGAGCTGAGTACCCATTCTAAATTCTCTCCACAACACTCATGTTTGCTGAAGTAGAAGCAATGATTTCCTGGAAGCACAAGAAATGTCCTGTGTGCATAATGCCTGGGGCAGGACAGGGAGAAGCTCACCCTTGCCACACATCCCCTGCTGTTTGTTAGCCTGCCTTTAGAGCTTTTACACAATCTTACAACATAGAAAACTCTGACTACGCATGAATGCTCCAAATCCAATGAAAAGTGGGCAATGTATAGTGAAGTATTCACCAGCCAGGAGGTCCCACATACCTGCGCGCTCTGCCAGCCTTCTGCCCAACGATCAAGTGTGGGAGTGGGGTGGAAGCAGAGGGCTCGTCTTTTTGGCTCAGATCTAATGCAGAGCTCCATGTCCACAATTTCTAGAGATATAATACCTTTATCCTCTCCTATAAACTAGGTACAAAAACAAACAAACAGATTTCTCTCTCTACCATAGGTCTCTATGAACAAGCTAGCATAACTGAAAGAAACTCAAGAATCATACTTAAAATGAACATCTGGAGCCTTTTCCCTTCAAAGTAAATGAAGCTACAGCCTATCATATTCCCTACACAGCAACAAGAAAACCTTGCCAGGACACGGCATGTAATATGCAATAGCTAAGAACATGATCTTTCTTCTAACTCTGATAATAACAATTATTGAATTTTTGCCAACTGGGAAAAAGCAGTTTCAAGTATAAGTTATTTAATTCCACTATATATTCCTGGTTGGATACCATTTCCAAAGGAAAACATCTTTTGAATTTTTTGGTTATATACACTGTGGTACAAATAAATCAAGATGACTTCTGGTAAGTGTGAGGCTGGAGTTTTGGGAATGCTCTCTTATTTGTTATACTTAAAGTCTGGGACCTGTGAGTTTCTCCTTCAAGGGTCCACCCAGGCTGAAGACACAGGCTGATGGAACTCTGAAAGTATCTGTGCCAGTGCTGAAGTCAGCTGACGATGCAGGGCCACTGCAGAAGGGACTGTCTTGTATCCTGTCTGCAAAGGACCCTCCTTAGGGTTAGAGAAAACTGGTGAACAGAAAATTGGTCACTTTCATGGAGTGTTACCACACTCCATGGATGGTAACAGCTCATAGCCTGACCAGTTCCTACAGCTGCATGCTCTTTGCATGGGACAGGGGTCTCTAAAGAGGAACTTTACAATATTTGGTGAAACCCTCAACTCCTACCAAGTCTGGGGAAAGACTGTGGGAAAGAGAGCATTTGTAAGGTATGTGGCTGTGGTAGTATGTGACTGTGAGCATGTCAAAAGAACACATAAGAACTTCCAAGAGGTCTGGAAGCAGCCGAGCCCTGCTGACTGGACAGTCAAGGCCCTGGCTGTGGGGCTCCAGCTCCAGGTCCCTGGAGACACTGCCTAACATTACAGCTGGAGCCATGAGAAGGCATCAATCAAGCCAACAGGGATCCCCGAGGTCAATGCTAGTACAATGAGAGAAGTACAACAAGAGAAGAAGGGGCTCGACTCCTCTGCAATGTGTGCAAGCCCTCTGGAAAAATCTTCTAAGGATTTCCCTCCTAAACACACAAAAACACAGCAGACATATGACAGCTTATTAATTCTTCCTGAGAAACTGCCTGATGCTAACTAAAGCTAAACATTAGTGCTAACCCTACTTCCTAACAAAAATTTCTTTTCTCTCATTCTCTTTGTTTTAAATTTATTCACTTCTATGCACATCTCTGAACTGGAATATCTGCGTGTCTCCTGGGGAGAGGAAGGAGAGAGAGAACTTCCCTGGGCACAGGGTCACGCAACCCTGGAGGGACACAATTCCCAGGCACAAAGCCACAGCTCAAACTCCAGGGTTAAACACAAAAGGAAGAGCGCAGAGTAGAGATTGTTTTCTTTAATACCCACAGAAAGAACAGGACGGGGAAGAGTGGGTTTCCTACTGCAGAGCTCATCAACAGGAAGATGAACAAGCAGCAGAGAAAGGTGCCAACAGCTTTAGAGAAAAGGCTAGCCTGCACAAGCTCAGCACGCTCTGTGTCTTCCCGGGACCAGGGGAAAGGCAGGAAGCACAGTTCAACCTCAGCAAAACCAGAGAACAGACTCCAGGACATCTATGTGAACGGAACAGCCAAGAACAGTCAAATGTGCTTAAGATCTGAGAGGCTGGCTGATCACTACCGTGTGACTGAGAGCTGGGTTTATCTCACCTGGGTTTTTGTCTCTTCAATAAGCATTCACTGCTCAGTTGTGTTTGACCTAATGTCCAGGATTCCTAGGTAAATCCTTTTGGAATGTACGAACACTCCTAGCTGCCACCAACCTATAGATTAAGAGATCATCAGCACCTGGGTGTGGAACAGGATCCGCTTGCTTCACTAAATAATGCCCCCCACCACACACACACACACACACACACACACACACACACACACACACACCTTATGAGAAGTGTCTTCACCTACAGATGTCCTTGTTCAGCTGCAACTTCATAAGACTGTTATCATGTGGGATTGGGGTATTTGGGGTAAAAATGAACTGTTCCTAGCCATTATCATTCAAATCTGGTGTCAGAGCAAACTCTTTAGTATTCCCTTGGAGACAAGAGTTGCATCTGTATGTCCATACAAAGCACAAAAGCAAAACATAAGTATTTGTGAAAGATGAAGGACCTCTATAATGAATGAAGAGGACACACCTAGCTGCAGCAAGAAGTTTTCTGGCAGGTGCCAAAGGGGGGCTTCTGGATCACGGCCTCCCTGACTCCTGATTTTTAAGCATCTTATGCTGGCGTACTGAAATCAAGTTATTTAGGCTTTGGGTTGCACTTATTTTAATTACATTTACTCGGGGTGCAATGTGAGCAGCATGCTGCCACAGCACACTCATGAGGTCAGAGGACGACCTGCCAGAGTCTGACTTCTCCTTCTGTCAGGTGGGTCCCAGGGACTGAACTCAGGGCAGACTCAGTGGCCCAGGTTTTCGTTTTTAATACTCAGGCAAGACGTCTTGTAAGGAGCCTACATCACCTACACTGTTCACAGCAAGAATTCCAAACTGCCCGACTTGCCTTTTATTGAAATGGTTAGAAGCATTTAACCTCAAAGATTCTCAAATGACTGCTCTGGAACCTGGGGTGCAAACAACACTCAGAGCTACCTCCAATTAAGGAAAACCAGCTTCCAGAGTCAAGGAAGTTTCCTTTTAATTTCCAATTAAGGAAAAGGCCTCCTAGGGACCCCAACAAGGGGATCTGTTTGTGAGCACACTTGCCACCCCAGTGCCTAGTTCTGTTTTTAAGGCTTGATTTTTACTGCTTGAGAACTTCACAACCCATATAATCTGTTTTGATCAAATCCATCCCTCGCTCTCGTTTCCCTAACATGGTCTGTTTTCCTTTCTTGTCGTCTTTAGATTTACTTTACCTTTAGCAAGTGAGTTAAGTTTAGCCTGCAGATATGTATATGTATGTATGTATGTATGTATGTATGTTTGTATGTATGTATGTATATGTAACTGTGTGCTTGGTATAGTGAAGTCAAGAGTGGTTATGAACTGCATGTGGGTGCTGAGAACCAGACCTGGGGTCCTCGGCAAGAGCAGGTGCTCTTAGCCCCTGAGCATCTCTCCAGCCTCTCCTCTGTGCCTAAGGAAAGCGACAGCAAAGGTGATCCTGAGTGTGAATATTAATTAGCAGATCAGTGAGAAGGTGTGAAGCAAACATCACTAGCTTGCAGAGCATCTTTCTCATACCGCACCCCCCAGACGCTAGCTGCCCACCCGCCAGCCTCACTACCAGAGCCTGAAAGCTACCCTCACCACCTGTGCTGCAAACAAACTCTGTCCATCTAGTCCCCAAGACAAGTTACAGCCATGCAGGGTAACCTTTGCACCTGCTTGGGCAGTGCAGCCCATCCCAGGAACACAGTAGCAGACATGGCCAGAGCCTCCTGTCTCTTACCTCAAGTCAGAATCAAGCTCATTCCAGTTTTCTGCTCTGGTCACAGAACAGTGAGAATAATCTTACATATTGTAGAAATGATTTTGCAACAAGTACATTTTAAAAGTTACACACTCAGTGATTTTTCCCCCCTAAAAGTCCTAACTGAATGTTGTTTCCATGATCCCCCACAGTGGGGCACACTGGTTTTCTAGGCAGCAAACAGATCCACAGACTAATCAAAGGTACCAACATACTGCCAACATAGACTATCATGACCAAGGCAACAAGCAGCATGTTTAGTTATTTAAACTAAATCCCACCAGAAATGTCATTACAGAGCTTTATCCTTGATGTTTCTTCTACTAGGAAAAAGAATAAGCAGGGAAAAAACAACTCACATGTTCAAATCAAATGATGAATGAGAAATTGTGGGGTTGTGGCATATAAAGTAAAAGGCAGTCAAGAAAAGAAAATTAAAAGTTTTGATTCTCAAGTGATTTACAGGGAAATAGTACATTTGTGTGATTACAATACAAATAACCTATAAATAATTACACCACCAGTGTTTACAATATCAATACCTTTCATGAAAACAGAGCAAACTGTACCTACCATAAAATACAAGTAACTTTACTGACTATTCTGCTCTCTGAACCCCTTTAAAAAAAATTTATAGTGTGTGTATGTGAGGGTGTGTACACACACACACACACACACACACACACACACACACACACACACGTAGCGGGGTCAGAGACAACTTGCTGGAGTTATTCTTTCTCTCTCTACACTACCCGGGACACAGTAACAAACTCAAATCGCTGTGCTGGGCGCATGCATCTTAATCTGTTGAGCAATCTCACTGGTCTGAATGTTTTATTTTAAATCCACCCCCAAAGCTAAGGCATTTAGAAAACAATGCTTTTCATATGAAAAAGTCTAAAGTTTCAGAAAAATATAAAACTGGGTCACAAAAGCCAAGAATGGCAAAGAAATGAGGTCAAGTCTAAGCGAGTCACTTTAAGCGCAGTAGAAGCATGTCTTGGGCGGTCCTGCTCCTCACGCTATGCACATAAACGCTGGCATATCCTCCAGGAATGTGAAGCCGTCTAGTGCACAGCCACACATCCCTACAGAAGCTCTCTGAGCTGCTACAGTAGGGCAGGGGCAGACTACCTCCTTACCTATAGCTCCTATTTCCTCAATAAGCTAGCAGGGTGTCTGATGTGAACATGAGTAAGAAAGAAAAAAACTACAGAACTTCTCTTTTCTACCTCTTCCAGCCGCCTCCTCTGCTCTTTCTGCTGTTCAATCCGCTTCTGCCTCTCAGCCAGCAGCTGCCTCTTATACTCCTCCTGTTCCCGGAGCTGTTGCTCCTGCAGAAGCTGCTGTCTCCGCAGAGCCTCAGACCGCTCCTTGTTCTCCTGCTGCAGTCTCAGGAAATCACGTCGCAGAGTTGACTCTCCAGGCACATTGACGATGGAACTGCAGGGGACGGGGGTCTGTCAGGGCTCCATGCATCACCTGGGCCTCGTAGGGTGTGACCCAATGGAGTCAGGCCCAGGAGTGACCCAAATCAACAAGTCTACAGGACGACTATGCCTATTGCTCCAAAGGCTCATCCTCTATCATTTAGTAATGTCTAAAAATGCAGTCCTAGCAGATAAGCATTCTTGTGTGGGACTCTCCTCTTCTTTCACATCTGGTCTTCCTCTGGCCCTCTAGTTTTGCATCATGGCATAGAAGTACTAGCACCCACTAGTCTCAGCATCCCTCAGTTCTCATCTGGCCTACACCAAGCCTGCTTTGTTCCTTGACACTATTTTTTTATCATCAGAGACAGCAGCAGGCCTCACGGGAGACTTAGCGGTCCTTTTCTGCCTTGGGGGCTGTCTCCCAAGTCTGTATCACAGAATGGCAGGACACACCTCCTGAAACCCGTGTCCCTCTTTGAACTTCTATTCCCAACTCAGGGCTCCGGTGGATCTCAACATAACCTTCATCTTAGTTTTGTTCTATACTCAACCAAAGGTAAGGCCAGAGCTAGACCGGCTGTGGGCAAACCTATTACTAAAGTAGAAATATAAGAGAGCAAACGCATTCTTCTTAGCCTTCTGCCTGGCTTCACTGAGATAAAGCAGGCAGAAGACACCTGAAGGATGGAGGCCAAAGGCTGCCAACCACATTTGTATGTAGGGAAAATAAGGCTGTGGGAAAGTTTCTCAGCAGAGGGCCTGCTGGCCTCTGAGCTGCATGCTTCTCTGTGTGAGAAGCCTTCTGTCTGGCAGCAGACTTGTACCATTTGTGCCTTCTGCAGCAATAAATGCCAAAAGCATTATCTCCTCAACCTCAAACATAAACTGGGTTAAAAACAAAACTAAAAACCAGGCAAGAGTTTGGGAATTGTTCACAGAGATGTCATGGGGTGAGAAAAATGGCAGACAGGCAGGAAGCCAGTGCTGTCCACTGCTCCAAGCAAGCCTCACGGAGTGTGGGCGGGCATCAGGGAAGCCTGGTCCGGCTGGCGTCTGTACCTTGGCTCTCCCTCCTGCTCAGGCACTTCCTCCTCCTCCTCCTCGCTCCCGCTGTACTCGTACTCCGTCTCATCTGAAAGACAAGGCCGAGAGAAGCAGAAGAGCTCAGATCCTCACAGATGCCCGTGTAGACAAGCATTCCCAGACTCAGAACAACCAAAACCAAGATGCAACTTCTGAAAATGGCGTGGGGAGAAAAGTGGCTGACCTCCCGTCAAAGAAGAGGAATTCTGAGCTGGCTACACTCCCTACAGAAGAGCTGGTCTTTCTCCACTGATAAAATCTGGGAAAGTATATACAAAAAAAAAAAATAAAAATAAAAAAACCTCAATAGCATCAGCATATTCACATTCAAAAAAGTATTACACTGACAAATATAAACAGATATCGATACATAGATGACAGAAATAACAGATGTGTTAAAAATTCGGAGATCTCAAATACTGGCCTAGAGAAATCAAGAAGCTAAAGCAAACTCAGCACGTGTCAAGAAATAAAGAGCAGCATAAAACGCACTGAAGCAGACACGGGAAGAGGGGTACACAAAAGTAGTCGCCACATCCAGTTCTCTAAAAAGATTAATAGGATTGACTAACTCCAAGTTAAACTAGTCAAATAAAGATGAAAAGCAAATTGTTACCATAGAGCCAATGAAACCCAAAAGATCCTTAGAAAATGCTTTGAAAACTTAATATTCCATTGGTTGGCAAGTCAAGAAGTGAATAAACTTCTAAATGTCTGCAGTTTACCACAATTAAATCTGTAAGATATGAGCATTTAAATGGGAGAGTGGGGTCAGGATTAATAAGTGTAAGGCGGAACAGATGCAGGGCAGGTTGTGCCAAATCGTTGAGGATGATCTGACACCAACACTCTCACCACTGCATGCAAAAGGGGAAGACACTACCAGACTCATCCTATGAAGCCAAGATGACCTACCAGCAAACCCAATGAAGACCAAATAAAAGAACATTAAAGGCCAATTCTCTAAGGAACATTGGGTTTCTTACATTCTCAACAAAATACTTGAAAGCCATATTCAAGATTATATAAAGACTAGATGCCACAACCAAAATGGCTTTATCTCAAGGATGCAGAGCTGTGGCAGCCTCCTTCCCCCAAATTAATACATGATGTAAATAAACTCCAGGACAGAGCTCAAAAGGAGAAAACTCCTGACTCACGGCACACACCCACTCCAGCAGAGGGGAGGCTAAGACAGAAGAATCACTGTGAATCTGCAGCTTATGCTACAGTGAGGCCCTACTTTTAAAAAAAAAAAAAAAAAAAAAAAANAAAAAAAAAAGGAGCAAAAAACCAAAAGCACATCCAAAACCCCACAATTATCTTTCAAACAGAACAAAGATCTGTGGACTGCATGCCCTAGAATGATGGAAGGGTCTGTTGGCAAATCACTTTTTAGATGGAGTTAAAAGAAAACTAAATTTTTCAAAAAAAAAAAAAAAAAAAAAAAAAGGAGCACAAAACCTCCAGATATACTTCTAAATAGTAATGGCTTTATATGGCAAACCATATAAACATAGTCTCTAAAACCTAGAACTAGACACTTATTTGATACAGTGTTTCAAGTTCCACCCAACTAAACAGTAAGATGTAAAAGGTATAAAGACAAGAAAGAACTCAAAGTATTGCTAATCTCAGACAGTTAAAGACCCTGCAGGATACAGAATTAACATACAAAACCCAGTAGCTTTCCTATATGACAACCACAAACTCACTGAGAAAGAAACAACTGTCCAGGAATAAACCTGATGTGGAACCTACCATGAAATTATTATGCCACTTGAAAATGACACTACATAGCAAAATCTTCCTGTGCTTAAAAAAGTAATCCAAAACATACATATGAAACAGAAGACTCTGCGTAGTCAAATCAACCTTCAGGGAAATGAGGTGTATTTCACACTGTTTACCCGGGTGTCAGTGAGTGGTATATTACATAAAAACAGACAGAAATCAGGAGAGGTGAGGCGGGCTGTTGAGGAGTGTTAGCATACAGTGGTCTTGCTCTTGCTGTGTACCTGTGCAGGAAAGCCCAGGACCACGAGACAGGAAAAGGAAAGAGCGTGTTAGGGAGGAAGAACACAGAGGGAAAGACGGGAAGCTCAACAGCAGCAGCCTGTACTTAAAATATCAGAATGAAACCTGGAGCTTTTAACACTAGTCTAGGACCCCTTAACGCTATGTTAGAAAGGCAAGAGCCATCATACCTTTCTCGCCTCTCTTCTTTCTGGTCCGGTCTATGTGATCCTTAAGCTGGATTCGAACCTGCCTTTCATTGGGCTGATCCCTTATGAAAGGGTGTTTTAAAAGCTGCTCTGTAGAGGGCCGCTGCATGTAATTCTTCACCAGGCAGCCTTCTATAAAGCTGAAAAATTTCTTTGACCTGTAAGAGGAAGTGAAACATATTGTCAAACTTCTATCACCAAAGTTAAGCTCAAAAATACCAGTGACGAGCCTGAAAACCATTCTGTGACCACACCTGCTGTGCACACTAACAATGTACTACAGCAGTCAGCAGTGTCACTGTGGTCACACCTGCAGTGCACACTAACAACATACCATACGCAGCGATAAAAGCGGCCAGGTTTAAAGGAACAGAGTTTAAGTCTAATACTACTCATTAACCATTACATCATGGAGCAGGCAGAGGCACAGGAACAGAGAAAGGCCTTCACCAATGTGGGGGTCAGGGAGGTGCACAGATGACCACAGGTGTCATAACACACACAGAGATGAGCAAGGGGCCTGCTTCTGTGGGCAAACACAGGGCATCTACAGATGGATGCTTCAGCTAGCCTTACACTGGCTTGAGCTCAATTCATCAGGTCCCAGAATTTAGTGGATAAAGGCAGAAACAACAGGTTTTACTTTGTGTGTGCATGATGGGGGTGGGGTGGAGGACTCAGCCCTGCCACTGGTTCATACACTTTATAAAACATCATAACTTATATCTGCAACCCACCCTAACCCCCGACAGGATCTTGCTCTATTACCCAGAATGCTTTTAACTCCTACGTTCAAATGGTCCTCCTGCTGTAGTCATAATTACAAGTCCTGGGACCTGCAAACATGCCCATGGCCCCAGACACCCTTTATCAATGTTAAAATGTATTCTCAAAGGACTTTCAACACATCTTTGCCATTTTGGTAGGAGAATGTTTTGAAATATATTACACTTCAAAGATGTTTAACCCTTAAATGTTAAACATAGCCTTTTCTTCATATCATGGGGCTTTCGGAGTCACTTGCTATTAGCGATTAAATCAAACATGACGACTCAAGAACAACAGGAAGAGATCATGCACCTTAAACTATTGAAGACTGCTGGCTTTGTAGTACCAAAGTTACGGTGGCCAGAATTTTATTCCTGAACAAAATGAAACTATAGAGGTAGGGAGAGAAGAAAAGAAAGGCACAGGAGAGGAGGGAAGTGGGAGAGGGGCTGACAGAGTGAGGGAAGGGAGGAAGAGGGGGGGAGGGAGGGAAGGGAGGAAGAGGGGGGAGGGAGGGAAGGGAGGAAGAGAGGGCGAGGGAGGGACTGACTGAGTGAGGGAAGGGAGGAAGAGAGGGAGGGAGGGAGGAAGAGGGGGGAGAGAGGGGAGGGAAGAAAATCCATACATGGCTTACCATTTTTTTGACTTCAGCCTGGGAGGAGGGTTTCTGGGGATGAGAAACAGTGCTCTCATTGGATGCATGTCACAGAGAGCTGGGAAAGGAGATGGCGGTGTCAGTAAGGCATGTACTTATTCTCCTGACCACTGGGGTTCAAGGACAAACAATTTCATTCACAAATAATTGCCATAAATATGCCAAGCAGCTAAGATATTTAGTTATAAACCCTAGGCCATAGCCTGAGTTTACCATTTAAAGACAATAAAATAGAAGAAGACCAAAAATACACAACTTCAAATCGACACTGGAAAGTTTTCATAAATCAAAGATAAATATTTACTCAAATTTAAGGAGAAAAATTTAAGTTTTTAAATCACCTTTAAAATTATAATGAAAATGGCTGTTTTTATAAGGTTAGTCTAAAGATCAGAACAGCTTCGTAAAGGCCTTCAGTGTTTGAAACGGAAGCGATGCTTAAATGCAGCACTCACATTCAGAGCCCCCCCCACACACACACTCTGCTGTCTGTGAGTCCAGCTCATGATGGGAGGAGAGAGGAAAGCTGAGTGTAGTGGAGGTGCTGACCTCTGTGCAGTTACTGTCTGTCTATGTAACTCACTCCAAGAAAGGGGAGCTCAGCAGACATACACATTGGCATGGCACAGCAGCTGAGGCACATGCTCACAGGACACTTGTAAGGCAGCTGGGAATGGGGACCAGACCAGCAGACACCAGTATTCCAGTGAAGGGAAACTGGGACAAATGACCCAGCAATATGTCCCTGTCGCAATACCATATAAGGAAACACGAGGGACACAGTACTCTCACTGGACACCCACTTCTGCACGGTAACTGATTCTTAACTGTCAGTACTGTTTCAGCAACTATTTCTTCACAACTCTGTACAAGGCAGCACACAGTGTCTGGACACATCTTCCTTAGCAGGCCAGGCGAAACGCCGAGCGAGTTTCCCTTCCTTATTTTTTCTACACTTCTATCACAACTCCAATCAAAGATCAATTTTATGACTGATCAATCTACTGAATTAGCCCAAGGAAAAACAAACTCAAATCTTCACAGAAAATTCCTTAAATAAAAAGTAGCATCTCAATTTGTAAATTCAAAATAAGAAATAAAATTTCAAAGATTAGGGACCCATTTCAATCAATATTCTTTAAATGCAAAGAAAAAACGGCTCTTATTAATTTCAGATGTTGCATATGAATAGGCTGCAGACCCAGGGCGCTCCAAAAGGGAAACTGGTGACTGCGAGATCCCTGGGCACCTTGCAGCCACCCTGATGGTGGGTCTCTCATCCAATCGCTCAGCCATGCCTGGTTCTGCCCAGTGACCTTGGGTTCTTACAGGCAATCACTTTATACAGAACAAATGAGCTCAGAAGGAAGGAAGATACTCACGGGGGGCCCCTTCAGCCATCTCGATGGCCGTGATGCCACAAGACCAGAGGTCACTCTGCAAAAACAAAAGAGAATGTTCCAGATGCTTAGTTGTATTTCTGGACAGTCATACAAATGAAATAAAAGCATCCTTCAGGTAAAAAAACAAAAACAAAAACAAATCTTGCTAGGACGTTATTATCTTTCCAGCCCTAGGGGTTAGATCACTTTTAATTACTTAAGCATGATTTTTTTGTTGTTGTTGATTTTAGTTTTTTGTTTTTTGAGACAGGGTCTCTCTGTATAGTACTGGCTGTCCTGGAACTCACTTTGTAGACCAGGCTGGCCTTGAACTCAGAAATCTGCCTGCCTCTGCCTCCCGAGCGCTGGGATTAAAGGTTAAGCATGATATTATTCTGATAATGGTGAAAAGTGTTTCAATTTTTATGTATGTATTAAGGAGTAGAAAAATGAGTCTGTAATACATATTTAGATAATTCAAATTAAAAGAAAATCCTGGTGTAGCAATGGTTTAAATTAATTCTCACTAATGGCTATTGACAACAAATACTGAAATACACGGGGAACAGTTAAACTATGAACTCAATTTTACAACTACTAACAGGTGCAACAACCACTAAAGCAGAAGTTTTGTTTTTACTGACAAATCAAACAGTAGTACAGTCAAGCTGAATCAGATAATGAAATACGAGTCTTATGCCTAGATAAAAAGGTGCACTATGGTTTCAAGTCCCTAGAGGTCACTCTATAATCACTTCAATTTATTTGTTTAATTAAGAGCAGTTATAACTAAGAGAAGTTACTCTTTACACAAAAATGCCTATCAAGGGGGTGGGTGTTCTTACTCTGTAGTCGTAAGTGGCGTCTGGGTTCTCATCGCAGGCAATGACCTCTGGAGCCATCCAGTAGGGTGTGCCTATGAACGTATTTCTCCGTCCAACCGTCCTGTCCAGCTGAGCGCTTACACCAAAATCAACTATGGAACAAAAAGCAAGAAAAAGTGGAGCACAAATAACAAAGAAGAAGAAAGTCTATGAGGAACCGCCACAGGCAGCTTGGCTCTGTCAGCTGCAAGCCATTCTGGGAGGCAGCACTGGGAAGGACTGCACACACACACACACACACACACACACACACCCAGCAGCAATATTACAACTGTAGCACAAGAGCCTGGGCCAGTCCAGAAGAGCCAGGAGGCCAGTCTGGCCTGCCGAGGGACGGGCAGAGGGATTGCTGCAGAGCTGGGCAGCTAACACACAACACTGTACTAAATAAAGAGACTCACAAATGCAGAGTGGGCAACTGAGACCATTCAGTAGATGAAGGGACTTAGAGGAACCCACTGTACAAGTAAGGACCTGAAGTCAGTCCCTGGAGTCCCATGAAGATGGAGGCAAAGGTCAGACTTTAGACAGTTGTTCCCTGACATTATGTGTTCTGGCACTTGCAACCCCCCCCCCCACACACACACACACAAGCACGAGCATGGGATGTGAGTTGCCCTTTCAGAGTGACCTCTACTTTCTGTGAATTGAACAATGATGGTTGGCTAGAAGAAAGCCATGGATGGAGGGAGGCAGGGCCGGCAGAAAGCACACGCTGGATGCCTGCACAGCACATGCCACCATCATCACAGGCCACAGGCCACCATGAGCCCAGCAGGAGGGCATGCAGCTCACACTAATAGGTCTACAGAACGATAGACACTTGGCAGGGGTTACACACTCCACCTCTGTGAACAGAACAAGTTCAGGAAACAGTTGGCTTACTTGTTGATTGCTCCTCAACACACAGAGGACAAAACCAGGACAAAAAGCCTGATTAAGCTTTCCAGCACCTTGGCCAGGAAAGACTGGGGATATCAGTCTCGTGGCCTGAGGTCAGGGCATGGAAACACCAGAGCAAGGACAGCGTGAGTGTCCCAGCTTAGCCCCAAGAGACTGTCCACGTGGGCAGAGCCCTGCAGATAACCAGGCAGCAGAGGCTCTGCAGAAGGGAACAGTGAGCTGGGCATTAAGGAGCAGCTTCTACAGCTCAGACTTTTGGAAGAAAATTAGAGCAGACTGCTGGGAGTCTGAAGGAAAAATAACATGACCCTTTAATAGAAAGAGTTAATGCTGGTTGTGTTTAAAATGTAAGAGCATAAAAATAAAATGGGGTCAAGTTCAGGTGTAGCTCAGGGAGACAGAGAACGTATCTGAGTCATTAGAAAGCAGGCGATGCCGCCCCAGAGGCAGCCGCTGAATACCCACACCAACAACTGAAGACAACATCCAGGCACCATATGAAAATACACCAGGGACCAAAGCAATCCCGGCTGCTGTGCTCCCAGAATATTCTAGTAAAGGGGACTATTTTCTTCTATTTGAGAAATGCCATATGATATCAATAGAATTATAAATTTTATAATTATCAACAGCACTATAGAAGGGAAGCATGGGTCCAAGGCAGATCGGAGGGCCAGAGAGACCCCCCTAAAGACAGGAAAAACTGTACCACTGACAATGAGGACATGGATTCCCAAGGTCTGAGAAGTAACAGACAACAACGTTGTGGCAGCATGAAAACAGCTCTGCTAACTTTGTATGACTTTAGTCTTTATTCTATTACTAAAAAGAACCATATAATCTCCATATTTAACATGGAACATAGGGTAGAAGTGAAGAGCTGAGATGATGGGGCAGGAAAGTAGTAGCCGTCAGACCCCATGCTTCTTATAAGGCAAGGCAGAAGTCTGAATCTTCTTGAAATAGAACAGTAAGTCACTGGGGGTGCCTGACTCTTGTCTCTGCGTCTGTGTGCCTGTCTCTCTGCACCCCCCTCCCACTCCTCCCTATCTCTCTTGTTCTCCCCTCTTTCACTCTCCCCCCTTCTAACTTCATACCCCAGGCTGGCTTCAAACTCACAATGTTTTTCCTTCATCCTCCCATCCTGTACTGCACTATGCCAGGCACCACTGGGTTTACATAATGAAGTCTGACTTTTAAGTTAGTATAGGGCAGAAAGGGCACCTCAGTCATGAGTTCCTACTCCACCCACCCACCCCCAAGTTAAAACAAAAACTTTTCAAACTCTGTTTGGCTGCTCTATCTGGGCAGAGTAGACTACAGAAGCATGGACGGGGAGGCTGGGGCTGGCTAAGCAATAAGCCAGTCCTCTTATCCTTCAGGGGAGAAGAAAAAGCAAATGTTAACAAAGGGGCACAGCACGCTGTCCGAGGCACCAGGGCGGTGCATCAGGCACACACACACACACACACACACACACACACACACACACACACACGGGCCACGTACCAAGTTTCACCTCAGCATTCTCCGTCAGCAGCACATTCTGGCCCTTGATATCTCGGTGAATAACATGGTGAATGTGGAGATGTGCCAATCCCTGAAAAGAAAAGCAGATTTGAGCCTCAGTTCTCTGTCCCTGTAAATATACAGCCAGGAGCACCCTTTTATAATAAGGTGCACACATGGGCCAAGTTTTTGTAAATCCGCATTTAGAACATAAAATTTACCCTTGGCGCATTCCCAGAAGCCACCGCCAGCCTTGCCACACATACAGAGAGCAGTGGGCTGGGCTTTCTTTCCCTCTGGGACGATCACAACCACTTTAAGCTCTGCCTATGAAACAGCTTTAGATCACCATCTGAGGTTTTTCTGCTATAATTTGTGCTATTTGTGTTCAGGATGGCTCCTTTCCCACACCAAAAGTCTATCTTACAGTGGGTGACTCTGTGAATTTATTTGAGCTAGACTTGTCCCAGGGGAACAGCAAAGAATTAGAGGAGGCCTTAAAGTCCAGCTCTTAACATGAAGGCTTGTTTTCCCACTACAGAGGAACAAACTGTTAAGTGCTGATATATCTCACTCCTGTTCAAGTGTAAAATAATTCTGTCACCAGATCAGTCTCATGTAGGAATAAAAAATGTCTTTCTTCCCTAGGCAAACAAGCACTCCTGGCACACGCACTTTGGAAGCCCTGTATCCAGAATGAGTCCAGTTGCATCTCCCAAGAAAGAGGTTGTGGGAAAACACAGGCATCCACCTGTGATGTAAACGTAGCGAGGCAGCACACCTCATTTGCCTTCATCTTCCTGACCAGAGAAGCTGCACTCCACAGTGCAGCTTCTTAAGACACAGCAACCCACTTATTCTGAAGTGCCTCCCTCAGCACTGAAAGCAAGGGCGGGTTACTTGCCAGGGGTTTGATTTTCCTATTAAAAGTAAATAAGGGGTGGGGGCTGCGGTGGTGGAGGCAGCTACAGTCTTTACCTCGAAGCCCAGCTGGGTTTTAAACTTGAAAGCCTCCTGTCTCGGGTGCCAGAGCACTGGGCCCATAGGCCCGTGTTCTCAAGCCTATCATCTAAGATTAGCGACAATAGCTCTAGATCACTTTTTCTTCCAGCACAGTGGGTTCTAAATTCGCTTACTAATCTGCCAGTGAAACAGAAAACAGATTATGTGATACCTATCTATTCTTCATCATGGGTGCCGCCGAGTTATACCATAAAGCTAAGGTGGGGAGAGCCCATACACATGGCACTGCAGTGCTCGGACTAGGAAGCACCTCTCCTTCTTGGCATGCGTAGCATCAAACGCTGAAAGAGCCAACTGAAGATGCTTGGATCTTATAGACTCTCTACTTCTATCTCTTCAGTTCCCTTCTGTTTTCTAACGTGCATAAACTTCCTCTCTACCTTCTGGCATCTTCCAACAACATGAGCAGCCCTGTCTTCTCAGACAGTTTTGGCTTAACCGCAGTCTGCACCTTCCAGCAGTAAGTGTGTTAAGTCCCCCCATCTCTCAGTCCATACCCTGTAAGGATTGCTGCTTCTACTCAGGGAGCAGATCATAACACAGCTACCTTGAAGACCAGGCAAGAGAGCAAAAACAAACACATTTCCTTTATGTGTAGAAAGTTCTTAGGGACCCAACCCTGAACTAAGGCCATGACCCCTCCTGGTACAGATGCCACGTCCACGCCAACTCAGGAAACAGCCTGTGCTAAATCAATTGGAAACCGTTGTCTTCTAAGCTTAGCTTCCTTGACTACATGTGACAAGGGCTGTCAAACTCTGCTCAACACTTGATATAAAGTCCCAAGTTCTCATCTTCAGTACTTTCTAACACAAGGAGAAAACTGGCTTAGCACGTGTTTGAGGAAATAGGCAAGACGGACAGAATAGCTCTGCCACTGAGCCCTGTGCCCCTTACTGTTCAGCAGGCTAGCCCAAAACTTGAGGCAGTGGTGGGCTGTGTACTCAGGACCCTTGCCTGGCAGGATGAGAGGGAGCTTCCCGTATGGAAACCAGCCACCTCCAGCAATGTCTGAGGACCTAAAGGACTCACTGGGCTCACTTGCTTTCTCTAGCAACACCAACACACAGCAACTCCTAAAACAAACACCAGCACATAACTGGGGTATTTCTTTGTTTTGAACTAAAACTCTATCATAGAAAATTTTTACTGTAGACAGCTCATGGGTGGAAAAGGTTCTTATTAAAGATGCTCACTAAGGAGGAAACGATCTAGCATTTCAAAGGGTGCCATTTGCTACCACGCTGACTAGAGCTACGAGCAACTTAGACTTCTCTTCAATGTTCCTGAAGTCAAGGGTAACATTACACTTGACAGGCAACCTGCTCTCCCCCAGAAACAGGCTCATCTTTGATATCTGAGATACATCCTATGTCTAGAAAATGATGCTAAAAAACACAGGTTTCTTGTATCTACCTGGAGTGGTGCTCTATCCTTGAAATTTTGCAGCACACAAGAAGCCAAAGCAGATGCCCACAAGTCTAAAGCTACTGCCTACAAAAAGGTGTGTGTACAGAGAACAGCTATCAGCCAGCCAAGCTCCTCAAACCCATGCCGAGCCAGCTTAGGATACAGCCCATCCTTGCTGCTGAACCCTGCCTGCCATTACTGAGCCTCGGGACAGCAGCCTCATCTCTCCGTGAGAGCCATAACAGGCAGGCACCTGATACTTAGTGAGGACATGTGTGAGGGATTATGGATTCTCCTAACATCACACGTCCACCTTTCTTGAAGGCTCCAGAAAATATATAAGCAGAGAGACACTGAAACATTTCTCTGGGAATTCTACTTGACAGTTTTTAAACTTGCAGTCTTCCATGAATCTTAAGTATAAAAAGTCAATTTAGTTACAATTAAAAAAATAAGACTAACTCGTTACCAGACTTTGATTAGTAGGTAAATACCTAAACTTTCAGTTTGAGTCCAGAGTCTTTATTTCTAATCCATGCAAGGACAAGTCACCGGGCAATCAGTTTAAGTATGCAGCTTAGGGAAAAGGGACAGAACAGCTGTGGTGGTGGAAGAAAGAAGTTCCTTAGCAACTCACACACAACTCCCAAATATGAGGCTCTGAAAAACCTCCTGTGCTGTCAAAGAATGCATTCAGTGGCTAAAACTCGGCAGTTTAGAAACTTGCTCTGAGGGCATTAGTCAGCTTTGCAATCGGCTGAAAAAAAGAAAACAAAAAAACAAAAAAACAAACAAACAAAAAAAAACCCACCAAGCACCAGGACTCTACTTCATCAATATTCCAAGAGATTCTAACAACTAAAGCCAAAACCACCGAGGGTCTGGACACCATCACTCAGCACTGTGAGCGCTGCTCTGCCCCCTCTGCAGAGGTAGCCCAGACACAGCCAGCTGTGCAGGCTCGGTACTCACAGGAGGCGTTGCTGGGCACCAGAGAACAGCCCTAGACTCTGAGAGCCTCAGCTGCCCCACCGGACTGGAGCCTGGCTACAGGGGGATCCCAACCTCCTCCACATGAAGCATGACATGAGCATGCTCAAGTTCCTCATACTTCAGATGAACTGCGCAGCCCTCCCTCGTGAGGTTACTCATGTTCATACATCTAGGACAGGATGGCTGCTCAAAGGCACAACTTATGAAGTAACCACAAGGGGAGGCTGTACACTCTATTGACAAAGTTTGTTTCAAATGGTTTCTAAACCACACAGGCCAACCTCTTGGGTCTTCAGGGTTGGACATATGTAGAATAAACAATGTATAGAGAATGCTTGGCTATCAAAAGAGACAATTATTTCTCTCTAGAAAGAGAAAATGCAATGACAAGCTGAGGAGCCCATTCCAAATGGAAGTGTAAGATCAGAGCCCAGCACAGGTCGCTCCTGCTTTCCTTACCCTGAGGATTTCCCTGGAGATGTACGCAATCCAGTCTTCTTTAAGAGTGTTCCCTTTGGTGTTCTTCACAAGGTCTGTGATGGACCCGGCCCCACAAAACTCCATAACAAGCTACAAGGCAGACAAGACATGTTGTAACAGCCATATCCCAGGCCTGAGCACATATCCAAGGGAGGTCACATAATCCTGTTACCTGACAAGCCCCCTGGGCACGTGCAAGGTCATGCTGGAAGCATCCAAGCAACAACAGTTTGCTTTATAAAGTATATTCCCTGCCGTCCCATTCTGTGGCCCATGCCTGGGTGCTAACTCTGCGGTGTATCTTCCCTCCCCTCTAAATCACTTTGGTGGTCATCACTACCAGATTATTAGAGAGCTGTATTCCAGAAGTTCTTCCTGAAGATGTTTTGTTTTTATATACTATTGTCTTGAAATGATTTCAGAATATTTCCTATTAGCTGAGTCTAAATCAAAAGGGAAATGGTACTTTTAAACCACGACATAGTTTTGAAGGTGTGTATCTGTAACATCTAAATATGATAACTACACTTGTAGACTTCTTAGAAAATGAACTGAACTGTTCCAAAACTTCAATTATGATAGGAGTTAAACAATAAAAATAGGAATAATTGTCTCATTTCTATCTCTGCAGTCCCCGTGTCTTCCTCCTCCCATTCTCCCCTTCCTCCTTCCCTCTCTCTAGCTTGTGTGTCTCTGTGTTTTGTCTCGGCAGAGGAAGTATGTCACTGCTGGCGGGCGCCAGCAGGCACTGGCAGGCCCCACTTCCTGTGTGCTCTGCTTCGGGGCTGCTGAGGTTGCGTGAAGAGCCAGCT
Organism: Mus pahari; assembly: GCF_900095145.1. Classification (NCBI taxonomy): domain Eukaryota; kingdom Metazoa; phylum Chordata; class Mammalia; order Rodentia; family Muridae; genus Mus; species Mus pahari. The sequence goes on along the minus strand of NC_034594.1, from coordinate 20,570,019 downwards.
CCTGGCAGCCCTGACTCCCATCTGAGGGGCTCTGCCATGGAAGCCACAGTAAACCCCCTCTCACTCAGTTGGTTCTGTCAGTGTTTTAACACAGTAAGAGGAGCTAAACTACCATAGTCTGTGTGTGCTAAGACTGAACCCAAGCACACTTTCATCTGTATTTTTATTTATTTGACAGTGCACATCTATACACACATGTATGTGGGGAAAAAAGGCACGGACTCAGGTCTTGTTCCTCAGGAACTTCCCTCCCTCCCTCCCTCTTTCTTTCTGTCTGTCTGTCTGTCTGTCTGTCTGTCTTTTTTGGACAGTCTTTGTGTGTAATTTTATATATCATTAAGGAATTCTAGGACCCAAAAGTGTAAAACAAAACAAAAAGCAATGCATAGTTTTATACTTCTTTGCGGCTGGACAGAGTTCCAGCGTGTATAAATACTGCATTTTCTATATATCTGCCCACAGGCATGCAGTCTGGCTGCATAATGTGGTCATGTGTGCACAGGTATCTCCTCTGATATATCACACTGGAGTCCTTCTGGTACTTAATGTGGCATAGCTAGATCTTATGGCATATCTAATTTTAGGCTTGTTTTTTTTTTTTTAAGGAACTTCCATGGTGGCTGAACAGTTTACATTTTACAGGTAGTGTGTGTGAGCTCTGTTCTCACAGGCATTTGTGGTTGCTTCTCCTCCATAGCTAAGGACGCTGCACATGTTCCCAGGCATTTGTGGGTGACATGTGCTTCACCTGAGAACTGCCTGTTCAGTGCTGCATCTATAATTGGGCTGTCTGGTTGTTTAGTTTTCAAAAATATATTGTAGATATTAATCCTGTCAGATGTATAGACAGAAAAAGTTTTCTCCTATTCTACACACTATCTTCTTCATGTCTCCTCTGTTGTGCAGAACTTTTTAATCTTCTCCAATCCCATCTTCCAACTGTTGCTATTACTGCCTTTCCAGAAAATTCTAGGACTGCATTGAGGTGTCTGCCCTATGTTGTCCTCTAACAGATTCAGATCTTACATCAAGACCTCTGATCTATTTTCAACTATCTTTGTACATTAGGAAAGACGGCAACCTAGCTCCACCCCCGAGTCTCCCGAGGGTCCTCGGGCATAGATGCTGTTCTCCGCTGTAAGTTTCCTGGCAGACGTCTTTGTCTCTGATCAGTAACTATGACTGGGTAGCAGGTCTGTTTCTGAGTGAGTCTATCGCAGGCCTTCTGTGCCTCTTTCATGTCAGTCCCAAGCTGCTAGCACTTCCTAGATTAACCTTTTTAAAGTCAATAAAAAAAAAGTTATCTTGCCTTATAAATTTTAATACCTTCAGCTTAACCTACACACCTCACAGAGATGACAGGCTCTCAGTCACCATTTTCAGTAGAAATAGTTTTTGATTTGTTTTTAAAGGCTGACTGTGTCAATTCAAGAAATTTCCATGGAATTTACCATTCATAATAAACTATTATTGTTAATGCTATCAATGAGTGGCTGACAACACCTTAGTGTGAAACAGAAAGAGCTTCGTGTGAGCCGGCTCTGTTCCTGATCTCTGCTCTAGGGCAGACAGGGTGAGGAAGGGCTGCCCCTTTGTCTGTGTTTCTTCCTTCCTCCCTCTCCTTGTGAAGTACTCAATTCCGTTACCGTAACAACCACAGACAGGACAGGACGCACACCAAAGGCTTGCAAGTATCTACCTACCCAGAGTTGGTCATCGTGTCCTGGAGGGCTCTTCTTAATGAAAGCACCATAGTATGTGGCAATATTTCGATGATGAGAATACTTCTTCAGCATATTTATCTCCAGTTTGATTTCTTCCTCTTCATCCTTAGGAAAAAAAATAACAAAACATGTGGCTCTTGACAAACTATGTTTCCTCCCATACACACCAGTGAAAGCAACAGAGTGTGCACTCTCTTCATCCACAGCTCAGCCTTCTGAATATGACCCCAGGAGAAAGGAGCCAACAGGCCTGACAGTCCGCAGGTCTGATGGGCAGAGTCCCAGCTGCCCCTCTCCCTAAGACCTCAGGCCGGCTACTTACCTTACATCAAACACCACCACACATGAAAAGGTAATTTGACGGATACTGTTTCAATTAATCATTTCTTAAAAGCTGTTTCTTTCCTAGGGAACATTTATAAATATATTTAAGACAAGAAGAGTTTTGCAAGGTAGTGGACAGGTGACAACACAGGGACAGTGTGCAAGGTTCCACTCAGGTGGGGCCAGCAGGTGAGGAGGTGGGGGAGGGGAGAACCCTTGTCATAAGATGGGAAGAGGAAGAGATAGGAAAGAGGGACATCCAGGCATGAAACTCCATCTTGTAAATGACAGGGACGAGGAGCGGCAGCCTCTGTCTCTCCTGTACACGTGGGGAAGAAACTGGGGAATGTATTCTGCTGCCTGCTGCACACACTGACAAACTTCCCATAAGAGGGCAGGTTAAGGAAGAACTCCAAGTACCATCTGAATGAAGGAAAATCAGAATTAAAGTGTGTGTGTGTGGGGGGGGGGGAATGTGTGTGTGTGTGTGTGTGTGTGCGCGCGCATGCGCATGTGCAAGTGTGCACGTACACACACACACACACACACACACACACACACACGGAATCAGTTGGCCTTGGGGTAGGTGAGCACAGAACCAGTTGTCAGCCAACACTCCTGAGCAAACCTCGAGAATCCCTTGCACACTCACTTCACTGCTGCAAGCCGCTGGACTTCTGCGTGAACACACTCACTCTATATTGACATTTCTCCATCTCCTGAGAGATTTGCGGTTTCTCAGTAATACAAAGGTGTGTGCACATGCCTGCACAAAAGCAGCATTGAACTTCGCCAATATAAAAAACTGCCTCTATTTGACTCTTTTCTCCAAAGAAACTTTATATTAGACAGAAAAGAGTAGTGGTTAACAGAAGCAGAAAGAAGCATGTTCCTAACAAAACTAAGAATATTCAACTTACAGAAAGGCTTTAATCGTGCCCTTTATCTGTACACGCACTCTCATTTGTACAGGATAATGGTGATTAATACAGGTGAGACAAGAGGAGGTGGTGAGTTTGTTGGCAAGGAACAAAGGGGCCTGCTTACAAAGCCATCTAAAGCTGCTCCTGGAACAAGGCCCACAGCTAAACACATGCTCCAAAGAGCCAAACGTCCCCTGGCTGCTCGCAGGAGCCAGACATGCAGATTGGAGTATTGGAAAGAAAGAGTACACAGCCAGGTGCGCCAGTGCCTGACTTTAACCCAAGCACGAAGGAAGCAGAGACAAGGGGGGCTCTGAATTTGGAGCTAGCTTGGTCTACAGCTATCCAGGCTAGCCAGGGATACGCAGTAAGATCATCTTTAAAAAGAATACATGGGGCTGGAGAGATGGCTCAGAGGTTATACTGGCTACTGTCCTAGAAGTCCCAAGTTCAATTCCCAGCAACCATATGGTAATTCACAACCATCTATATATAATAGGGTCTGATGCCCTCTTCTGGTGTGTCTGAAGAGAGCGACAGTGTACTCACACATGTACAAGAAAAATAATTCTTGAAAAAAAGAACACATGAACAAAACAAAGAATAATTTAACAAGGTAGGAAAAAGACCAAATGTTAACTCTGTGCTAAAGTCCAACCAACCAAACCCCTGAGTTCAGTGCTGTAGGCGCTGCCCAGATTTGGAGACATTTTTACCCTCAGGTCCCTCACTCCCCACTTTCTCCCACTCTCCGTCGTGTTCCCTTAACCCAAGACCACTGTTCCACCCACAAGACAGAGGTTCTACTTCTTAGCAGACAGTAAAGGCCATGAAGGCCTCCGGTGAGCAGGTCCCTGGGCAGCAATTAAGACCCACAGTTGACAGGCTGCAGTGTTCTTGTCCTCTGGGGACAAAGACATTCTTCTAAGATCCAGCTGTTCATCACTTTAAGAAGTCAGAACTCCCAAAGGTTCCATAACCCACTGACTGAAAACCAAGTGTGTATTCTCAAGTTGTTGAACGCTTAAAATCAGTGCTGTCCGCTAGTCTGAAAACACTTGAGTATGTAAACTGAGAATTACGATTGGCTGATTTTCATGGCACTGTTTCTGGTGATTCTACACATCTCTATGTTCTGTCACCACTCTGCACCATCACAAGACACACACCATAACACCTTTGAAACTGGGCTACAAAGTAGATGTGGAGGAGGCCTGTAATGGCAGGGATCGACAGGCTGAGGCAGGAAGCCTGAGCACGTCTGTGGACTATATAATGGGACGCATCTGGGTTACATCTCGGAGTCCATGAAATACAAGACTTTAAGTACAATCAAATTCAACAGTAGCCTTTCCACATGATGAAACACCATTGAGATACAGTGATTGCACGCACTTATTTGCCAAAAAATGTCCTAACCTATGTCTTCAGCAGTCAACTCCTAAGGCATGAGAAACTGAACTGCAGAAAGTACTTAGAGGAAATCGCGGTCTCCATTCCAAAGTACTGTTGTAGGATGAGGTAATGTAATAGATACTCTGAACATTACTTCTGATGCTTTTATGATTCTAAAGCAGAGGTCCACTACACATAAGATAAAATAAAAAGACACTGAGCACCACTTACTGTCATTTACTGTCTAATTATGCAGGCCTAGCCTTGGAGAAAATGCCTCAGAAGGACAGAATTTGCCAAGGACCTGTGAGCCAATTACAACTAGAATATTATGACTAAGACTCAGTATACAGTATTTTACATTGTCTTTAGGATATAGTTATAATGATTTCCAAATTCCCTTTGATGATTAAAGCTTGGGGGATGGAGAGATGGCTCAGCAGTTAAAAGATCTGGCCAGAGAACCCTAGTTCCATACCCAGCACCTGCAGGGAGGATCACAACCATTTGGAACTCCAGTTCCAGGAGATCCAACGCCCTCTTAGTGCACACATCACGCAGGCAAAGCACCCATCACATCCATGTACATAAAATTAAATACACAAATCTTTTATTAAAAAATAAGTTTGGTAGTCTCATTTCAACATTTAGTAGATACACACATACCACCACCAAAGTAAACACCTCATTTAAGTCAAAAATACATCAGTGCGTAGACTTAGGGCTGACATTAAACCAACAGTTGAACTGACTAACACAGAGGAAGCTGATGTACCGTCCCATGTGTCTTCCTTCCTGCAGGTCCAAACTACTGTGTCCTTCACACTCCACTTTAGGGGAGCCAGGGTGATCACAAATAGGGGGATCTGAGGGATGGGGCGGGAGTTCTTAGAGCAAAAGGGCTGTCTTCTGGTTTCCTCCATGGTGAGGCAGCTGCTGACCCCAACTCTGTGAGTTAATGCAACTGGTGCCAATTAGCATGCTGGCCTCTGACCAACAGGAGCAACTCTCACAGACAAGTTCTTCGTCTGGGGCTGGGTTCTGGCAGTGGCCAAGCTTTCAGTTGGCTCCCTGGCCATCAGAGAATTGGGGGCTGGGATAAGCCAACATCTGCATAGCGCTGTTTACACAAGCGGCTATGGGATGTAAATGAATCAAATGAAACACACTGCCCACCGTATTGTCACACCGCACACATCATTGGCTTGTCTGTTTGGTGTTCTGAAGTAAATATGTTTGTTTTGCATGGTCCTGGGTGTGCTAGGCAAGCACTCTACCACTAAGCTAACATCTCCAGCCTTTCTGGGTTCCCTTAAACCGTGGCTGTGACCCCTTATTGTCTCATTCCACTGACGGTAGTACTGTCTGTGGGACAGACAGACAGACCTCAGAGGCAGTAACTGGGACCCAAGAAGACTGTGGAATGTTCTGAGTCTATCATCTTTCCACCGGGCTTCCTTACAAAATTAATTACCAGTCAGTGACAGCTGAACAAATGGGGGGAGGGGCGCAACTGATGGTCTTTGTGAAGCTGGTGAACGGAGCTGATAACGTGAGGCAATGCCTCTGACAGATTTCTGCCCTGAGGTAGACCTACAACTGAGCATGTTCCTGAAAGAAAATGCCTGCTCCTTCATAACAGTTTAAGTCAACTGCTACTGAGCTCTTTCTTAATGGCTGCAAACTGAAAGAAAACAAAATATTCCACCTTGCAGAGTCCAGGCAGATCTGAGAGAGTCTTACTCAGCATAAGTCACAGTAAAAGTGGCACAGGATCAATTAAATTTAATCTGGTTTTGATTCAAACGGAAAAAGTTACACAACTTCAATTCACCATTCAACAAAATGTAAATGAAGATAATTTTACAGATTCTAGAAGAGGATACATTTCAGAATAAATGGAGTTTATTATGGGATTGGGCCAGAAGAAACGACAGCCTTCAAAGTAGCCTCCTCACCCAAATCACTCGGTGCTTTAGGGAACTGTAACCGTGATCAAAACCAACAACACCCAAGCGATGGAGAAAGAAAAAACGCTCCCTCAAACACTCCAGTGCTCTTTTTAATGTAACTGAATCAATGCCTTTCTTCTGGGCATGGCCACGGCCTCAAAGCTCTTCTCTGCCTAATAGCAGGTCTAGTCAGAGCAGGCCCCAGAGAGCCTCCTTCCTCCTCCTCTAACCAGGTTCTTCCTTGCTGAGTCATTTAGTCAGACCTTAGTGCTCCCCTGGAAGTGTGGGACAGCGGAGACGGAGATGGCATCTACGGGGACAGCAGGGTGTGCAGAGCCTTCTCCCCTACCACTCCCTCAGGAACGACTTTGGAGTACTATGCTCCCATGACGGAGACCATGGCTGTCACAGAAGTCAGAGCACAACTCTGTGATAAAGCCCTTCAAGAAGCACAAAACAAAACAAACAAACAAACAGCAAATGCTGATCTTCCTGAACCCCAGCAAAACACTTTCTTCTAGGTCCCCAAATTACTAGGTTGTTCCAAGTTTCATATCAACACCCAGAAACACCAGGATAGGTCCCAATTATACGCCCTTCAAATACTCCATATTAATTTCCAAAATCAAGTTCTCCACAAAAAGTGAATACACTTTAATGTTTTCTAAAGCCCAAGAATCTAGAATCTAAAATCCTTAAGTTAGCAAAGCAGTGTGGCCTTGGCAACAGAACGTGGGTCACACATTTCTAAGTGTGCGAGTATTAGGAACCTATCAAAATGTGGCGGCTGTATGTGTGAGTGTGCACATGTCATGTATATATCTACCAAAATGTAGCCAGCTATGAGTAAGTATGCACATGTTAGGTATCTACCAACAGGGGTTAAATAAACACACAGAAGACAGGAAACAAGGAAGAGGAGGGTATCCTGGCAGAGACTACCTCTAGGTTAATTTCTTTAATCTTCAAATTTTCCACATGGTCATGCATACGAATTAAACAGAGATTTCTGTCAGCTCTTAGGGTCTGCCTCCCTGTGTGTGGGCATCCTGTCTCCCATCCCTGATGCTGTAGGGTCACTGTCAAACCTGAAGAACCAAGCACACAGTCAGGCCAGGCCAGGCCAGAAACACTATGGAAACCTCAGACCTGTTCCTTCTCGTCTGCAGTGAGACCAATGCAGGACCACGAGCTAAGATCTGCCGGTTCCACAGGTACGTCACTTCAAGAGGAAGGAAGGGAGAGAGGCTGGCACCTGCCCTCACTTCACGTCACTTGCTGCCCTGAGGCTTCTTACAGGAAGGACCAGGCCTGAGGTGAACTCCATGAGCTCCCCACACTGCACAGTACGAGAGAGAAGTGCACTCAACACTGAGCAGTGTTACTCAAAGGGACCATGTGAGGACCTGCAATGGGCAGCTCCAAGGGTGTGACTCCGAGGGCGTGGCGAGCAGCACCTGCGTGCACGGCTGGCTCTTGGCGGCCAGCCCACAGCCTCAGGTGCACAGGAGCTCAGCCTGCTCACCTGGCACTCTCAAACACAGGCTACCCTCTAAGAGTATCTTCAATTGAATGAAGGCACTTCTGCTCCTACCTAATCAACTAAGTAAGTAGACAAATGCTGAAGAGGTTAATCAGGCAATGGCAGGCAAAGTCTCCTGCCTTGAGAGAGAGTCTGGACTGTAACTAAGAGCAGGAGAGCAGGAGGAGCCTCACCACACCCCACCACACGTAAGCCCTCCTCAGGATGCCATGGAGCTCCACCTCCCCACCAAGAAGTCACCTGGAGTAAGGGAAAAGGCTAGTGTTTTAAAAGCAGCACTCACAGGAGGACTGTACACATGGCCATAAGCCCCAATGGGCAACTGTCATTCCACAGGACTTTAAACGATGAGCCAACCACCAGTAATTATGGCACCTAACTGGATGCCCCCCAATTAAAGAATATTATAAAAGTATAAAATAATTGTAAGTCCAAAAAGGTAAAATGTCAAATTTAGAAATTTAAAATTCCCTAATTCTGACTTTACAAGTATTAGTGAGCAACCAATTTAATTAAATTCCATTTTTAAATTAAAACATAAGTATATCATTTTCCCCTTCTTGTTTTTCCCTAAGATCCTTCCCACATACCTTACCCCCTCACCTCTGACTGCTTCCTCTCAAAATTATGGCCTCTTTTTCTTTGTTACACACACACACACACACACACACACACACACACAGAGTGTGTGCTGGTGTGTGTAGGGGTATATAAACATATAAACAAACACATGCTCAGTATCTTTCACAGTGCCTGCCCAGCTAAACATTACCATCGCATGCAACAATGATGATGTTTTTACTTTAAAATTAACATGACTCAATCCCTTATACTCAAGTTTCTTTACATCCAAGATGGAAGATCCATTCCAAGCAGGTGAGGTCACCCACAATGGTAAATAATCAATTAGGTTAGCATGAAAATATCTTTGCAGCACGTAGCACACAGAAAATATGTGCTGTGGTTCTAAGAAAATGAACCACAACTATCTTTGGTTTTATAAAGTATCCCTACACAGTCCTTAACATGAAATGGACACTGGTGGATGTGGACACAAATCCCAGCATCATCAAGTTCCTGCTAGCAGCAGTGGCCAGGACAGCACAGGCCAGGGAAGCCAATGCCAGTGTCACAGTCTGAGTCCTAACAAGATGTGAGCTCACCTCCATTCATACAGTGACAAACCTGCAGACGTTCCTCCCCCAAAACCCAGGAAGGGTGATTACAATAACCTACAGATTCCAAGACAACTGGTAAGGAAAGATAACTAATGCATGTAGCCATGGATGCCACTGGTCCTGCCGCCATGACCTGAATGCACACGGGGCATCTCTGAACACACTGCACATCCCTGTGATACTGAGCACTGTGTGTAGCTATCAAAACAGTTGTTCTTTCAAATGTGATTTTTAAAGCTATGTAAGAGAGCTGAAGATGTGAGATTTTGCTCAACAGAAAAATAAACTTCTAAACCGGGCGGTGGTGGCGCATGCCTTTAATCTTTAAACTTAGGAGGCAGAGGCAGGCGGATTTCTGAGTTCGAGGCCAGCC
>NC_034594.1:20524383-20559607 GCF_900095145.1 Mus pahari | reverse complement strand
CACACACACACACACACACACACACACAGGTGAGGAGACACGGACAGACACTCTTAAATGACATTTCCTCCTCAATATTATATATTAGTTTATAGAGAAAAACTTAATGAATATCCCCTGAAGACCCTGAAAGATCATTACCTACTTAAATTCCTAAGCAGAAAGGGCATTCACACACTGAAATCTGCAGAGCTCCTCCTCCTCCAACCAGGCTAAGAAGAATGATCAGATTATGCCGCTTCCCTCTCCTGCCCACTGACAGCATTGCCAATTTCCATGTTCACACTGCATCCAGAATGAAGAGGAAAAACAAACAACCCACGCAAAGCTACAGGCGGCAGCAGCAGCACATTCACACCCAAGCCTACACTAAGTAATCATCAACAAGACACGGCAAACCTGTAAGGAGCCCAGGCTACACCGTGCACTCTTAACAGCTGATCTTTCTATAGAGAGAGTACTACACCTTGGGCTAAAATACATCACAACCGCTGGTCTAGCTAATTCTCCTTTAAACTAACAGAAGCTTGTAGAGCATTAGCTGAGAGCAAATGGGATCTCTCACATCTACACACCCTTATGTAAATACAAGTGGATCTCTCACATTTATACAGCCCTCCCATAAACACACATGGATATCTCACATCTATACAGCCCTTATGTAAATACAAATGGATAACTCACATCTATACAGCTCTTATGCACACACAAATGGATACCTCACATATATACACCCTTGCCTGAATACAAATGGGTAACTTGAATCTATACTGCCCTTAAATAAATACAAATGGGTACCTCACGTCTATAAGCCCTTGCATACACATAAATGAACCTGATAAGAATTTACATTACAAGGCAGGGGATAACAGCACAATGGCAACAAGCCCTGAATAAATAGCAATACTCTTTCTCAACACTACAAGCTCCCAGACAGGATCATGTATACATCAGTGAAGAGATGCCGCCCTCGAAGACTCCTTAGTCCCTCCCATAGCGTCATGTCCAGGTTCTTCACATAACCAAGCTCACTGGTGATACAGACCCATACCCTCACCCACTGCAGCTAGATTCACTCAGGCTGCCAACAAGAGCGCCACGCCGTGGTCTTCCCACCCACACTGTTCCTGCCCGCTGAGCCTGCTAACCAACACCCAGTCCCTACTAATAAGGCACACGCCTGTCTGCGACTTTCCCAGGAACTGGCTCTGCACCTGCGTCCCTGAGAGGAAAGGGAAAAGCAGACAATCTGACTCTCATCAAGACAGGCCTCTCCATGAGCCCTCCCTCCCAGAGCTGACACCTGCAGCTCAGCTGCAGACCTCCCCTATCCGCCACCCAGGCCCCAGCAGCATGAGCCCAGAAGCCTTGATGCTGGGGCAGGTCTTTTATTCACAACCAACACTTCCTGTGGATCCTTTCTGAGCCCCAGGCCACAACAGAGGTCATTCTGAGAGAAGAACATGTGGGAAACATCACTGAGGAGAAAACAGACTCCCTGGTTGATTGGCGGTCGGTCGGTCTTTAAGCTCACCATCACTTTTCACTTGACTGGACTACAGGAGCTCCCATTAGTTGTTTTTAAAGGAGCTCTACAGATAGTCACCTGTCCGATGCCACCTTCTTTTCCAAGCAAGAAATGTATCGTTTGTAGCTCAGTAGTACAGCACTTCTCTAGCTTGGGTACACAAGGGCCTCATTAATCCCCAGCACAGAGAATAGCAAGAATAACACAAAGCACGTGGCACATGTACACGTGTGCATGTACTTTATACATGTCTCATAGAGACAGGACTAAAAGAGAAATACATTGAAGGGCTCCTGTCAGAAGAGGGAAGGACTTGATTTTTCATTGCACTCTCCTGTATGCTTCACTTTCTGCGTATTACACATTTATGACCAGACTCCACCTTAGAGACGGAGGGTCAGACTTGAAATCCATCTGTGGCGTGAAGTAACACACCAGGGGGCTACAGCGGCTACTCAGGGGACACAGCGTGGGCTGAAAGCACGAAGCCCAGAGAGGAACTAAACTCCGGATTCATAAATAGCCAAGCTTAAGGCTAACTTACTTTTTAGACAAGGTCTCTTTATATGACCCTCACTTTCCTCAGTAATCCCCGGGTTTAGGGAAATGCTGGTGTGTGTGACACAAAGACCCTGCAAGCTCCTCAGGCTGCTGCTGAGCTCTTTCTAAAACTCGGGGCTGGATCTGATTCAACACTGAGTCAAGGTGGCAAGTGCAGGAGAGGGACATTGAAATAGCTTAAAAGGAGTCAGCTCTATCTAGCTCCTCATACCCTATGAAGGCATGCCCCGAGTGTGTGTGTGTGTGTGTGTGTGTGTGTGCGCGTGTGTGTGTGTGCGTGTGCATGTGTGCATGTGTGTGGGTGAGTGTGTGCGTGGGTGTGTGCTGGTGTGCGTGTGTGTGGGTGCGCGGGTGTGTGCATGTGTGTGCGGGTGTGCTGGTGTGCATGTGTGTGGGTGAGTGTGTGCATGGGTGTGTGCTGGTGAGCATGTGTGTGGGTGCGCGGGTGTGTGCATGTGTGCATGTGTGTGCGGGTGTGCTGGTGTGCATGTGTGTGCGGGTGTGCTGGTGTGCATGTGTGCGTATGTGTGCGGGTGTGCGTGTGTGGGCTCACTTTCTGTTTGGCTCAATTCTCAGTTCCCATCTGAAGCTGCACAGTAAATCCTCATTGACTATTGAAAGAACTATCTTTTGCCACTACATCATGGCAACAATGTACTCGACATTCTACCAGATGTTGCTGTCTCCCAGCCTCTGGGAACTTGGCTCCATGTTTTCTTTTCTTGATATAAAAAATAAAAGAAATGGCACAGATGTGGTCCAATACCCAAGGGAGCTTTCCCTTTAATCACTGCCCATGTGACCTCCATGATCCCTCCCCCGACATTTTCCTTTCTCTTAGTGATGATGTTTCCAATTACAGCCCATTGTGTGGTCCAAGATGACATCACTCAGATGGAGGGGGTTGTTACGGGTTGGTTGTTTACATCAAAAATACATTAAGCAAATGAGATTCTTAGTTACTTAGGACCATCTCAACAACTCAAGTCCCCTGGCCTGCTGCGGACCTTGAGCCCCAACTCCACAGCAAAGCCATGTGCTCAGGTTAGGTGATCACAGTCTCTTAATGTGCCAAGGAGGGCAGAAGTACGAGGGCTGCGATAACTTCAAAGTCACAATCTCTTCGTAAACAAGTATGGTCCAACCTTACCTCGGTGACATCCATAACCTTGATGGCGGCCAGCTGACCCGTTTTAACATGTCGACCCTGAAGACACAGAAAAGAAAGACTGGTCAGTACCAACACTCACAACGGTTACTCAGATGAAGTGGCTAAAGTCTCTAACACAGCCTCCCCCATGCTTTTTCTGTTACTAATAAAAGGTAACATGCTTTTAAGTGCATGCTCATAATAGAACAACAGAGCTGATAAAAACGAAGACAGAAGATCAAATAAATTCAGATAAAATATCAATTATTTTTCTGGTACGTTTAATGTACCTAACACTATCTCCAAGTTTCTCAGAAGACTTCCATTAAATTTACGTGTACGTGTGTACGTGTGAGCTTATTTATACTACATGTCACTATCTCCAAGTTTCTCAGAAGACTTCCATTAAATTTACGTGTTTACGTGTGTACGTGTGAGCTTATTTATACTACATGTATTCAGGAGCCCATGAAAGCCAGAAGAGAATATCGGGTCCCCTTGGATCTATGTAGGGGCTGGTAATCAAACCAGGAAGCCGTCTCCAGTCAACTTAAGTAATCTGTTTTTCTATATATCAGGCTCAACCTTTTCTTCAGTGGCCAAAACAAAACAAAACTAAAATACCCCAAAACAAAACCAAACAAACAAAAACAAAAAGCCCTCAAGATATTTACTTTATGCCACAAATGGTAACTGAATCTCCCTAGTGGACCCCAATAGTTACTACTTGATTTCACAAATTATACTGAATGTCCCCCAAAAGTCAATGTGGGGAGTATGGAGACTATTATCCTGAGAAGAGGAAGTATACAAAAAGATTCAGGGATAAGGAAAATAACACCATAACTGTAATCTTTGATCTAGGTCCTAAACTGTGTAGCTTATTCAGACCACTCTGTATGTAAAACAAAAACAAAAAACCAAAAAAATAAAAACCCTGTGTTATCACTCTCCTCTCTCAAGGATGCGAGGGTGGGTGTGGTTATCACCTACTCTCTGAAGCAACTAGGAACCACCCTGCTATCGTAAACATAAGTACTTTTAAGGACTCCATTTTAAGAATGGCCCTTCTGCAACAATGCAGAACAGGAAGAGCATCTTCACATTTTTCCAAAGCCAGTGTCTTCTCTTGTGACAGGAAGAGTAAATTTATAACACCAAACCCAAGAGCGACTCTGCATTTACTTACAGAATTGTTCAGAAACTCAGATTATAACAAGGACAAAGCAGTCATGGAAAATGGTAATATGTGACAACTAGTACACTCTAAATAACAACGAGCATGTTCAGTTGTTATCCAGCCCATGTCAGAGAGGGCACAGTCGGTCTATACACACACAGACACACTTCGGTCTATACACACATAGTCTATACACTGGTATATACACTTTACGGCATCATGGAGTACAGCAGGCAAGATGCACCAATGTGGGTCACTTGAGCTAACGTAAGCCCAGAATATGAGAGTCTGTCCCTCTGTCAGGAATAACATCAAGTAGCTCCCATGACAATGTCCACACGATCACATTACTCTGACAGCAGTCACATGACTATGGCCGCTCAATCACAAAGTAAAATTGTGCTTTTCTTGAACCCAAGAAGGGAGAGTGCATTTAAGACACACTGTAGTCCCCCCTCTGACTCGGCCATGTGACAGACGGGTCCAACAGTTCCCACACAGCCCCTCAGCCCTCCAGCCTTTCTAGTGTCTACTTCCAAATCAAGGAACAAGCAGCCTTGTCGTGGCTAGTCAGGTGGTGGTGGTGGAAGGGAGCAGCCAGGGAGTTGTTTCCCTTTGAGAACACAGCTATGCTAGGCTGGGTAGGGACTCTTTAGGTGCCTGATACAGTGCCACTTTAGATTACAGAGCTACAAAACCCACGAGTCTGTCAAAACGCTCTGCAAAGACTTACACTGTGGCATCTTTCTTTATTCCAAGTACGTTAGTCAGTTAACGTATCCGCTGTCTGTGTCATTTCAGACAGTGTGCCTGCCTCACAGGAACCAGAGTTACCCTCAGAGGAGAAACTTCGCAGCTTTCGATTCATTTCTGCCTTTTTCTTTCTTTCTTTTTTAAAATTTTAGGAAAATTAATGTTTCCTTCTTAAGAAAAACAAAAAGCAGCCCTAGGCTTGGCGGTGACAGGAGCTAAGCAGAGCGGCCTGTTTCCCAGCTCTCCGCCAGTGTTTCTAACCAAGTCAAAACTGCCACCTTGCCCTTACAGATATGCAATACATAACACACATTCCAAGAAAAATCACACCTACAGAGTATTAGAGGTCGGGACACCATGGTAGCCTGTCTCCACCTTTGAGGAAGTCTGTCCCTGGCCCACAGAAGGGCAGAACAAGTGATGTAAGGGCAGCTTCCCCTAGCATCAAAATCCTAATTAACAGATGCATATTGCATAATCTTTACCTAGACCACTTAGACCTCCTTAATATACCTGACGGTTCTCTATGTCCACTGACAGGGAACGTCTGATGGCCTCTTTCATGGTAATGGCAGTTTGGCCGATACATTAACACATCCAAGAAGGAAGAGAGAGAGCTTCTGTCGGTCCCTAATCCACAGGGACGGTCCCAACACTGCCTTCTGCCACATCCTCCATAAGAGGTTTCTTTGGCTAATTGGTTTTGGGTTTTTTGAGACGAGACCTCATGAGACCCTGGCTAGCCTCAAAGTCCTGATCCTTCTGCCTCAGCATCTCAAATTCTAGGCTTACACATGCCCAGCTCCATCACACTGTTAGACTCATCTCAATTCACCCGTACAATCCTTGCTGCTACTGCACACCTGGCAGGGGGTCACTATAATGGCGCCCTGTTTCCCCTCATGGTGCATGTGCACATTCTCTCCCTCTCCCTATCTCCATTCCCCCCCCCCCCCCATTTAAGGTCTGTGTTGTTCGGCACCATTCAACCTCAAGATAGATGCAAAAGTACACAAGGTTTTTATTTACTTTATGAAACTAAGCAGCTGCTTAATTTGGGAAAAGTAAATGTTTTCTACCCGACAGTACAGACAGGTGCCAGGTCATGTAACCTCAGCTCCACAATCATGCCCTTAAGGCCTGCACATCCTTGTAGTCTGGAAGAGCAGAGTAGACAGGAGCCCAGGCTGGCTCTGGGGACACTTGGTGGACAGGTATGTCTTGAGCAAACACCTGTGTTCCTCACCGAATCTAATACAAGTACCACTACCCTCATCTTATAAACCAGAGAAAGTAAGCCTTAGAGAGAGGACCCACTCCCCTTACAGGTATGCATGTTAAACAGACACGTCCTATCTAACCAAACTAAACAGAAACCTCAGGCATATTATTCTACACATATTGGTAGTGATTTCTAATGCACAATAACCAACAACAAACAAATTGCCAATCCCTGGCCTGGGCCTCTTAGAACATATGGAGTATGAGAACAGACTCAGAACTCATGGGCTGGGTCTCTGAACCTTCTATAGGCTTTTGTCTGCTGCCACAGTTACCTCACTGGCCCTTTTAAAAATAAATACTGGAAATCAAGATGCTTCAAATGTGTCTACAGAATTTAGTCCATAAATGCTTAACAACATGGTAACTACTCAGGAGATGGTAATCGGGAAATGTTTGCTTGAGTTCACCTGTGCACGCATGCGCACAGAGTATGGAGACACACTACATGTATCCAATGAGAGAAGCAGTACTTGTACATTGTAGTAGAATCACATGACATTAAGAAACTAACTGTTCTCCCTTGCCAGGAAGGGCAGAAGAGTAGTTTCCAGGAAGCAGTAATCACCTGCAGAGAATCAATCAAAGGGGAGAATGTGGATTTCCTCAGAACAGGAGCTGCACACAATCTTCCCCACGCCCCAGAACAAGCACAAATAAAAGAACACAATGTTTACAAAGGATGACATCCCTGTCACAAAACCATGCAACCTCTCAGCAGACAAGCAGGCAGGAATGGCTTGTCGTCACTCTGCACCCAACCAAGAGAGATTCCCACAAGGTTAGAGAGCTTTCATCATGGTCTGGCTGCTTCTCATCTGCACTCAACGATAAACTTGGTTTCAGAAACCTGTTCCTAGACATCTGAGTGAGGTTTGGTGGGGTTCAGCGCATGAATCAACTAGTGTAACAAGCAAGAAATACTTAGCTTGAATGCTCAGTGCTCACATAAAGCTGGATGGAGTGTGTCTGCAAGTCTGGTGTTCCTATGGCAAGAGGAAGGCAGTGACAGACGCCAAGGAAGTTCACGGGCGGTTAGCCTGTGTCTGACTATCTGCAGTCGACAGAGATCCTGTTCCTCAATGTAAAAGGCAAGCACCCAGCAACACCGAGGTTATCACTCTCTGACCTCTACACAAATGCACCCTCATTTACACACTCAACACAAAGAGACAATTGTATTTAAAATAAAGTCTATGGAGGGGTTTAAAAAGACAGCTCAGTGGTCATGAGTATAGACTGCTCTTCCAGAGAACCTGAGTTTGACTGCTAGCACAGGGAACTCACAACCAGCTGTAGTTCCAGCTCCAGGGGATCTAACACTCTCTTCTGGCCACTGCAGGCACCTGCATGCATACATACATGCACATGTGCATGTGCACTCGAGCACGCGTGCATGCACACACACATACACACGCGCGCACACACACACATTTTTTTAAAAAGAAAAAAAATACCTAAGGTAGAGATGTTAAGCTTTTCTAGTACACAAGCCAAGCTCAAGAACAAACATAAAAAGATTGCTCCTGTTCCCACAGAATGTGCATGTGTTTACCTCAGATCCAACCTGAGGCCTGCAGAGAGCAAAATGAGCCCCAGGACTTCCTAAACCAGTGTCTGCTGGCTTCTCGTGCACCCTAGGATTTCAGGATCGCTTCTTCTAAAGACTGCTGGGCAGGGGAGAGAGTCTTCTCCAGGAAGAGCCCACCAACCGCCTATCCACTGCCGAGTGGTCAGCCTGAGTGTGCACACCAACCGCCTACACACTGCCGAGTGGTCAGCCGCGACGGTGTGCACACAAGTGACGACTGAGCAGAGTTCCACTGCCGAGTGGTCAGCCTGAGTGTGCACACGAGTGACAGACTGAGCAGAGTATAGTGGATGTCTACATACATACACATGGGGATGGAACCACAACTAATGAAAGCGAGGCCATGAACTTGAAAGAGGGAAGGGAGGGGTATATAGGAGGGTGTGGGAGGAAGAACAGGCAGGGAGAAATACTGAATTTTAATATAATCTCAAAAATATTTTTTAATGTTTAAAAAAATGGACTGAGAAGACCAGACCCAGATTCACCTCTCCCTTACACACAGTTCATATGTGGAAGGAAAGCCACGGAATCACGCCATCCAGACCGACAGCGGTGTTCCATCTGGACCACGAGAGGTCGGCTCCAAACTTCCAAGGCCCTCCTTGCTCTGAGTTATTTCCAAATGGCACATGGAGCCTCGGCAGCCCTGTGGTAACCAGCGTGTTCAGCACTAGGCGGTCTTGATGACCACCAGCCATCCATCCAATCCGAAGGCAGAGACCAGTTTAACTGGTTCTGTACTGTGAACCTCAAAACCACAATCTTCACTATGATTACACTTTTCCAGGAAATGCCTCTAAAAAAAATTAGCAGGACAGATAGGAGACACGGCAGCCAGACAGCACTCCACGAACCATCTAAGACAAGGAAACGTATCACCAGCTCAGGGCACCGAGAAAACAGCTGGGTGTTCAACATCTGCCTGCCCTGCAGGAGAGCAGAGCATGGCAGCAGGAGCTACAGTCTCACCTCTGACCCCTCCCAACCCCCCACAGGCGGCTAAGAGCATCTGCTCACAGCTGTGCAAAGCTCAGCCTCTCCTGACCCGTGTGCAGGTCTCACTCTGACTCCCCCACCCCCACCCTGCACATGGATAAGAGCTGTGCAAAGCTCACCCATCGCTCCTACTTCTTACTACAACCAACATTTATTGTCGCTTCTCTATCTTCCAGGGCCAGTGCTTCAGATGAGCAGGCAGGCAGACAAAGGAAACATAGGAATGTATATTATGGGACCTGTCAGAACTTGTGTTTTAATAGACAGAACACCTATTCTCCTAAGAGTTTTAGATTAGAAACCTCAGCATTGAATCATGCTTTCTTCCAGTAAAAGCTACTTCTCTGAAAGTAACACTAAGGAATACTGATGGTAAGAGTGGAAAGCTAGAGCAGACAATATGATGACTGCTTACGCCACACCCATCCACAATCAAGAGTCTTCGTCTTACATAGCTGAGCTGGCAAAAAAAAAAAAAAAAAAAAAAAAAAAAAAAAAAAAGGTAAAATACATTATGTACCATGTTTTCTTTAAAGAACTGATATGAATGAGAAACTTTGTAAACCTTGAATCTTTGAGTACCATAAAAATGCTTTTGCTAATGGCCCAGGGAAATTATTATGAACACCAAGTACTAACCAGACCTGCAATTAGAACACTTCAGGGAATTATTATTCCCGGCAATACAAAGGCTAAGTCATCTGGGCTCTCCATATCTGTTCTGTCATTTAGAAATTGTCCAAAACACAGCTTCTTACACAGTGGGTTCAGATCCCAAAAGGGGAACATAATTGAGTTCGGGGTGTGTCGGTTTGAGTACGCCCAGCCCGGGGAGTGGCACTATTTGGAGGAGTGTTAGATTAGGTCTGTGGCTTGCACTTTAAAACCCTCAACCTAGCTGCCTGGCTAGTAGCCTTCAGATGAAGATGTAGAACTCTCAGCTCTGCCTATGCCATGCCTGCCTGAATGCTGCCATGCTCCCATCTTGATGATAATGGCCTGAATCTCTGAACCTGAAAGCCAACCCCAATTAAATGTTGCCCTTTATAAAGTTGCCTTGGGGGCTAGAGAGATGGCTCAGCAGTTAAGAGCACTGACTGCTCTTCCAAAGGTCCTGAGTTCAAATCCCAGCAACCACACGGTGGCTCACAACCATTCGTAATGAGACGATGCCCTCTTCTGGTATGTCTGAAGTTAGCTACAATGTACTTACATATAATAATAAATCTTTAGGCGGTAGCAAGCGAGGCCCGAGTGAGCAGGGCTGGAGCGAGCCGAAGGTCCTGAGTCCAATTCCCAGCCAGCAACCACATGATGGTTCACAGCCATCTGTACAGCTACAGTGTACTCATATACAGCAGGTGTCGGCCTGAGCTGAGTGAGAATCTAGGTTATCTTGTGTCTGGTACCACAGTACAGGGAAGTACTAAGTACAGGTAGGTAGGAGACAGCACAATGGGCAATGCATTCAGGTCCTCAGCACCCATGTCAGAAGGAATACTGGTACTGAGAGCAGAGAGACAAGAGGATCCAAGGGGCTGGCTGCCAGTCAATGAGACCCTAGCCAATCAGTGAGCTGTCAGTGAGACCCTACTCTAAACATTGCATAAACAAGAGAGATGAGTAGAGGGAGGCACCTAACACTGACCTCTGATCTCCATGAGCACACACACAGCAACCACTACTCACCCATCCTACTTATTGTAATGGCAACCATTTATCCAGAAACAAACACACACACACACACACACACACACACACACACACAAATACACACAGAATTGTAGTGTTATCTCCTTACCCAAGAAGTTTCCGTTCACTTCCCCCCGTGACTTCATAGCGCGGTTCACTTTGTGAAATGACACCCACAGCATCACTGCGGTACTGATGTGTAAGGGAGAGCTTGCTGAGGCACTGAGGGGCAGCGGCTCCCACTGGCTCAGGGACAAGCATCTCAGACACTATCTAAAGGCAAGGGATCATGTGATAAAAGGACTCTGACTCCATTCTGGCCTGCTGACCTGCCCATGGATTCCCACTTAGCACCAATCTAAACCTTTAATTAAAGTTTGCAAACGGCTGCTTCTCTAACCTATACTGCTCCTGAGCCTATCTAATCAAACTGTGAGCACCCCACTGAATCAGAGAATGAAAAGGAGAAAAAGATCATTATAAAAAGAAAGTCATGGTGCACATCACTGCTTGCCTGTGGCTCTGTGGGCAGTGACTCAAGTGTTGCCCAACAGTGACAAAGGTCATTCGCGGCCAGATTAAAATAGGCTCTGTGGTGGCTTGCTCTGGCTACACTGATGCCATTTCATGTTACCCTGGTACCATATTAAGGTACTTCCTGAAAGTTCTACAGCCAGAACCCACTCTGAAAACTCTAAGAGCCGGCTCTTGCCCTTGGTCATTTGCTGACTGAATCAAACATCATTCCTGTAGCTTCTGTGTTGTAGGGTTGTGGGGAAGTGTGATATTTGAACTTTATCTCTTTCTGTTGAATATTACAAAAACCAGGGAGTTATGCATCTTCCTAAAGTTTACTAGTGCGTGCTCAGGGTAAAAAGCAACGGGCTTCATACATTTCTATTCAATTATAGCGTGAACTTTGGGCATATTCCCTCTCTGTTACCAGCCCTGTCTTCCTTTCCTCTCCCACTGATTTGCTTCTTCCACCTTTAAAGTCCAGACTTCCAGTTTGCAGCCCAAGTCTAGTTTGATAGCATTGGTGCCTTAAGCTGGGCCAAGGCTGAGCTGACAGTGGCCCCATAGGCTACAGTAGTGATCAGCATCTCCCAGCCTTCCTCACTCAGTCATGAAGGACTCTTGCAAGGTACAGGCCACCCTTGGGCCTGAGCTGAGTCTTTGGGAGACACTACTGTTGCTACTGTGTGGCCTTTGTTACCTTTAGTCAAATGCACTTGCTTGATCCTATCTGAATCTATGGCACCATATCCCATGGAGAATAATATCAACACACTTCAGTATTAACAGCAAAACCCCAGTTCTCAGTAAGAAAAAAGTTGTAAACACTACCCTGAATCCCATGTTGCAGTAAGCTGAACCCTGAAACACAGTTAATAAGATATAGAGCTGTCTCCTGGATGCATGGAATGGGCAGGCACTGGATTAACATAAAGGCAGTACAAGAAGCAGGAACCACGAGGGGCTGCTGGAGGTGCTGACAGAGCTGACTGAGCACTCCCGAGAGCCCCAACTCTGTCCTCTCACTCCTACACACTAACCTACCATGCAAACAGGACCCTGAGAGGTAAGACTTATGGCAGACACAGGCAAACTGTCGGTAGGGAGCGTGTCCTCCCTTCACCAGCTATAAGCTGTTTGGTGGTGGTGCTTGTTATTTAAAGTGCTAGAAAAAGAAGGGAGGGAGGAAAAAAGATGGCAAGTCACTAATTCCTGGAGCCTAAGCTCTCACCATCATACCAGTCCAGGCCTGCACACAGCAGGCAATCAGCTGAGGGTTTTCAACAAATGATGAAGACGAGCAACAACCCTCTGTACATACAATCTCAACAGAGCAGAGCCAGATCCTTCAAGCTCCTGTGTCCACCTTTCCTTCTAGGTTTCCAGGTAATTCCATGGAAGCAGCACCTCCTCCAACAGACCACCCAGGGGTAAGTTCATTGAGATACAACTTCTTCACAGAAAACACAATGGAATGGAGGTGGGGAGAAGAAAGCAAAGGAGAGGAGGGGAGGGAAGGGGAGGAAGAGGAGGAAAAGGAGACAGGGCCAGACACCCCAGTTGCCCCATGTACTCAGCCTCACACACTGTACACCATAGCCATGCAGAGCTACTGAACACCACCACATAGGACACTTCAGGGATTTACATTGATAGGTGAATATAAAACCTACAGATGAGAAGCTACAACCTTAATCCAACACTTAAAAACTAACAACTATATAAATACGGAGGCGGGGGTGGGGGCGGGGGGGACAACGAAAACCCTAGTCACCGTGAAGATTAACCCAGAAATCTGTGATAATACAAAACCCTGATAGCTAGCTGGAGAGGCTCAGGGCCTGGCTCTGGAGAAGGCCTGTAGAGCTGGCTGTAATCTGTGGCCCCTAGGGTCCTCCAAGAGCACTCAGAGGTATATTTCCTAGGAAAAGCATGGCTCTCTCAACACTGGGAAATCAAAGAAAGAACACACTGAAGGCTTTAGGGTAAAGGATCTGTTCTAACTATAGATTCAACAATCCATACATGTTTTTAAAACCCTATCCAGACTTGTGCATACAAAGAAAACTGGAGCCACTTTTACTTGACACTTTTTTTAAAAAAGTAACTGGCCTGAAGCAGCAAAGACTAAAAGCCCAGGAGGTACCTGAGCCCTTGATTCACTTTTCCCGTTTTCTCAGTGGGGAGTCCTCAGACAGACAGACAGACAGACAGACAGACAGACAGACAGACATATCTGCTCACTGCTGTGTTTCCTGGCATTGTCTTCTCCCCTCCCCCTCCCCTTCCCTTTTCCTACTCTTTCACTCAAGAAATTCCAAATTTATAGTGCATGGTGATCCAGGATGTTCAGATGGAAAAGATCAAAACCAGGACAGGCAGAATTCCTACCCAGACTCGAGGATCTTCAATGAAGCGCATGGAAGGCCCAGTTAGAACACAAAGAGCATGAGACGGACAAGCGTGGGACATCTCTGAACCCCACCCCACACCAACAATAAAGTGGGCAACACTCCTCTGAAAACCAGACAAGGCAAACCTGAGGATCCCACGCAGTGGCCCACCAGAATTCCCCTCACTGGACACCCAACATCTCAGGAAGGATGAAGGCTGACACACCTGTGCAACTTTTCTTTTCCTCCTCCTCGAGTGGAGACATAAAAGAGTTTCACTCAAGTTCCTGGACAGTTAAATCTCCACTGTCCTCAGTTTAAGAGGAACAAAATGTGGGTGAAAATAAACTATTTCAATAGTTCTGCTTTATTTAATTGGTAAGTGTGCTCTCAATTTGATACTTCAAAAGAATTTTTTAAAATTTCATTAAATATCATCAAATAGTACTGCAAACCCTCCTTCAGGTGCACAAATCCTCAAAAACCAAGTTTAAAAGGACTGAGAGTTCGAGAGACAATGATTCTGAATGGCAGTCCTGTCGCCTAGACTCCAGTTATAAGTCTGTGAGCCTCTGACCCTCTCCTCATTGGGGGCCACGTCTAAACACTACCTCAATGTCCTTCCCATGTACCCTCGGCCATGACTGGTGATCCCAATCAAAGAATCTCAGTAAAGACAGCAGTGTCTGCTGAAAGCTGGCCGAGGTGACCCAGTTGAGGTCAGCAGTGCTCCTACTGGGCTTCTTGGCCCTCTAAGCCTAGCATAGCCAGCCGTCAGGCTTTCAGCCACATGCACACTGCCTCCCTTACTCCTCATTTCCATCTCTATGTAGGGAAGAGCAGGTGTCCAGGAGGCCTGAGCCCTCCCTCAGGACCCCTCCCTTCCACAATGCCAGTCTTCAACACAACGTGTGACTGAGGGATGAATACGTGGAACAGCATGGTGAACTATGTATGGACCTACATTCCACTGCATCCTGGTATGGTTTCAGACCACCTAGTGACAGCTGTCTGCCCAGCATGGCTGCCTATTCTAACAATTTTGGCTCTAGGCCACAGAGACATGAATGGCCCAGGAACCCCTGGTTAGCCTTCTTAGTCCAATGCAATGGAGAAGATTAAAGGAAAACACTGAGTGCTAGCTTCTTAACAAACAAAGCTAGGAGGAAGATAGGCTGTTGCTAATCACACTGTGTGCACTGCCAGTTTTACACAGTAATATTTCTATTCTGTAAAAATTCAAAATGAGCCAAATTCAAAAATTTCAAAATGCAAAATGGTGGTGCATGCCTATAATTCCAGCACTGGAAGACCAGGCTAAAGAGAAGGATCAAGGGCAAGCCAAGCCTCTCTTATGTATGGAAATGCTGCCTCAAAATATGTGCATGTGTACGATTCATGATACCAAACTATTCCTATGATTATGATATTACTATGATTATAATTACCACAGCCACATAGGTAAACAGCTTAAGTAACTATAGTAATACGGTACATGTCAAGGGAAATCTATACAAATAAATAAACATTACAAAAAATTAAGAATATCTTTGTTTCAATTAGTTATTCAAAAGAAGTTCAGAAATAGCTTTATATCAAGTGACTGGATTCTTTGTATTTCATATTAGCCCCACCCTCAAGAGGCAGTGATAGCAGTAGGGGCAGGAAGGGAAGGGATAGTGGCCTGGGTACCAGCAGTGTGCACTACAGCTCACTCTGGCCAGTTACTAGACAGCAACAACCATTGAAGCAAATCTCATAGCTAAGTAAAGGATAAGACGGCTGGCCGTTCTAGCACCAGTTAGAAGGGGGGTGCCTAAGTGAGGAGGAGGCTACCCGAGCTAGCAGCCCCACCAAAGGTAACTCTCAGGCTCACACCAAAAAGTACCACAGCTGCACTTCCCAAAGCCTGAGATTAAACAGTACGGCTATTTTGGAGATTACAGATTATAATAGTACAACCAAGGCCAACGGCACCAAAGTTGATTAAAGAATAAGCCTGCAAACTAGACGCTAGGAAAAATGGCACTTAGAGAAAGGATGAACTCTTTAATCCTGAATTAGGTGGGAGGATCTAATACAAACCAGGTTAACTACAGCCCCTTTCCACTCACCGTGCAGTGAGATAACATACTTCCACTTCCGAGGAGTCTCAAACAAACCACTGCAGTTCTTTCTCATTAGATCAAACCTTATCAACACATCTCTCCATGGAAAGGAGCTGGCTGACCTAGGCAAGCAGAGCTTAGAAACTCTATTCCAGTACAGAAAACATAAAGGGAAATGAAGACAAAGATACCGACGCTGGAAACAAATGAGAAAAAACACAAGTAATATTTACCCTTTTAAAGAAAACCCTGAAAAGGGGGAGGCAAGGCCCTCAGTTATAAGAAGGCGTCAAAACAGACAACTCGACATTAGAAGCTTAAGGTTTACTTCCTTCCAAATACCCAGTCAACTCTACTTGCATGTATATTTACAGACAAGAAGACCGAGGCCAAACCTCAATGAGGGAGAGATAGATGCTGCTCAGGCCCCAGAACCTTTCTACCATCCACTTAAGACATTTATGTCCATACTTATTTTGGGGAAAGTAAATTACTCAGGTGAGTGGCAACTGCTGAGGTAATGTCATCCTTTCCAGGTTATGAGACCACAGCCACCATCTTCCCATGCTAGCCCCTCCCTGCCCCATGTCAGCCCCGCCCCACACTGTCTCAGTACTGCCTCTCACCGTGTCAGCCCTGCCCATCACCATCAGCCCCGCCCACATCGTGTCAGCCCCGCCCCTCTCCATGTCAGCCCTGCCCCACACTGCCAGCACTTAATAGCACCACAGGGCACCACCACACACTCAGAAAGTAGAGGTAAAAATCAGTCAATCTATTTTTCAACGTCAAATTCTTGTAGCATTGAGAGCAGGCAGCCACTTCAGTTCAGTTTACCGAACAAAAGAGAAATTCGGCCCAGAAACAGTCAAAACAAGAGCATGGGTCCACAGAACACGGTAACACAGAAGTCCTCTGTGAGACCCGTCCAGGACCAGCGGAAACAGCAGGAGCACCCCGTGCCCTAACCACAGATAACCCTTGTCATCACAGCAAGTTGGGGTTGGGTTGGGGTTGGGTTGTTGTTTGCTTTACTTTGCTATTTTTGACTTTTTGGCTTTTTAAACTTAGTGGTGGAAAGGACAACATGGGAAGGACATCCCTTAAAAGCATCCTGGGTCTACACTTTAAACACAGTCTTGAAAGTCACTGTTGCAGGACAGAAAATACCGTTTTGTCTATTTTAAATTGTTCAAACGTAGAAAAGCAAGGGTCACATGGCCCTATACATAATGACTAATTGTTTACTGTCGAGATTAAGCGCCTGCTAACAGAAACATTCATCTAGTTCTCCTGGTAAGACAGAACCACTTCAAACGAGACCTCAAGACACCCCTTTCTAAAAGATGGGAAGAGCGCTGCCTAGCAGTTTTCAGATACAATTATCAGAGCCGAGGAAATCAATGACCCCCATATTACCCACAAATTAGTCTACACTCATGCACCACACTCTAGCTTGCTTCAACCATCTGCCTCACTATCTTCTCTTGACTGTGTTGCTGCAAATGTGAAAGCCACACCTCCTCACACACATGCCCATAGGTGGCATTAACTGGGAAGGTTTTAAGACCTTTGGAGACTTGCCAGGAAGTATGTCATTAGAGGTGAGCTTTGTGGGCAGGCCTCGCTTTCTTTCCACTTTCTGCTTGCTGATAGTAAACACGGTACAGCCAGCTGGCTCCCTGCCCCCATCGTTACCTGCCACCAGGAACTTAGCCCTCCTTACACTGCAGCCAAGATAAACATCTCCCGGTCAGTCACATAGGTGGTCAGAGCATCAAGAGTATCTAAGACAGCACACCGGCTTCTTGCTACAAAGTCTCCAGGAGAGCAGCCAGCTTCTTGCTACCGTCTCATGTTTTGAATGTACCTGACTGCTCCCTTGTATTACCTGTGTTGATAAATTTGTTCCTCTTAGTCAGAAGTTTACCTGGCTTGATGCAGATTAGCATCGTTGGGAACCCGCTCTGAATCGAGGCATATCTATAGTGCTGCCACATAATGGAGGCCACTGGACTATGTGCCAGACACATAATGTAGGCCATCAGACTGATAGAAACATTGTCATTTTCCAGTATATTACTCTTGGAGACTCTCTGAATGTAACCTACTAGCTTTAAACTCTAGAAAAGTTTGCTTCACTCAGTTCCCTGGGCTGGAAAACCAAAGTACTCGTACATATTCTGGAATTAGCTCTGGTTCTTCTCCATTTAGAACAAATTAACTGGATGAAAATTTGTTTTACTAGCCCCACCCATTTAGTGGTCAAAAACCCTAAAAAACTCTGACCAACATAAGCCACCAAAGGGTGTGAGAGTTCCACACCATCCAGTCCCTTGCTGTGATCCATAAAGGCACAAGCAACAAATGGGCGGGCTTGTACTCTTTAAACCACAAACCAACTCACATGCTACCTACAGCAAGCAGCTCTGAGAACAGGGGCCTTATCCACTCACTGAAGTGGGAGCTGAGGGTGTGTGCAAAGAAGCAACGCTTCTCCACCTTACTGAGCCTTCTCCACCTTACTTAGCCTTCCCCACCTTACTGAGCCTTCTCCACCTTACTGAGCCTTCTCTGGAGCTGTGCTGAGGTTAGGTGGACTTAGGACCCAGCATCTAGTCTCACTCCAAGGCAGGTGTGTAAGAAGACAACCTGGATCTTCTGACTCTATGCTGTTCTGGCTTCTCTTTCCTCACATATCAAATGATGCTCATCTGTTATAGTTCCATACATGATAGCTACTCAAATTTATTACCATACATATTATATCCCTGCCCCTACCCACTCAAAGCAACTGCTGAGAACCAGCATCAAAGAGACCACTACTTCCCATAATCCTCTCCTCTACTCCTTCCAATACACCAGAAGGAGGGCCAAGTACTGAGGGCCCAGGAGGAGGAAATTCGTATTAAGTCAGAGACCCTCTTGGCCCTCTGCTAGTTCCAGTGAGACAACAATACAGCTTTGTGTACCACATGCTTGGGGGTTGGGGGAGGGAAGGGGTTCTCCACAGCAATTTAGAATGAGGAAATTATGTTTATTGCCAGACTTTTGTTAAAGGGCTCCCATTTAGATGGCTGTGCCCTTAATAATCTCCCCCTGTCCACTTCAGCTGTTTTACCTCGACAAGAGCTGACAACTCAGCAGATGGCATCAAAAGTACTTCTGTACTGAGCTGAATGGGAGAGCCAGGGCCTGGGCCAGACAGAGGCTCTATTCACAAGTGCCTCCTTTGAAAGCTCCTCTGCTGCTCCAAATCCTAAGTCTTCAAGTCAATGCAAGGGGAAATCTTCACTGCCCAGAGGGGAAGAGAGGGACGGGGAGAACATCGACTGTGCTACCTGTGCCAGCCATGGATGGCTTGCCAAGTCAGCGTAGATTATGCATCACATCGACATGTGATGCCTACCATATTGTATACTCTGGATCAGGATTTCTTCTAGACCCTCAAGATGAGGCACCTCTAACTGAGAAACACACAATCCCTGGTATTAAAGCCATCGCCCAGGTCACAGCATCACTGGTTACCACGTTCAGTTAAAAGTTCACTTCCCATCACAAGCTGCCTGAAAACGACTGTGCTTGACAGAGGCTCCTGGTTCTATTTTTCCAGCCAAAGAACTAACTAAAAGCATCTAAGTTGGCCAGTCCTACAGATCTGCTGGGCCAGCACGGTTCAGGGAGCTCACCAAGGTGAGCTCTGGCTGCTTCCAACTGTGACTGCCCTGTACAACTTCCAGATCCATGCTGTGTGCACTCAGTGCAGGTGACAGATGTGGCACCTATGATGTCAGACACACAGACTCAACTACTTATGCAATATCTCACAAGTGTCTCTGTAAAACCCAAGCCACCCTGTCTGCAGTCATAAAAGAAAAAACAAAGCCTCAAGTCTTCATTAGCATAATCAGGAAAATGAAGTGCTTTGTTTACATCAAAACCAAAGAAAAGCATTTCTGCCCCGGTAGAATATTTATTGTTTACAGTGTATTTACTGCTGCAGTAGAATATTTACTGTTTATAGTATATTTGTAAAGCACAAAAGCTGCATAGAAACCTTATTGTCTGAATAATTTGCTTCCAGGAGATTTAGCAATTCCAAAGATAAAAACAACTGGATCAGTCCTTCCTAAGTGGGAGATGCATATGACCCCAGCCAGCATGAGGAAAGAGCAAAACTTGGCCATATTGTGAGTTTGAGGCCAGCACAGGTCTAAAACAAAAGATTCCTTTGATTTATCCAGTTAAACAACTCAGCTTTAAGCTAGATTTTGTTTTAAACTCTACTTTTCTAATCATACTTAACCTCCACTTAACTACGTTGCTTTACCCAGTTAATAGGTTGTTCGTTATGTTTGGGAGTCAGCTTAAGGTTCTGCATAGCATAAGAAGATGGAGACATTTTTGCAGAGCCAATCATTAAACGGAAAGGGGGCGGAGTTAGTGAGAACTCTGTTTCATGACCTCTGTCACCAACATCTCCCTCCCTGCCTCTCTGTCCTCCTAGGAAATCAACAAACTTGAATGAAATACTAAAAAGGTGGTGTTATGCAAGAATCTTCAAAAATGGAAAAAAAAATCTAAGAGCTCTTTCTAGGAGAAAACCAAGGAGACCAAAGGCAGGGAATTCAGATCGCACAGACGTTTAATATGGTTTAACAATAATTTTCAATGATTCTCTGTAAGACACTCCAGTAAGAAACCTAAATAAAATAGCACCCCTTTTTAATAGCAGGAGGCCCCCAAAAGAGACGGATTTAACTTGAGATTGTTTAACTTGAGAGAACAAGCTGACACGGGGTGTGGTTACTTCTGATGATCTGACACTGGCTGAGTTTCTCAAGCCTTTTCCTTCCTTTCTTCAGACCAGCTGCCTCCTCATACGAGGAAAAGCATCTAAGGCCAAGCTATAGGAACCTCAGGACAAAGGATGCCAAGGAAACAGTGGGGAGTCAACTTGAGACCCGAGAGAGTTTTATACAGACACTGAGAAGACAAATTGACATGGTGTCCTCAAGTCTCTCTGTACCATCATCCCTTTTTCAAAAAGGATGTAAGATAGCATTATCACCACAACCACAACACACAAAACGTCTGATTTACCATGTTCCAAGACAATGAGTTCTATGATGAAATCCACTGTTATATGGCAGACCATTTTTATAAAGTTTTATTTTCCCATCAAAATACTCAATGATCGATCTGCTGGGCAGTGGTGGCACACGCCTTTAATCCCGCCACTTGGGAAGCAAAGGCAGGCAGATTTCTGAGTTCGAGGCCAGCCTGGTCTACAGAGTGAGTTCCAGGACAGTTAGAGCTACACGGAGAAAGCCTGTCTCGAAAAAACGAAAAAACAAAAAAATTAAAAATTAAAAATTAAAAAAAATACTTAATGATCGGTTACTAGTACTGTACGTTTGATTTACTGAAGAAAAATTCTGGCATGAATTTACACTTTGATTTTTATTATTTGCAAACAACCGATCATTATACTATAGACATGACCTACTCCCTATAGTTTTTATTAATTGCTAGGATTCTCAATTTTTACTGAGGAACAGACATAGAAACATAGTTTATTTGCAATGTTTCAGAAACTTGTAACAAGTATTCTAGAATTGCCAAGAGAGGGTGATCTAAAAATAGGTTAATAGGTCATTATTCCAAAAGCGCTCACAAAATAATACCACAGCAATGAGTTTCTAATGTCACTTAACTACATGAACTACTACTGCTGAAGGTTCCTTAGGCCTAAGTTTTCCACTCATGTACCTTCTATCTCAAAGCTACACACAAATCCTTATGAAGTACTCTCAACAACTGAGACCTTAGAAGCTAAGCAAGCCCTGCGTCTGTGTTCTCCATGAAATAAAATACAAAACTCACTACCTGTAGAGGTGTGCCTACAGCTTCAGTAACAGCGGGTAAATGCCTACAGCTTCAGTAACAGCGGGTAAAGCCAGTGCTAACGCCAAGCTGCAGACCTAAGTGGTAAACAAGGCAGCCCGGGACAAAGAGGATCACAAAGCACACAGGACAGGGGCACTGGGTCCCTCCTAACACTAGCACCATAAATGCCACACTGACCTTTAACTACTGAAGGATCAGTACTGATTTCCCCAGCTACAAACAAGAACAGGCTGGACTATGTGGTCTCCTCAGCTTCCAGATGTGATGTCAGCTACAGCTTATATTTAGGCCCAAAATGAAATCTCGCGGAAGGGTCTAAGAAGCAGCACTTAGGAGCTATGGTTTATTTTAAGATCAGAGTCTTCATGACCTCCTGAGATAAAGATGGGTCAAACGCTAAGAGAGGGGCATCCATTGTTCTCATGATGTACAGGCAGAAAGCTAGCATGCCTTTCTACTGAGCAGATGCTCATCTCACTGAGCATCCACAGCAACAAAAGGAAACTTGACTCTCTATCCCTTATCCCTAAACACACACACACACACACACACACACACACACACACACCGCACAGAACAAACCAAGACGACAAACACCACCTCCCCAAGACCAGCAACACTGAGGGCATTGCTATACTCCACGTGCCCAGAAATGTTGGGCACACGGCCAGTCTCAGCAGTGCAGAGCCACTGTCCCCAGCTCCATGAATAACTAGCCCTGAGCCTGGGAAGGCTCACTAGGACAGCCACTTCACAGCACAGCCACGTGGAGAGGAGCTGTAGCACTGGCTGGGTTTACTTCCTGCCCCTATGCAGTCAACCAAGAAAAACTGCTAATTGTTAGTTAAGATGTGTATACATATGACTCAAAGCCCCAAAATGCTCACAATGCCAATATTTTCACTCCCAACAAAAATGCCGGGTTATATCTTAATACTCCTTTCTTGCTGTACAGAACTAAGAGCAGGCGCAGTCAAATCTTCAATGACAGCTAATAATGAAAAGGCCAATGGCCAATGAGAAAGCAAAGGAGGATGTATGAATGCACAAGGTTCTGTCAAGTCCTCTCAGACAGTAAACAAGGAAAGGATGAAACGCTGCCGACTTCCATTATCCCTTTTATCAAACTTACAATTCAGCTATGGCTAAGGCTTCCTGCTGTACAGTTGTGTGGCCAGCATGCCTGTAACAGACACTTCTTAATGCAAACACAAAAGCCCGTTTATACATTCTGTCCTGTGCAACACGTATCCCAATCCCAGAAAAAGCCAAACTCAGCTACTAACTGTGAGGATGAAGGATGCACTAGGGACCAGAAGCCAGGTCTGGGAGACATGATGCCCTTCAGCTCCTCCAATCATGTCCTAGACCCGCCCAACACTAGCCTTGTAGATTTTCTCTCCTGCAGAGTCCTAAAGATGGAAAGTGGGAGGGTGGGAACAAACAGGGAAGAAGGCAGGACAGTGTCCTCTTGCCAGGCTGAAGCACTCACTTAGTCCCTAGTCCTGGCCATGTGAATTCAATCTGTGTGACAGACAGAAAGCCTTTACTAGGAAACCTACAAGAAATCCTTTATGAATTTTAGGCTAGAAGACAAGAATTTTTCACTCTACTTAAAAAATATATATGTATCAAAACAAATTCCATTTTTAGAAAGCATTTGACAAAATCTTGTCATTTTGTTATTCAAGATTCACAAATCTAGCACAGGCAAATTCCTCATTAACTTTTCTAAACTAATACAAGATGGGGGGGGGGGGCTAGCTGTCCATACCCTCAACTACCTCAATAGGTTACTCTAAACAGATAAAAACAAATACATTTAACCCTGCTGCTCACTCTTGTGACACAATACATAACTCAGTAGTTAGTCTCTGTCAATGTCACTGTATTATGTGGCCTTCTTCTGGGTTTCTTTCCAACCCTCTTGGAAATGAATAAAGCAAGAGGCTCCCCCTCTTCCCACCACTGAGATGTTGAATTGCTGGTTTTAGTGCCAGCCAAATGCCAACCTCATTCTCCCACAGCGCTCTCCTCGGGCTCTAATTCACTCTGCTTCTAGCTCCCACAGAAAAACAGGCGCATAACCCACAAATACACCAGCAACCAGTTCCTGGGCCTGAGCAGCAACAAGAAGTCTTACTGTTAACAAATACCCTATACAGACTCTCAGTCACAGAAAGAAAACAAAGGCCATGCAGATAAATAGTTAACAATGAAAACCAGCAATGTTGTTCAGGGCTAGGTACTCATGCTAGAGCCTGGCTCCTCTCTTACTAGGAACACCCCTCTGCATACGAGCAAAGGTAACGGCTGGGCATCTGTGACCCCTGGAAGTCCACGGGAAAAACTCCAGCAGGAGACAAGAGGTTTGCTGAAGAGCAAACCATGCAGATAATTTAATTCTTTAAGCCACAAGAATGAGGGAACTTGATAAAAACCACAACTGATTAATTCCAGAGCAGCAGCAGAACACCTGCAAGTGTTGGCAATGTCTGTAGTGAGTACTGTTTAAATAGATTACCTGTTAGACTTGGGGATATTTTTACCAGGTAAAACAAGACTCAGTGGTTATTTGTGAACAAAATGGCTGGAAAGATAACTAACTAAAAAGCTAAAAATGGCTCACACACTTGCTGAAATCCCTACAACTGTGTTTCCCAGGTCAGAGCCCAATGAGGCCACTCAGTAACTTCATTTCTTCTCAATAAAAAAGATGCAACCCCACACACACACCCGGGGAATGCATTTCGCATTTTGACAGCCTCCTCAAGGCAGCATAAAGAAAATGTTTGTGTGCAAAATACCAAAACACACTCAAACACTTCTATTTCAAAGACCTCAGTTCACAACTCTGCCACCGACTAGCTCTGTAAAAAGTCAAACAATCTTCATGAACAGCCATAATCCGAATTCTCACTGCCTAAGAACAAGAAAACAATCTGAAGAATGAACTGAGCCAGTATAAGCAGAAGCAGGTGCTACAACTTGTAGCATGCACAGAACACACAGCAAATACCATTGTTGCCACAGTCATTTATGATGCAGACGGAGCCAGTACTGTCCAATGCTCTCTCTATGCTGCCCTTGGTTCCATGACTCTATCTGCACACGGTTGCCAAGGCTCCAGAACCTGGCACCAGGAAAAGCAAGACAGAGGCACTTTTGGCTGGCATGGTTTTATAGGCAGACACAAGACAGGGCCGGCAGTGACAATACAGAATGTGCCTGTAGTTGAACTTTTCAGTATAGTTCAGTGGAATGCCCTTGAATTCCAAGCCAGCACCTTTCAGGATGTAGTCACAGACAGGAAACTCAACTTTATCAAGTCTCCCATGTTCTCTTCAGCTCAATGGAAATACGACATCTCAAACAGATTACTGGCACATGAGAGCACTGACACACGAGAGTGCACACCACCATGAACCTTCTGGATCATCCTGTTTCTCTCCCTACTTCTTTACCGTGGCACTAACACCAAGGAGCTTCTGTCACAGGCATAAGCTTGTCAACTAAGATCTTGAGAAAATGGGTGGAGTGTTCAATGAATCAGGACATGAGAAAATGCAGGTTAATAGGGAGTGGCATCCTCTCTTCAGCCAAGAATGAACCAATGCAAAACTGACCCAATGAGGTAATGGCTCCTGTTAGACAGGCCCATGAGTCACTGAATGAAGGGCTGGGCACCTGGAACACAGCTGAGAACACACCTGTCCCAGCCTGATGGGGCTCCCCTCATTGACTTCCAACACTGCCTTCTTTTCCCTTCCTCATGCCATCAGACTTCAACTTCAATATACTTCAATCCACTTTAAAACTCTGGAAGGAAGGGATGGTTCCAAGGGAAAGCATAATAAGAGAATCAAAGAACTGTACAGAAGCACCCCAAACAGCGGAGAGCACTGCTGGCTACCAGCCAGTAATCCTCACATGCTCAGCAACAAGCTCACCACCATAGAGGGCAAGACTACTCACAGTACTAATACAAAACACTGCCCAGGAAGCTGGAGAACCACAGCACACCTAACCAGGGATGGTGAGAAGCCGGAGAACCACGGCACACCTCATTAGGGATAGTGAGAAGCCAGGGAACCACGGCACACCTCACCTGAATGGTGAGTACTGTGCTGGCTCCTACAGCTCTATGTGGAGTCAAAATACAATGGAAAGCAGAGCCACTTAAGAATGTGAGTATGCCTGACATCCATGACTGGGATACAATGTCTGCTAAATGTATCACTGAAGGCATTCAAGGTGCAAAGATCCTGGTGTATGAAATGACATTTAAAGACAGTCTCCGAGTCAATTACAAATCTTTTCCTCACTCATTATCTAGCATGTCCACCTCAACTCTCAGTTCTCCATGCCTGCACACCTACACAGGAACTGGAGATGCACGAAAACCCGGAGAACCCAAGTAAAACTCCGCACACAGTTAGTTATAGCTTCTTGGAGCCAGACTTTGGCTACTTTGTGGGTTTTTTCTTCTACCTTTCTCCATCCTTTCCACCCTTTCGACTCACTAACACTAGATAAGAGAGGAAGGAGGAGGAGGAGGAGGAGGAAATAAAGAGAGGAAAGGGATGACATTAACGTTAGACTATTTCATGCTGACTAGGGACATCAAGTTCCTTGGGTATTGTTTGATCTTTACAGTCAAGATAGCTAATTTCTTCTTGTTTCTTCTTTGTGCACAACTACTTAACAAACTATGCCAACAACAACCACCCACACCACCTCTTAGGGCCCTAGTATTTATAAACCCTCTAAAAAGTCCCCAGAATTTCAAATTTCACACAATCTCAGAAACTATAAGCTGGCTGACAAAACCACACCCCTGCTAGAGCATGTGGCAAATCAGTCAGCTGCTGTGGACACTCTGAAGCATCCTCATAGGCAACATCAGGGATTAAAACAAAAACACTTTATTTCTGTGTTTTCTAAAGAAATTAAAATTTACATTATAGCTTCTAAATTATGTTCCTCGTAGATGGCATTTAAGTCCCTAACAACCCTCCCATGCCTGAATGAAACTACCATCTGCTTCAACACCTACTATGGAATTATCTGCTCTGTACCTGTTTACCTCACTGTACTGTCTGCTTTGTAAAGGCGAACAGAGGCCATTTATTTCTATAAATGGAAAGAGCAATGCACTAACACTCACTAGGTACCCAAAAAACACGTGCTGAGGAAAAAGGACAAGAAGTGTCACAAGAGGCACTTCATGAGGCCTAAGGCTGTGCTATTTGTCATAATTCCATGCTGTGTCTGGGAAGCAGGAAAGGAGCAGACTCTTGGAATTCTACCATTCTACCCCACAAGCATGGCAGGAAAGGAGGAACAGCATTGGGAAGACTTGGCCTACATACAACCCGCTCAGGGCTTACCAGTGACTTCGGCTATTTCTTAGTTGACTTCTCCTGATAAGAATGTGTGTATGTGTGTGTAGCCGGGCGTGGTGGTACATGCCTTTAATCCCAGCACTTGGAAGGCAGAGGCAGGCAGATTTCTGAGTTCGAGGCCAGCCTGGTCTACAAAGTGAGTTCCAGGACAGCCAGGGCTATACAGAGAAACCCTGTCTTGAAAAAATAAAAAAAAACCACATGTAAGTGCGTGCATGTGTGTGTGTGTGTGTGTGTGTGTGTGTGTGTGTGTGCATACTGTGTACAAGCTTTCTTCACAGAATGCTAACTCATAACACAAGCACCATTGTGAAAGCTCTGTCCTGCTTTCCAGGACACACAGGAGCTGCGAGTGGCACAAGAAAGAATGCTGTGTGAGGAGCAGGGAAGTCCTGAGTGTGTGCGCTGACATGAGCTTGGCTGTGCCAAGGCCCAGAGTCTCAGCCCCACGGAAGGAGCTGCCGAAGCCTGCCCAGGTGTGGCTCTGAGGAATGGCAAAGGCCAAGCCTTCCCTGGCTCTGCATGCCAGAGCCAGATGATGTGTGCAGAAAATGTCCTCTGCAGCTTTCTTTCCCTGGATGATGATTACAACCTGAAGGCTGCTTCCCTGCAGACACTGCTCCTGCAGAGATCAGCTAAAGCTGCCTCCTTGTGTACAACCATGGCTCAGTGTGAATCTGTATGTTAGCAGCCTCACCTCCTTTTCCAGCTGTATGCAACAACCCTGTATTTAAGAAACACAATGTGTTTCCAGGATGCTGCAGCTTTCCCAGAGCCCTAGAGCACCTGATCCCACCTTCTCTGTGTCCCCGTGTCTGCTTTCTTCACTCCCACATCACCCCAGCCAGGGTTTGGGGACTCAAGCCATGCAAGGACGTGGCACTGCCTCCTGTCTTGCTGCTCCTAGCACTAGAGCCCAGCTGTCATCCTGGAGACAGCCAAACTACCAAAGTGAGAAGCAAGTAAGATGACAGCTCCGGAAGGGAGACGCTGATCTGGATGCCCAGTACCCACCTAAATACTCCTGGTGCGGCCAGCCGGGCCAGGATCAACCAAACACAAACACACACACACACACACACACACACACACACACACACACAAAGCCAAGTTTTTACAAAGTGGAATGAGAAGAAGGAACAGCAGGTGGCTGAAGCAGCATCCACCGCTGGGTGGGTATGAGTTTGGACAACCTTCTCCTGTTGTACCATCCTGCCAGCCTGGGTATATTTCCTCATTCTTTATTTCTAGCCTCCTGCCATCCCAAGTTCAGGGTCAAGAGTGATGAATATAAATTATATGGACACTTAAAGCTTCAGTTAGTCCCTCACCTCACAGCAAACTGCCCGACTTCAGAGTGGGAGAGTAGAGTCGTTTGCTTTGCTTTGCTTGCTCATCAGAAGATGTCCTTCTGAGTCCACTCCAGACACTCCCACCTTGCCACTCTTCCAGGGTATTTAGCTCTCAGCAGCTTTACCCTCCCAACTTTAGACTATTCAAATGCCAAAAAGGCAGGGTATAGAGTTATGTGCAAAACCCACTGTGACTCTCCGGGATACTTCCTAAATTACTATGATACTGTTTTACACCCACAGTCTCAGGGTGTGGCTGCTCCTTTGAACACATGGAAAATACATTACAATTATGCCCAGCATATCAATGTGCTGAAGACATTCAAAGTGTGTCTGCTTCTCTGGGCCTAATGGCAAAGTTATTATCAATGGCTCCAAGTTTCTCAAGAGTCTCCAAAGGGTTTCCTCACTAAAATCATTTAAAAAGAGGTAGCGGAGCATAGTGAGAGCAGTTTACTCCAAGCTTAGTGGATTTATCTTTCAAGGCTGTAAAGGGTAATCAAGCTGACTTCTTGTCCCAACACAGGCACAATTAGTACTGAGATAACGCAACAGCTAGTTGTGGTTGTTGATAACTCTGTGTGCCAGACTGCTTCTCTAATCCCTGTATAACTTAAGGGAGGGAAGCAAGTCGTTGGGAAAAGAAGAAATAAACAAGGTTGCCGGGCTGCACCATGCAGACTCCTCTCCAACCGAGCTGCTTTAATTTGCAGTCACATGCAGTTCAGACTTTTCTAATTACAAGCTGAGAATACCTGTTCGCTCCTTTAAGGAAGTCTTTAATTATCCTAGCCCTGCAATGCCTGTTCCTTCCAGGGAGACCAGAATCATCACATCAGATCCTTGGACCCAACGAGATATAGACCTTTTGGGACCTAATTTAAGTGCACAAAAACAATCCGAAACCAAGCTGTTGGATCTGTCTGCCAGTTTCAACCTACACCCTCAGAGTCAACTGTGCCATGGGATGACAACTTAAAAATCTGTCTGGAGAAAAGGGCGGGAACCCAAAAATGCTTTGTTAACCTATGTAGTTGTGAATGGTCCTTTCAAGTAAAACCTTCTATTTCATCAAAACACTTTAGGCTAAAAGCCTCAAGTTTCTATGAAGAATTTGTGCCTCCACACTAGGAAGTGGGCAGGCCTTTTGTGTGCGCAGAAAAGCCACCTGGACAAGTCCTGGAAGTTCTCCCAGGCACCACCCACCCTGCACATGCCGCCACACACACAAGACTCAGGCAAACTCTCTTCTCCCCACCACAAAGGACAGCATGGTGCTCTGTACTACTCAAAGGGCAAATCTGTAAATCTAACATTTAAAATTCACTGAGTAAAAAAAAAATTGAACGAAATTTCATTAAATTATAAATCAAATTCAGCATCAAACAGCCAGCTCGACTGTGTCCCTGGCACTGCAGTAGAGAGCATTGTGGTAGTTTTCTCCTTGGGGGGGTGGGGGTGGGGGACAGTAACCACATCTGAGGTGGGTGGGGCAGACAGAACAGAAACAAAAGGGTGACAGCATCTTTCCAACAAAATCGCCACGAAGCACTCACGTGGCCCTGCCGCATGGGGGCGCACTACACGTCTGTGGAAGGGGATTACAGTGGCTGTGACTGGAGCCTGATACACACCTGATCCCAATGGCCAACCAATGCTCCTCCTTCCCACGAGCTGCACCAGTGAGGGCCGTGACAGACCTGACACAGGACTCTCTTCCTGTCACTTCTAGCAATGTGAGGAAGACTGCCTGTCATTTGTAAAGCATCAAATACTCAGCAGAACTTTTGTCCACTAAGCTCCGCCGCCAGGTTTGTGTTTCCAGTTTAGAGGCGGCAGCAGAGGAAATGGGAAGTCCTTGCTCATGCCCAGGATAGCACTTTACTCTTTGGTACACACACACTCACTGTAAACCACATAAATCGGAAGCACAAAGGGACAGGGAGAGCAAGCAAGGAGGAGCAGGAGGACGTGAGCGGGGAGAGCAGGCAGTGCAGTTCAGGAAACCAGGGAGACAAGAAGCAACTCAACCTAAAACAGCTTGGGGGAAACAACCTCGTCCAAAGTGAATCACTGACGTCAGACAGCACCCGAGCTTACTCAAGGCTTTCAGTACAGAGCCCCATTGCTTTGGACAGCTACTCTATCATTCAATGTGAACGGCATGCTATCATCTACCGCCGCATATTTAATCCATTGCTGACAGGCAGAGCTGCCTCGGAATGACTGAGCTCTTCAGGACTGCTAGACCAGTCCTCCTCTTTCCTCCAGTGTCCAGCACAGCAGCAGTAACAACTGCCACATTCAGCCTCGAGAGACGCTTGCTCCTTAAGTTTACAACCCTGTTAGTCACTATGAATGGCTCTGGTTTTTTTTTTTTTTTTTTCCAAATAAGGGTACTGAGAATCAGATAAATACATTTCATGGGGAACTGTCCCTAACTTAAGTAAACTGAGTTAATTTCTAGGGCTGCAAGTTTTATCACAAACTCTATGTAATATGTAACCACTGTAAAGGACATAAGTTTTCATCTTATTTAAGTAATCAGTCCTGTTCTATACAGCACCATGTCCACTAGGAAAATGGCTGGCAGCCTCCACGGAATGTCCACTACACTAAGAGCCCTGCTCTGGCAAAGTGTACATATAGGTAACGACCCTTGCTTCCATATCAACCTCCTGGTTTTGCTCCTTAGACCTCACATGGTGCAAGAAAAGAATTCCTCAGAGTTGCTCGCTGCGCCTCACTCCTTGTGTGATGATACAAACACACAGGAAATAAATAAATGGGGGTGGGGGGGATGAACCAAGCCACCCGCCCAGCGCACAGCATGTGAACGGTTAAGAGAGATAATGTCTGCTGCTACCTATCCAGTGCCCATAGCCTACCCTCGGGGCTCCAGCAAAGCTCCAGGACAACCTGGGCTACATGGCAAGATCCCACAAGCAGGGCATTTGGAAGGTGATGTCAGGAAAAGGACAAGATGTTCTCCTTCGTATTTATTCCATACATTATACTAAACTGCAGAAAAGTCAGGTCAAGGAAAGTCTCAGGACTCCTGCATCAAGAATACACGCACTCTCCACGTGGCATACGCCCTTATGACCAGTGTTCCTTTGGGGCCACCCACACTGTGGCCTGACATTAACTAAGTAACATGTTTGGGAAGCTCCATCTTCACCCTGAGTGTGGTTTTACAAATGCCACAGTGGTCTGCTGACTGAGGAATCCAGAGCGAGAGCCCTCATTGGCTCACATGTGGAGTATGGGCGGCTCCACCTGGATGCCATGCCTTGGACTACCTTAAAGTCACATACGCTATTCTTACAGGAAGAATGGTTAACAGCATGGGTACCAGGAGGGACCAAGGAGCGATGGGATGGCAAATCCCATTGGCTACTACATCTCGAGGGTCGCAGCACAAGTGCCATCTTGGGTAGTGCACACCACCATCCTATGAGGTCCTCGTGTGCCAATCCAATTCAGTCTCTCGAGGTCATGACCAATTTGGTGGTGGAGACCTAAAGAGAATGCACATGTGAGCAAGCACAAAAGGGGCAAGAAAAGGCAGCCATCCCATGTGCACAGCAGCAGAGCCCTGCCAAGCACAGAGTCCAACAGATACCAGTGTTACTATAGTTTCCGAATGGAAACTGTTTCAGCACTTGCAAGTTCCCAGTGGATTAGGGGCCGGACCTTTATGTGAATCCTCAGTCTCAAGTGTCCCACCTTCTCAATGAAGGGCACTTTAGAGGCTTCAGAGAGAAGTAGCTTCCTCTTCTCCTTGGAGGAGACACAGACTCAACTGTTGCTGACTCGGCCCCGGGCCTGAGGAGCCGAACAGTAAGACTGCATATTGGCTAGAAGCCTGCCACACTGCAGGGTCAGCAGATATTAATTCAGGGCAGTCTTTGGTAGTCCTACTCATCCCTGGAAAACTAAGTCTGTGTAAAGTGAAATAAAGGAGACGAATTCCCATGAGGGCTCAGGGAGAGAGGGGGCAGAGGGGAAAGGTCCTGAATGCTAACAAGCAGGCAGAAATGACAACAGTTTTACTTTGCAAACTTTCATTCAGCTGAGCCACCTGTTCCAAACACAGAGCCTGTCTTGAGTGGTTCAAAGGAGGGGCAGCCGGGAAAGAGAGCACAGGATCTCTCTCCTGTGTGCATTCATCACCATGCTCAACAAGACACTGGGCAGGCCCGCCACAGATTACTTCAGAGCTGTCTCTTATCCAAACTAACTACTTAGTATTTCCCAATCTTACTGTGATCATCAAATGAGACAACCATTAGTAACAGAGAAAGCGGAGGGGACAGAAAGAAAAACCTCACTCCCCTTAGCAAGACCTCACTAGTCACTTGAAGCAACAATGTATATGGCTACATTCCTTGGAACCACATGACCCATGGGATTTCATCTCCAAGTCAAAAACACAGCAAGCTCCTCAGCAAGATAAGGCACCATCGATAACTATGTAACAAGCAGCAGCAGCACAAGGCAGCTGGCCAGATGGCAGCTCTTCCGGATGACAAATAATCTCACAGATTAACGTTTATGGGCAGCTTTAGCACCTGTGCCTCACAGACTCATCAGAATGACTAACTTCTATGACCAGCACCCCAAATTGCCCAACCTCCTTCCTTTCCTGTGTGTGGACAGCTCAGTAGAGAGAATGAAAACAAGCCCCCAACGGGAAAGGGAAGCCTAAGAAGGGTGAGCAAGAAGAAAGGAGCTGCGAAGCCTAATGCTGCCTCTGGGCTCTTAATCTTAGTCACACCTTTCCCACAAATGTGGATGTAGTGCCCAGTGGGTGCCCAAACCTACTCTGTGTCATGGGCACTAACTCTGCATCTCAAAGGACTGTCACTGAGAGTAAACCATGCAGAGCACTGTGACATCAGAACAGGCATTACAGAGCGAGCACGGTACTAGGGGTTAGTCACTTCCGTGGGAGAATTGGGAAAAGATAGGCTAACAGAACTTCTTAGGGTGGCTGGAACTAAGACTAGAACTGGTTACACCAGGCTAGGCTGAATTCAGTTACACAGATAAGCCAGGAGGTGTGGAGGTGAGCCCTCAACACTAAGCAAAGACTGTGCTGTGCTGTGGCAACAGACAAACCTGCAGTTATAAGCAGGGCACAGTGAGGGATCCGGGCAGAGGCCAGCAGAGG
The DNA here is from genome assembly GCF_900095145.1 of Mus pahari. Classification (NCBI taxonomy): domain Eukaryota; kingdom Metazoa; phylum Chordata; class Mammalia; order Rodentia; family Muridae; genus Mus; species Mus pahari. The sequence goes on along the minus strand of NC_034594.1, from coordinate 20,526,012 downwards.
TTTTCAAGTATGAGGTAGGAGCCAGGGCCCGACACAAAGCTTAGAGAGAGCACACAAGGGGATGCATGTTGGGTGGCTTACTCCACACCATGGGCAACCAACACGGATCTCCCAGTCTGTCACAGCATGGAAACTGCACTGACAGACTCCAGCTCTTACATGAACATTTCTAAGTATGAGGTCAGAGGCAGAGGCTGGGCAGGAGACGGCTCCAGTGTGGGATTCAGAAGACAATGGAAGGACCCTGAGTGCAGCAGCAGTCCTGGCAGTGAGTCTGCCACACTGGCTTTCCAACACTGGAGGCCACAGGCTGCTTTAACAGCAACAATTAACTGTCCTGAAAGCACCTGGCAGCAGGCATTCAAAGCCACTAGAATCTGTGTCAAAATTACCAGTTTGCCGTGTCACCTGGCCTGCCACCCTGGCCTGCCACCCCGGCCAGCCATGCGCATCCTGTCTCTATCACTTACGCTTGCTCTGTGCACCTCCATGTCCATTTCCTCGTGTGCCTCCTATCCCTGCAGCAGCCAGAGGACTTGTAAAGAAAAACAGTTTAGAACCTTCAACAGTCTCACGGGCCATACCTTTTGAGCACTATCTGACAAAAACAATTTTGTTTCTAATGTCTCATGGAGGAGGAAGCCTGTGCAAGGTCCTACATCTTCCTCAGATTCTGACCCAGAAGACCCTGGGGAAAGCTGCTGTTATCCTGGGGCCTTAAAGATACATCAGTATTGCATGGGGACAGTTTCTGGCAAATGCTTGCTTCGTAAACAAATGAAGTAGAAAGTTACAAGGGTCAAATGAAATGTTTCTATCACACATAATCCAGTCAATTCACTCACAGAGCCACCTTTTCTTTCCTAAATACTGAAAGAGACACTATCTAACCATCTCAAGTTTTAGTTAACCTGAGACCTTACTGGTACTCTAGAAAGCCACACCTGGGCAGCTACAGAAATGCAGAAGAAAAGAAATGACCCTCCTGCACCCCAGAAAGACCTTCAATGAACCTTGCACTCCAGAAGGGCCTAAGAGGACCTCCTTCTGCATTCCAGAAGGGCCTGCAGTGATCTCCATGATGTGACTTGTTGACCCCAGGGGCTGGAGAGAGAGCCAAATGACTATGAGCGCTGTCTGCTCTCCCAGAGGGTCCAGGTTGCATTCCCTGCTCACTCGCTTCCCCTCTCCCCCTCTCTCCCTTTCCCTCTTCTCTCTCAAAAGTCTGTAACACAACCACAGAGAATCCGGTACCTTCGTGAGGACTCCTCAGACACAGCATAGACACACATGCAAACACAAATGCCAATATACATAAAACAAAATGAAGAATGAAATATAAGAATAATAACAGAGAAAAGCCCATAAGTTATCTGGCTGCTGGCAATTCTTCATGGCACGGCATCCGTAAGTACCTGCCAAACCGCAGCAAACCATACACAGTCTGGAACAATCACATAGTATTTCTAGTCTACACTGGAACCCACTATGTGGCTGTAGTGGCTATTCCTGGTTGTCAACTTGACTATATTTGGAATGAACTACAATCCAGAATTGGAAGGCTCACCAGTGAACCTAATCTGGAGGCTGGGAGATAGAAGTTTCTGATCTGGATCTTGGTATGGAGAT
>NC_034594.1:20505431-20522723 GCF_900095145.1 Mus pahari | reverse complement strand
GGCCCCTTGGTCTTGCAAACTTTATATGACCCAGCACAGGGGAAGGCCAGGGCCAAGGAGTGTGAGTGGGTGGGTGGGGAAGCAGGGGCGGGGGGGGGGGTATAGGGAACTTTCGGGATAGCATTTGAAATGTAAATAAAGAAAATAATAATAATAATAAAGAAAAAAATCCAGCACCCATGGTTTTTGCTTTTAAAGAAAGGGAAGTAAGGGGCAGTATGGTGCAGTGGGGGCATGCTCGCAATCCCAGCACTGGAGAGCAGACACAGGGCTTGTCAGCCAGTCTACCCTACTCAGTAAGCTCTAGATCCTGTAGCAGATCCTGACATCCTCTGACCTCCATATGCACATGCACACAACAGCAACAACGACAATGACGGTGATAACGACGGAAGAAGACACAGACTGTGGGGCTGAGAGCCGGCTCAGCAGTCTTACAGAGGACCGGAGTTTGTCTCTTAGCGCCCATGTGGCAGCTCACAACCACCTACACTCCAGCTTCAAAGGATCTGTCCTCTGACCTCCATGCACACTGAATGCAGGTGGTGAACCTTCCTGCAAGCAAAACACTCAGGCACTAAAGCTAAGTTAAGTCAGGGTAGGGATGGAGAGAGATGCCTCAGCACCCATTTTTGTTTGAAGTGAGCCAGTGCCTTACAACCCCTGATTACCTCCTAGTGAAGCTCCATACTAGATGTCAGAAACAACCATCTTTTGAAAACACTCCACACTTGAGAGATGAGTAGGCCCATACCTCCTTCAGTAGAGGAGGAAACAGAGGCCCAAAGACATGACAGGATCTGGAATCCACTCAAGATAATTAATCTGTCAGTGTCCCAGTGAGAGGGTCCCTCCTGATCCCTTCCTGCCACTTTCAAGCATTAGTGCTCTGGCCACGTTTACCTTCCCAGGCTGTTCCAGTATCAGAAACTTCATCTGCAACTGTATGGACACATCCTGAAAACTTGGACACTGTCCACCAACAACCACCAAGAGTTTTAAATGGGTTATTATCAAACTGGAGCACACCCAAAGACATGTCGAACGCATACAGACAGGAGTGGAGATGCTCAGAAATCTAGTTAGCATCGTTAGGGCAGAAGTCCCAGAAGAACTGCAGAGACATGGCTGGGTGACAGTAAGCCAAGAAGCTTGCAAGGGTCGGGGGTAAAGGACTAACTAGGGGTGCTTAGGAGACTTCTGTCACCTGAGCACATAACTGGACTAACCATCCTCTAATTCCCAGGGTCAAGACTTGCTTTGATCTCCAGGATAAAAACAGACACTTGCAACAAAAAGTAAGTAGTTGGTGCTTTGGAAGAAGAACTTTCAGAAGGTCAGGTCTAAATGTCTTAAGGTAAAAGTCTACAGCTCCCCAATCCAACATGTGCTCTGCCAAGGGCTGCTGCCCCTCTATGCATGTAAGCAACACAGGGGACAAGCTTTCTAAAATCAGATGCCCTCCTCTGGTGCGTCTGAAGATGGCGACAGTGTGCTCATATACATAAAATAAATAAATAAATCTTAAGAAAAAGAAAGAAAAGAAACCAACTTAATGCTAACAGTGACTCTCAACAGTTCTGCACGGATTATTAAGAAAGTAAATTACAGCCTACTCATAAATCTGCTGTCTGTTGATCTGGAATCTTTTGCTTGCCTGTACCCTCATATACAACCAAAATACACGGCCACTCTGCCCTGGATTACTACTACAAAATGTTTAAGAAACCATGAATAGAACATTAATTTATTTAAGTTGTTCAAACTGCATGCAGAGAGAGAAAGAGAGAACCTCCTCAAATATGCATGGCTATATGCTCCTACTATAATGCCAATGTTTGGTGTATACAACATCATTTCAATGACGTGACTGTATACAACAACACACAAAGTAAGAATTTAAAACACAGTCTAGGAGCTGGGGTATTACTAAGAAAAAGGGTGCCTGCAGAGCTTGTTCAACCCTCAAAACAGGGAAAAGAAAAATGAAACAGAAAGAAACAGATTCTAAAACCCTTTCAGTCCTTATTGTTGATAGCTCCAGCTGGCTAATGTTATGTCACCTGACCCAACATAAAGTCATCCAAGAGGAGGGAAACCTGATTGAGAAAATGCCTCCAGAGATCAGGCTGTAGAGCCATTTTCTTAATTAGAGATTGATGGGGAGGGCCCAGAACCCAAACCCTCTGCAAGAGCAGCCAAGTGCTCCCAGCTGCTGAGGATGGGTTCTACTGCTGTGATTTACTCGGGAATCTGTGTCGAAACACTGAAGGTCCTTGTCCCCAATTGGTTTTTGATCGATCAATAAAGATGCCAATGACTGGGTAAAGGGAGCCGGGGGAGGGACCCTTAGATTGTGTGGGCTAGGAACTGGAAGAGAGGGAGAGAAAGAATCACTGTTTCAGAAGGAGATAGATCAAATTTAGAGCTGCAGAAGGAAAATCATCTGAAATGTAGGTGAGAAGAAATGTGGCCCCCAAAAGGGCTGCCCAGAAGTATTTTGGACAGCAAAGACTAGGGTCTGCCCAGAAGGGACAGGGCGGCAAAGATAGATCATAGATTTAGAGGGTGTTGAGTCAGAGTAGTGGAGGGAAATCTATGATAGCTGGGTGGAGGATTAGAACTGCCCAGCCTTTGAGTAGCCAATGCATTTCAAAAATAAAAGTTAATGTGGCACACACCTTTAATCCCAGCACTCGGGAGGCAGAGGCAGGAGGATTTCTGAGTTCGAGGACAGCCTGGTCTACAAAGTGAGTTCCAGGACAGAGAAACCCTGTCTCGGAAAACCAAAAATAAGTTAATGTGTGTGTGTTTCATTCACTGATCCAGAGTCCCTGGGTGGGTGGGTGGGTGGGTGGAAACGTGTGCCCCGCCCTGCTGGGAGCGCAGAGCGATGCAGCTAAACTCACCACAACACTTAGCAACTGAGCATGTCTTTCTGTTCCCTAGGTTGTGATTTCAGGAAATTTACTAATACAACTTAGTGAAGAAATCATTTGAGTTGAGCAAGTTATACTAGGTTGTAATTCTGGGACAGAAGGATTCAATATCAAGTAGTCTGGGCTTGTGAGACCCTGTCTCAATGTCCCTGCCCAGGAAAAGAAATCCTTTGTTAAATGTTTTCTTGATAAGAGAAACATGACTATGTCTATCTACGATAACCAGTATATAATTTAGAAGAAACAAGTTGAAGTGTTCTTGCTGAATCTGGGCAGAGGCGATACAGACTTTGCATCAGTGCATCGGATGGGCAGTCTTCAGAGAATAACAGTTTTAAGACTATTTCCTATGATTCATAGGAATGAAAACCAGATTTGATATTTTGACCTTTTCAAAGCACTAGTCTCGCCAAACTGCACTTAGCATTATTCGTGACACTTTTTCTAATTTAAACTGCCTAGCTATCTGTAAGTGTAGATTTAACGTTTCAGTTTTACAAATGTGACTTTGGTAGTAATCTCCATTATCAAATTAGTAGTCTCAGAGTTAAAAGACAGTAAGTTTGATGGCTATTGGAAACTATTAATACAACATATCAATACACAGAGGAGAGAATCCAAAATCCACCTACAAACGCCTTTGGAAAGGGACATTTACTTCTGTTCTGGCCTGAGTAAGACACCTCTTCCCAGGAGACTGGTGGCCTTGAGGAGGATGACCAAGAGGACTGGCAAGGGGAGAAGACATGGAGGAGCCTGCCCAGGCTCAGCAGGGTGCACAGCTTTGGCCTCTGGCAGCTCTGTGAGAGGAAGTGTGATTCACACTGAGCTGGAGACTTGTCATAAAGCTCCACTTTCCCAGTGGTATTTAGAGCACAGTCCTACCTCATGAAAAATAACCCAAACCCAGCAACAAATCAGCCACATAACAGACCTGCTTTCATCGAGTAACAGCTGCTGGGGTTAGCAGGATGTAGCTGCACCTGCCCAGGGCATCGTCTACACCTATGGCCTTCTGAGTTTGGAGGCTGTTTACCATGGATTACAGGGAGAAAGCAGGAAGAAGAGATTTGAAAGGAAATATTCCGACAGAGCTGCTCACGTTGCTCAGAATCATCTTGGGGAGCTGTAAAGCTTTCTCCCAAAGCAGACCCGCAGCTTTGTACAGTGGTGCAGTTGGTGGTTAACCAAGGACCCAAGAGCAGCAGGTCAGTCTTGCTTGCACAGTGAAGTCACTAGGAGGCTCAGAATAAAATAAATAAAACCAATGCCTGTGCTGCAGCCAGTTTGTACAGCCACGAGGTGAGCATCCTCGGGTGTCCCTTGAGCAGGCACTATGGTGCACCCAAGCAGCCAGTGCTGGTGTGAGACATGACCAGATAGTGAGTTGGAAATCCTTTACAAGCTCTGGTCCTTCCTGTGGAGGAAGTCACGGTGGCAAGAGCCTGAGAGAGCTGCTCACGGTCCATTTCCACTCACGCGGGGAGAGCAGTGATCTGATGGGCTAGTGCTCAGCTTGCCCACTGCTTTATACAGGCAGCATGGCCCCCAGAGACGGACCCAGCCACAGTGAAGATGGGCCTTCCCACATGAAGTAACACAATCAAGTTGACCTCTTAAGTGTCTCAGAGGCTGACCCAACCATTAATACCAACCACAGCAGTGATGACTAATGTCATTTATAACAACACAACTGCGTGGAAAACAGATTTGGTCCACGGTGGGAATCTGCTTCCTTAGTGCTGTGAGAGCTCCGTCCTGTCCTCAGGCTGGTATGCATGACTTCTTATTTCCTTACTCTGCATATGGGCTTATAGTAGAAAACACGTCCTGCGTGGTTTTGGAGGAAGAGACTGTCTCTTACTCGGGGTTTCTATCGCTGCAATGAAACTCCATTACCAGAAGCAGGCTGGGGAGGAAAGGGTTTCTTTGGCTTACACTTCCTCAGCACAGTTCATCATAAAAGGAAGTCAGGACAGGAAATCACACAAGGCAGGAACCTGGAGGCAGGAGCTGATGGGTGCAGAGGCCATGGAGGGCTGCTGCTTACTGGCTTGTCCGCGTGGTTTGCTCACAGGAAGAGAGGAAAGCCTTGGAGTCTCCTCCAAGTGGAGTTACAGATGGTTTGGAGTCATACCTGGGGGTGCTAGGAACAGAACACAGGCACCAGGCATACACATGATATACATGCAGACAGACACTCACATAAAATAAATCCTTAAAAACCAAAGAAATCAAAGCCTAAAAATTAAAACTGATAAAAAATTAACACTTATTAAAGTGCCTACAGTTAAAGCAATAATAAAAAAAAATTCTTTTAAAGAGAGGTTGCAGCTAGGAAGGACATGCAGACAGAGCAACATCCTTAAGATGATCAAGGGGAAACTTAGCAAACCCTAGTCCTGAAGCCACAGGACAGCCTCGTGACTGGCAGAAACTCAGCTGTACCTTCTATTTCTTGCAGTCAAGACTATCTTACCCACAACAACATTAAACAAACATGAAACAATCTTGGCAAAATCACTGAAGTGACTGCAAGAATTTTTAGTCAGTCAACAACTTTCAGAATTTTTAGAAAGGAATGTATCTTCAAATAGCTTAGCAGTTTTTCTCTTTACTTCAAACCACTAGTTTGGAAACTCCGGAAAGTAATTTACTTGAGATAACGCTATCTGTGGGAAGACAAAGATAGTTCAATCAGAGGGGTAGGGGTGGCATTCTCACTGGAGTGAGAGTTCCTCTGCCTCACCCTCGGAACTTCTAAGAGGTGACGGAAGCAGAGTCTCCCCCACAGCTCTGCTTAGAGAGGGCATGCGGAGCTCTGCCATGCAGACCTTTGCAGGAACTAAGAGCTACTCTGCCTCTTCCTCAGCCTCCTCCCACTCATCAGGCTCTTCCTGCCTCCCACCCACTTCTCCCGGCACCTGTATTCCCACAAGCTGGTTTGAAGCTTCTCCCCTATCAACGGCACCTCTTCCTGACTGCTTTCCTAGACTCGAGAAAGAGCACGCAATCAAATAGGACGGGCGTGCATGACAGTCTCCCTGAGTTACCCACTGAACGGCTTCTCCCTGCCCACCCTTGCTGACTCAGAACACAGCTGTGGTCTGAAAGCTGTCACTGGATGGCTCTGCAGCTCTTCCACACCACAATGGCCTCTTGTGTCTCTACTAGAAACCCCCTGTCCTGGGCCAGCTCTGACCCCCTCCCTCGGAAGGCAGGCCTCCTGCTCATTCTCTCTCAAACACTGTTACTTCTCTGCTAGCTGTGCTCTAGCAGCCACCATGGAATCCCGAGTCTCAGCAACTGTCACTAGTGGTAGTGAGGAGGCAGCAGCGTGATTCTGTACTCCCAGGGGGGAGACTCCCAACCTCGGTGAACCTGGGACCTGAGCAGCCATAAAGCCCCTTACCTATGAACCCAAAGGTCAGATGTGGCCATCTCGAATATCCTGCCTCCACTAAGTCCTAGAAAACCTAGAGCCCTCACTAAAAGCTGCAGTCTGTCCACACCATCCGTTTGTGTGGCTACACAAGACACTTCATCCTGCACATGAGATACAATCTCAGTCCAAATCTGGCACTGGCTTAGGTCTGCTCCAATGACCCCTAAGCAGTCCCTAGCCTGCAACACTCTGGGCAGACTTCAATGCTGCATCCTCAGTATTCACAGTGTGGAAGTACTTTGACACCATGGAGTCCCAGGCCCCACCCAGACCTACTGAATCAGAGTCTACTGTAGCTGTACCTGAGTTCCTTTTCAAAGTCAGCATTATTCAGAGCGAGCCCAATCTGATTGTTCTCCTAGATAGCCAATGAGGAGCCCGCACACTGAAAGCTGGGTGTATTTGACTTCCTCTACAGAGCCTGGCTCTCATTTCCTGTTGAGCTAAGTAAAGCATATCTAGCTAGCATTGCCATGCATGAATTGAGGCTCCTTAGCGAAAGCAAAGTCTCCAAGCAATTTGGGTCACTCTGCTAGTGTCCTATCAAAGCAATAGATGACAACTCCTAACTCCTCACTCTCATCTGCAAATACCATAATTAATGGTGACTAGACCTTTGCTAGAATGAAGATATTTTTTATTAGATATTTTATTTACTTTTTTTTTTTTTTTTTTTTTTTTTTTTTTTTTTTTTTTTTTGGTTTTTCCAGACAGGGTTTCTCTGTGAAGCCCTGTCCTGGAACTCACTCTGTAGGCCAGGCTGGCCTGGAACTCAGAAATCCGCCTGTCTCTGCCTCCCAAGTACTGGGATTAAAGGCGTGCATGAGCTACCATGCCGGACCTCTTATTTACATTTCAAATGTTAACCCCTTTCCTAGTTTCCCCTCCAAAAATTCCCTATCCCCTCCCACCTTTCCCTGCTCCCCAACATACCCACTCCCATTCCTGGCCCTGACCCTATACTGGGTCATAGAACCTAGAATGAAGATATTTTTAAAGGTCAGTACTATATCCCCCACCTCAATCCCCCAACATTCAATATCTTCTTTAACATTACTTTAAAAAAGAAAAAGGGGGGAGAAAACTAATGTGACCAAAAAAGTGTTTTAAATGTTTGCCAACCCTACCGTACACCACAAAACTTCTAGTTAACTAGCAGGTGGCACAGCAGCTGCTGAGGGGCTGGAGCAGAGAGAGGGAGCCACTGAGCCAGCACAGATCCAACCCAGTGCCTGATGATGATCAGGAGAAAGCAAAATGACATGGCAAGTCAGTAAGCTCAGAGAGTGGCTTTCACCCAGGAAAGGCACGTTTACTCCCCGTTGTCTTACACCACATAAAAGCATGGAGCTGTGTTTGTCCGTTACCAGTTCTGTATCTGTATCATCTAGTGTAAGCATCTGGCATTAATGTTGTAAATGAATACGCCGCCTACCTGATTACAATGTCCACTGTATTTGCTGTTCATTTTCAGTTAATAAAGCATTAGTACTCAAGCAGTTTTGTCGTGTGTGTGTGTGTATGTGTGTGTGTGTGTGTGTGTGTGTGTGTGTGTGTGTGTGTGTGTGTTGTGATAGGGCAGCTGAGTCTCTCTCAAAATTCCTAGGTGGAAGTCTTACCCTATAATACCTTGGAACATATTGGTTAAAATTCAGAGTCCCAATCCAATCTGACAGATTTCCTTTCAGAAGTAGGAAACTCGACCATAAAGACAAACACTATGGAGGCATGAAAGGAAAAGTCATGAGAGACAGAGAGAGACAGTGAGCCTCCACAGGGCAGGAAGACATGAAGGCCTTAGGAGGCCAGCAATGTCCCTCCCACAACCTCCAGTCCCATCTCTAGGACTCAGGAAGCCAGTGCTGCTGTCCAGCCACCCAGCAAGTGGCCTCATGTTCCGGTGGCCCAAGCGAAAGAGCACAGGATTTGCTCACACACATCTGCTCCTCTCGTTCTTAAGGCCTCGCACTGTTATCACATTCTCTGAATGGTGAAAACTAAGAACCAGGCTAAGCATGATGTCACATGCAGAGAACCCCAGCGCTTGGGAGACTGCTAAATTCAAGGCTAGCAAGGGCCAGCCGAGACAACCTAACAAGACACTGTCTCAAAGGAGTACTGCTGGGAGGATATTAGTAAATAAATGTGCAATTCATGGGAACTGAGGGGCCATGCATTTTTAATTGGTTAACTAGCAGGAAGTAAATGTCAGGCCCAGGACAGTGGGTTTTGTATCCAGAAAAGGTCTATAGTCTCTGGAAGAGCCATTCTTTGACTACAGTTCAAACAAAATGCCCTGTCAGACTGTCCCTAAGCCTTACGTGAGCATACATGGAAATCAGAATGGTCTTCACAACAACTTAGAAAGGACTTTTCATCCTGCCTGGTCAGTATCAGAGCTGACCTTCGCTAAAGAGCAGTTTCCTCAGAGCTTGCCTGTGGAGAGTCACATGGGATAAATGTACAAGTTTCTTGTACATAGTGGAGAGACAATGTTTTCTTCAAAGACCCTCACTGAAATGTCAGCAAAATATGTTCCTTATAGGTTGCACAGAAATACCACCATTTTCTCAGCGTTGAAGTTAATGTCTCAACAAATGTTTCCTCACGAGTGATGGAAATGTATTTTAGCAAAAGCTTCCTGCTCTGCAATTGAGTCAACAGGTTGCTTGATGAATTCTGGGTGCCGGGTAGTTCCTCTTTCACTAAGATTTATAAGCCAGCAGTTGAACAAATTCAATGAAAACTATGCTTTAAAAGTCAGGTATGGAGGCCCACGCCTTAAATCTCGGTTGAGCTTGAGGCTAGCCTGGTTTATATAGTGTTCTAGGACAGGGCTACTCGGTGTAACCCTGTCTCCACCATTGTTCTTTGGAGCCCTGGATCAGAGCTGAGGTCTATCTGCACTGAATGAGAGAAGCATTGAGTATTGAACAGTTACTCTTCCTTGAGGCATTTAGGGTGGCCGCTAAGATGGGCAGACCCTGGAATGCTATTCTTGGTGGAGTCCAGTGATGGAGGACCAAGAACTTTTCCATCTGTCACAGTCAAACTGAAACACTGAGGCAGCAAAGCGCACTCTTCCTAATACAGGAAATATTTTAAGCAAAAATGATTGGGTTTAACAGAACTCTTGGACCAACTGGCTCTTAAAAATGAAAGCAAACTATTACTTAGTGGCCCATGACAGTCTCCAGCCTACCCTAAACCACACGAGACTTCTGTGATATTGAGAGGTATGTAACCTACATACAGAATTTATATATGTTCTGAAAATGCCTTACAGCATCATTTTAAAAGATATTTTACATCTAGATATTGGCGTAATTCCCATTAATTGAAAGATCTCATCCTGTTTTGTATTGTATGACCCATAATTTATAAGATCGGTAAGATCTTGAAATAGCTGGCATTATCAAATTATTCTTTGGAGTATACATAGGCCAAGCAGGACTTAGCAATGTTTCTAGATGCCCCTCACAAAAGCATAGCAGTCTGCTATACAACAGGGTGTATGGATGTAGGAAAACACATCAGTCTGCAAAAGAGGAGGAACACTCACTCTGAGAGGAAAAAGTACCAAACAGAAAAGTCTGCAGCAACTGCGATGCGATGTTCCTAAAACAATGTGTCGTGTGTCAAGGTCCACTGCCAGTAAAAAGATGGAGAGTCAACAGGCTCTTGGATGAACTCTTCCGGAAGAAAGCTCCCACTTCCTAATTTCAAATGAAGGTACAGGAATCAAGACGCTGTGATATCGGCCAGAGACAGACAGACGCAGCAATCACTGCAGTGAAGCTCAGGAGACCAGCAGCTCTCAGTGAGGTCTACAAGCTTGACAAGCTTGTTAAAATAACTGAGTGAGGGAGTTAAAAGTCTTCTCAAGAAATGGTCCTCAAGGAGATACTCATGTGTAAACGGGTGAGTATGTACCCAACTTAAAGCATGCATGAGTTAACCAGCAAAGAACCTAAGAGCTAAAATTACCAAACTAAGAAGAAAACACAGAAATAAACCTTTGTAACCTTGGATTAGGAAAAGGTTCTTAGATATGATACCAGCATCATAAGTAAAAAAACATGCTTTTTATTTCATCAAACATCTGATATCACCAAAATGAAAAGTGTACTTGGAAAATATATACCATCAAGAAAGTGAAAATACAATCCAAGACTACACAAAGATGCTGCACATTATATACCCAGCAGCTGGGACATACAGAGAACACTTCAGCAGAAAATTCATAACTCATAATATCACTCAACTTAAGCAACAGGTAAAAGACTTGAAAAACAGTCCCATAAAAATATTCAAAAGGCCAAAAGCAAGTAAAGACATGCTCAAAGTCATTAGTCATCAGAGACATTCAAATCAAAACCACGAGACAGATAACAACCATGCCCATTATGAAGAATGACAGGTATCACACACATTGGCAAGGATGTAAAAAGTGCACATTCCTAAACTGCTGTGGGAGTGTCACAGAAACTACCCACTCTGCAGTTCCTCAAAAAGTCAGTTAGCACAGATTCCTACAGCCCTGAAAGTCTACACAGGAACTGCACACACATGCCCACAGCAGCATCAACCCTAGGAGCTCGAAGGGAGACATCGGCTGATGAGCCAGTGAACGGTGAATAGCCACCCAATATAACATGACTACACAAAGGGGGACATGAGGTTCTGACACCCACGACAACATGCATGAACCTTGAAGACATCAGGCTGAACAAAAACAGTCATGGTGTACTTCCACTTACAGGAAATGCCTAGAGCACCTCCAGCAACAAAAGGCAGAGGGCTGAGGTGCAGCTGTCAGACACTAGAAGGACCAGGACATGGGTCTGTGTAAAGGATGTCACCAGATTAACTGGCAGTGTAACTCTGAACACACTAAAACCCAGCCAGGTCTACAGAGTGAGTTCCAAGACAGCCAGGGCTACACATAGAAACACTGTTTCAAACAAACCAACAGGCAAACAAAACCTAAGACAAAGCTCTTTCTAAAGTTAAGATGTCTCTTCTACATGTCACTACTACCATCAAAAAAAGAGGAGGAGCTGGGCATGTTGGTGAACACCTTTAACCCCATTACCGGCAGGCAGAGCTCTGAGTTTTTGCAGGTCTAACAATCAATGTTCAGAGCAGCCAAGGCTTAACAGTGAGACCTGGATATTAGACCAGATATGGCAAGACACACCTCACATCCCACACTCAGGAGGCTGAGAGAGGAGGATCTCAAGGCAGCCAAACTACACAAGATCTGACTTCAGGAGAAGGTCTGAAGAAAAGGCTCGGTTAAGAGACCAACTTTCAGATCACAGTGCCCATGGAACAAGTCAGACATTAACACCCACCTCAGCACTAGGGCTTGATTCAGGGGAGAGACTATGCCTCAAAAGACCGGGAGGAGAGTTACAGAGGTAGGCACTGATGCTATGCTCGCTCGCCTCAAACCAACAGTTCTCAGCCTTCCTAACACTGCGACCCTTTAACACACATCCTCACTCTGCAGTGACCCCCAACCATAACATTATTTTGTTGCTACTTCCTAACTCTAGCTTTGCTGCTGTTACAAATCGTACCGTCACTATTTGATGTGCGGGAGATCTGACATGCTGAGAACCACAGCCCTACACATCTGCATCTACATATAAGACACACACACACACACACACACACACACACACACACAGAGCAAGTTGTTTTCAACTCAGAGAAAGGAAAGGGGGCAGAAGGGGAGACTGGGTATCACACAGTGAAAGGCAGGCTGACCCCTGACCTGATTGCTAGGTCTACTGACTCCCTTCTACCTTCAAGCCATGACTCAAGAAGAAGAAAACAAAGCAAAGACCAGCCTGCTCCCTCGATCAGGAGGAGCTGAGGCTGGGTAGATTGAGAAACCAGAGGTAAAATTGGAATATAGAGGCTGCCCAGACAGACATAAGGAACCCCAGGTCTATAAGGGGGCTTAGGGGGCCTGCCTGAGTTCAGCAAGTACAAATCAACATGTATATAAGGAAACTAGCTAAGGCGGAGACAAAACATGTACAGAAAAGAGGTGAAGGAACAGAGTCAGTACTCACAGACAGACAGCTGACTGCAGACCTCACCGGAAACTAAGCTAGTGCCAGAGACACTCGCCACTGTTAAGTCCTACTTAAAAACCAGAGAAATGGGTCCTCAAAGATAAACTGGCTTTCTCCTACATAACTGAACTGTCTCTCAGACAAACTTCAAGAATACTTACAGGAATAATAATAATAATAATAATAGTAGTAGTAGTAGTAGTAGTAGTAGTAATAATAGTAATAATAACAATCACCACCACAGCACTAAAACACAGTAAAATTCATGGCAAATGGCATCCACTGAAGAACTAATGTTCTGGAAGTCATAGCCCACAGAGAACAGTAAAACTACTGAAAACCATGCAAGACTGACAGGTTAGAGAGAACACTGTGAAAGCAAACAATATAGCTATTTCTTATGTGCAAAAATTAGAGAAAATATAAAGCCTGAAAAAAAAACCAAAAAGATCCAAAATCTTTAAGATATATATATATGCGCGCTAATGTCTGAGATTAAGAAAAAAGTGGATGAGACTACTAGCAAACAGACCCATGGACATAAGAAGACAAGGCAGGTGTCAGAGATGCCTCAGTGGCTCAGAAGTGCACACATATGGCCCTTGCAGAAGACCCAAGTTTGGTTCCCAGCTTAACAAGCTGTCTTCGGTGGCCTCTGAAGGCACCAAACTCACATGCACACACCCACAAATACAAACATACACAGGGTTTTGTAAAACAAGTCCTAAGGGGGTGGGGTGGGGGTGGCCATGAAGCCTGAGCAACTGTGACCATCCTAAATGAAGTCCTGAAAGCGCCTGAGGAAACAACTTGGAGAGTGGGTGGGTCAGCAAGCTGCTGCAGGCAGACCTGGGGCTCATATCCACAGTAGGAGTCCCAAGCCTTGGAACCAGGGAGGGAAAACAGGACAAAACCAGTTGTCTGCAACCAGTAAATCCACAGACAAATCCACAGGTACAAGAAGCATGCATATATAAGGGATGACCCTGTCCGGCGGCCCAGAGGCTACTCCTATGTGAAGCTGAAGTGAACCCTGATTTCATGAGAGACCCCAAGATGTTGATGATGGCAGAGTTGTGGGATTCCTGCCAAGAAGAACTGCAAACCAGGAACAGAAACAACCCAAGAGAAAGGCATGTGTTGCAGTCAACAAAGCTAAAAGGAGCTGGAGCTCTGACTTTTGACATCAGACATGGAGATGCAGAGTTTGGAGCCTGCCCAGCTGGTCTCCAGTCTTGCTTTGGTTGAGTACTTACACACAAAGCTCCCTCCCTCCCTACAGGGATCGTAATGCAGACTCTGTGCCAAGGTAGGTTGGAAGTATGTGATCTTTTTTTTATTTGGATTTTACAGGAGATTACAATTAAGAGATTGCCTGGAGTCTCAGAAGAGATTTTGAACTTTGGACTTTTAAGGGGTTTGACTGTAACCGCCTATGGGGAGTTTTGAAGTTGGACTGAATGCATTTTTGCATTACAATATGGCTATAATAAACCTAGGGGGACCTGAGAGTGGGATGTGGCAGTTGAGTAAGAATGGCCCCTACAGGCTCATATATTTGAAGGTTTGTCACGAGGGAGAGTGAGTGGTACTACTTAGAATGATTAGGTGTGGCCTTGTTGATAGGTGTGGCCTTGCTCGAGAAAGTACATCACTGAGGGTGGCCCTCTATGTTTCAAAAGCCCAAGCCAGGCCCAGTGTCTCCCTTCCTCCTGCCTGCATATCCAGATATGAAACTCTCAGGTACCACATCTGCCTGGGTGCCACCATGGTCCTGCCATGATGGTAATGGACTGTAAGCCAACCTCAACTAAGTGTGAGCCTCCACAGCGTTAGAACACTGTCCACTGCAGTCACGTGGTCACCAATCCTGTCAAGCTGACAGGATCTAGAAACATCTAGGAAACAAACCTCTAGTCATTTCAGTGTGGGATTTCCCACATTGGGTTTAAATGAGATAGAAAGATCCATCCAACATGTCGACTCCACCACTCCACAGACAGGGATCCTAGCCTGAAAACCAGAGAAAGCCAGCTGTGCAAAGACAAACTGCTCTCTGCTTCCTGCGGACACCCACTCTCCTTCTGCCATGCCTTCCCCCCCATAATGCACTGTGCCCTTAAACTACAAGCTAAGATTACACCCTTCCTCCTTCAGCTTTGCTTCATAACAAGTAGACAGCACACAGTGGCAAGGAATACATACGAAACAGTCCCAAAGGGAAGACAGGGAGTGCATAGGAAAGGAACAGATATACCTACAAGTCAGCTTTTACTTCCAGCACACGGGAGGCTGAGGCAGGAAAATCTCTTTGACTTGGAGGCCAGCCTGGTCTAGAAAGAGAAACCTGGTCCCAATAAATAAATAAGTAGTGTACTAGAAATTCTAGTACAACCTATAAGATGACAAAATTATAGTTAGTAACCCTGCAAAGAAAATGGACTTACAAAATAAATAAACGAAACAAAACAAACAAAAAACAAAAAGACTCCCAAAGAAAAGGAAAAAAACAAGCCCTCGGATACAGAGCCAGGGGAAATCAAACCAAAAACAGAAATCCTACCTAAAATTTAACCACTAAGTCACTGATTTTGTGTAACAGTAAGCAAGCAACAGAAAATATTTTCAGCAGATTGAGCAACAAACTAGCGAAAAATGAATTGTCCAATTCAATCTTGGGGTTTGATGCGGACAATGCCCAATTGAAACAAAATAAAACAAAAGAAACTTCATACTTTGAAAACTGGAATTAATATCTATGGAATCCTTTTCTAGTAAGATCAGGAAAAGGTTAGGAATGGTCTATATTCACTGTGTGGGCCTGCAAGATGGCTCGGCAGGCATGGGCACTTGCCCTCACTGGACAACCTGAATGTGATCTCTAGGCCCAAGGAAGGAACGAGTCAACTGTAGCAAGCTGTCCTCCGCCCTACATACTCAGACCATCGCATGCTAACATCCATATGTACATACACATGCCACATCAAAAAAAAAAAAAAAAACTAAAATAGGAATACTCAATTCATATTTCTTTCAAAACCCAACAAAGCCATTTGACTTAGCTCAGAAAAATAAAACCCTTTTATCCACGTTATTAAAAAGCAGTTATGGGACTGGTGAGATGGCTCAGTGGGTAAGAGCACCCGACTGCTCTTCCGAAGGTCGGTAGTTCAAATCCCAGCAACCACATGGTGGCTCACAACCATCCGCAACAAGATCTGACACCCTCTTCTGGAGTGTCTGAAGACAGCTACAGTGTACTTAAATATAATAAATAAATAAATCTAAAAAAAAAAAAAAAAAAAAAAAAAAAAAAAGCAGTTATGTGCTAAGTAACAGACTGCATGTGTGGCGATGTCCTGAATAGTGAGCGTTGTACTCACTGATACACACTGATGCTCCACAGCTGGAAAGTAAAATACCACAAGGGCAAGAATAATGCACTCCCATGATCAAGTGATCCAAAACTGTGTGGTGCAGCAGCTTAAACAAGAAGAGCGAAGTTCATCTTTTTACTTTCTGTAAAAAAAGTTTTTTTACAGAAACTTTTAAACCTATACATGGGTTTATACCAAACCTGTAACCAGTGTAGCCCCTTTCCAGCTCTAAGGTCATGGGAACCAGTGCCTGAAACAGTGGCCTCCTCTCTGTGCACACAGCACCCACAGGGTCAACTTCATATCTCCATTCTCTGGGTATCATCCCAAATACTACTCACAAAACATTCCAGGCCTAATGA
The DNA here is from genome assembly GCF_900095145.1 of Mus pahari. Classification (NCBI taxonomy): domain Eukaryota; kingdom Metazoa; phylum Chordata; class Mammalia; order Rodentia; family Muridae; genus Mus; species Mus pahari. The sequence goes on along the minus strand of NC_034594.1, from coordinate 20,506,511 downwards.
GACCCCACCTCTGAAGAGATGTCTGTCCAGGTTGCTGCGTGGACAGACTGGTACATGAAATTCAAAACAATGAACACCAAATAATAGCAGACGTAGGCAGCATGGCCTCCCACGACACAGCTCACTCAAGGCAAACTGAAAGATGCAGTCACCACAGTAAATGCAGAGACCTCCTGACTCTCTTTATTCAAATCTCCCACCTGGTATTAACCAAGACAGTAAGTCACAGCTTAACGGCTTCTTTTAAACCTAACTACTATCTATTTCCCCTCACACAGCTATGCCTCATGCGAAGAATGTCTACTGTGGACACCCCTGTTTCTACCTAACAATCCAGTTTTCCTCCAGTCTCAGACCCCCACAGCCCTGGCAGGGCTCTATCTGTAATACCACTTTCTTACCCTGTTCTTTTACTGGCCAACGCTGGGCTTATAAACTACACAGAGGCACAGACTGACTTTCTTGTTCATTGATCACATGGTGCCTGGCACACATTATACACATGTTAAGTATCTCAGTAATAAATAAGAGGTCTCACCCAACTGACTAGGCTCAAAATACTTGCGGACAGTGAACCAAAAAATAAATATTATGCCCTTAAGTCACTGGAAAGAGCTGAGCACCCACAATTGTTTTTCTCCCTGAAAATCAAAGGAGAAAGAAGCTGGAATGGAAAGAGAGAGCAACGCAGACTCAGAGGGTAGCGGGGATACACAGGCCCAACAACCACCACGCAGCACTGGAAGGCTTGTCCTCACCACACCCCAGACTCCAGTGTCTCTCACAGAATCCCTACGGAGCGGTCTGTCCTCGATGTCTTCAAACAACAACCTTTAGCCTGAGATCCCAATATTGCAGTAACAAAAGCTAAACGTGCAGCAATCACTCAGAGAACATCAGGAAAACTGAGAAGGGTAACGAAGTCTGCCGGACAACAGTAAGAACACTCCCACATCAACAGCTTCCAAAATGTTCACAGTTAGTACACTGAGTAAGAGCTGAGCTGAATGCCTCAAGTCTCTGATAAAAATAATCATATATATGACCATTCACACACACACACACACACACACACACATA
>NC_034594.1:20484846-20505291 GCF_900095145.1 Mus pahari | reverse complement strand
ACACACACACACACACACACACACACACACACGTTTGTTAGTTAAATCAAGTTTCTCATAATATTACCCCCACCATAAAATATTCTAAGAAACTTTTGAAGCAAATTCAGATGGGTAAAATTATCCCTTCACATGTAACAGAAAAAAATCACTTACTAACTTGAAATACACTTGTTTCTTCTGTCCAAGTATCAGAGATGTTTAAGTGTGCACCCAGACGCTCCTGGCGAGTGACAGGAGCCAGTTCTCTCCTGCCACCTTGTGTGATCGCCGGGTGGAGCTCAGGTCTTCCCTCTCAGGCCGGGCCCTCCTTCCTCTCAGCCAGGTCCTGGTCAGGGCAACAGCTCCCATCTGGGACAAAGGGAAACCCTAGTGCTCCGCACCATGGCCATGGCTACCTTTACACAATGAAATCTGCTGAGGAAAGCCTGGTTTCTAGTGTTAGCGAATTTCGGTGACAGTAAACGGTTTGTCTTTGTGGCTCAAGGATATGACTTAACCTTACAGCAAGAGAGGAAGGTAAAGATTCGGGAAGCGCACCTTTCAAGTGCTTTCCCCAGTCCAAAGCTTAGTATAAGTCAGAAATCAGGCACCACATTGATGAACTCAGAAACCGCAAGTGAAGGTCACCAGGTGCAATGCACTGAGTTAATTTAAAGAACAAAAAGACATATCCACACAAACAGAACCATCAGTACCTGCCTGGTACTGTGAGCTGGGACGGTGAGTCACTGTACCTGAGTATTCGTGTCTCTCCCAGATCGCCACACTGCCTAAACCTGCTGTGAGTAAAGGCTGCCCTGGCCTATAAATGCATTTTTACAACCTGAAATATAAGCTTCAACAGGGTACATTTCACAGTAAATAAGAGAAAGTTTCAAAAAGCTTCTAAAAGCAGTTTCCAAACTCTTCATCGTCTTAAATGCCAAGTTTTGAAAACTGAAAAGGGGCAGAGCAGTTACTGACTCCAGGCACTAAAGCAAGCCAAGCAGCCTGCCCTCTAGAGGCCAGAAAGCATGACTGCTCGAAGCAACTGATACCAAGAAAGTACAGACCTAGAATCAAGAGAATGTATCTAAGTTGATAGCCCTTTCTTTGCCTCACAAGAGTCACCAGGTGACTATCTCACATCACCCAAACCATGGCAAACCAGAACTCTAGCCCTAGTCCTTAGAGGAAGGGCTGCTCCAGACACTGACAGACTAGATGAGCTCAAGGCCATGCAGTGACTTACTGCACACCCTCTACACTTTCCCCGAGAGCCACTGGAAAATGGATGTATTTCAGCAAATGAAACAGTAAGCCAAAGAAGGCGACCGTGAGGAACAGGGGACAGGGGTGCTGCAGGTCAGAGCTGGGCACCAGGTCGCGGGGCAGTCTGCTCTGCCCAGCTCTGAGGACACTCCCAAGCGGCAAGGTTGAAATCAACAGGTTATCCAAAACAATCAATCATACGTATTCAGTGTTAGGGAAAACAGGTGAGAGGGGCTGAACATTGTTAGGTGCTTGTCTGGTCTCTGAGGGTACCTAAGGTATAGTAATCATGTGACACTGATAACCACACATAAGAGAGCAAAGCAGTTTAAGAGGAAAGGTGCTGTTTTAACAAGGAGATATCATATCCCAGTTGGCTATAACTATCATGTTAGCCCCAGATGATGACCTCATCTATGGGAGGAGCAAGAAGAGGAGACAAGTAGTCAATTGCTCTTGGACTACAGCAGCCCAGCAGCAGCAGCAGCAGCTACTGTCACAGGATGTCATCAGTGTTGGTAAACTGAGAAAAGGGAGCCTCAGCATGCACTAGGGAGACGTGGCAGAACAGAAAACCAGCAGGCTGAAGTACAAACCTAAGGATTCTTTGGAAAATCAGTTGGTTGGATGGTGTTTTGTTAAGGCAAACACATGAAGGAACGTTTCGCTGAAGCATAGACAGGAGAGAAGACGTCCTGCTAAGCAAGCAGGTGAAAGGACCCGTGATGCAGTATTCTTTGCTAACAATGTGAATGTGTTGGTCCACCTTACACTGTGTAGCTGAGCTGCAGTTGTCAGGGCTCCACAGAGAGAAACAAACCAAAAGACTTCTGCAGTTTCTTGCCACTTCGAGGACTCGGGCCGATTGGCAGAGTGATGCCAGCTGAGAGAGACACACGTGCTGAGGCAAGACACATGCAGAGGCAAGTGGAGGGCGTGTGATGTTTGCAGGACATATAAAATAAACTTAACAGTGACGAGCCTGAACTAGACTTGCTTATAGAGTTAGCTGTGCAATACTCATTGGTCTCAAATCTTCACTGAGCTCTTTGTTATCTGGTGTTCCTGTGGCCCTGGTCCCTCCTTATGACTTGTACAACGGCTGGGGCCTGACTGGGTCTGCTAGGTCGGGCCACGGACGCTGATTTGTGGCATTCTACTCCTCTGAACAGCACTGTAGTGTATCCTTGAAGTGTTTACAAGTTGATCGAGCTGCCGCTGACCTGTGAACTGAACTGCCGTTTTCCAGAGAGCACAAATGGGAGTTGTTCCAAAGAACCTCTCTAAACAAGTCCACTTCCCTGCCTCCTCCATTCTTTTATTCCCACTACCTTTGGTGGGTGGTGGGCTAAAAGGGAGGTTAAAGCATTTAAGAACCATCACTAAAAACAGACTTTTAAAAACAATTTAAGTTAGAGCAGACAGCTCAAAAAACTGATGCCTCTGAAGGGCAGGATACCTCCACGTTCTGAAACAAGCATCTAAGGATTTCTGACCCCAGCACTCCGCACTGGTGACCTTACTACATTCTAAACCTTCTATTATCAAACAACAGAGGGGTGTTTCTAAGTTATAAACCAAAGGTATGGTTCTTTCTCTTAATTATTGGAACGTAATAGGGTAACGTGTCTACATGTAGCCATATCGGAGACACAATGCCGGATCAGGGACACTTGACAATACACCACATGTCCCTTGGCTCAGCTTCTCAATGGTGGGAAGTCGACTGCTAGACACTGACAACAGCCTGCTCATGAGCCAAGCAGGGGAGCTGAGAGCCTACTACTAGTCAGGCCTATGCTTCTCAAGACACAGTTCACTGCCCAGGCACAGAGAAGACAGTCTCAGAAACATCACGCCTACAGCTAACTGCCACAGCAAAACTACACACTCTATGGTAAGTCTACCTTCCATTTCAATTTCCAGTCACCTGCTTTTACCATGTTTTACTAAACAGAAGTGTTACTGAGTCACCAAAACTTTAACAAAAGAATGCCGCAGCCAGGTGGAAGACATTAGTACAGCCCCAGCCATTCTGGAGACAGAAGCAGAAGGGCCTGGAGGTCAAGACTGAGCTAAACTAGAGACCCTGCCTCACTTAAGAGCAACAGTTGGGGGCTGGTGAGATGGCTCAGTGGGTAAGAGCACCCGACTGCTCTGCTGAAGGTCCTGAGTTCAAATCCCAGCAACCACATGGTGGCTCACAACCACCCGTAACCAGATCTGACGCCCTCTTCTAGAGTGTCTGAAGACAGCTACCGTGTACTTACATATAATAAATAAATAAATCTTTAAAAACAACAACAAAAAAAAGAGCAACAGTTGGCTGGCAGTGGTGGGGCAGGCCTTTAATCCCAGCACTGAAAGCAGAGGCAGGCGGATCTAAAAGTTCAAAGGACATCCTGGTCTACACAGTGAGTTCCAAACTAGACAAGGGCTACTTAGTGAGCAACTGTCTCATAAAAGCAAGCAGGGGGCTGTGCTGATTTCCATGTGTCTGAGTACAGGGACATTGCTGAGGACCTCGGAATGATGTACAAAAGCCTGCATATACACTGATATCTGTGTGTGTGTGTGTGTGTGTGTGTCCCTCTATCCTACACTCTCTGAAGGAAGCAGTACCCCCCCACACACACACACATACACAGTACACTAACACACATAAGAACCCCTATGCTGGAAATAGTACAGTGGGTAACTGAAAACACCCAAGGCTGTACCTATTTCCTTTGACTCACCAAATAAATTCTAAATACCTCTCAATGGTCCCATGTGTAAAATATGCTAATGTCTCAGTCTTACAAGAAAAGTCCTAAACCGATGTTGCTTGTTGCTTTAACCCAAACAACGCCAGCGGTCTGTAGTGCTCACACAGTCTCGTAGCAGAAAAGATCATATTCTACTACTGGCAAACTGGTGGAAAGTTCTAAAACCCAAAAACATATTTCTGACCACTCATAATAAATGTAGTGGCTCCTCACCCTTCTTCAGTCTCTTCCTAGACATCTTTCCCAGAGAAGCTGTCCCTGATTCAACCTTTGTGCTATCTATCCTATAGCAAAGCAAGCTAATCAGCTCCTACAGTTAAATAAGTGCTGACCATCCCTCTAGTATCTTAACACTGACTCCAGATGAGAAACCAAACAGTGAAAGCTATTTAAAATGTCAAAGCAACTACTTGAAGATACTTTGCATAACACAGTCTACTAGGTATCTTATCTACCCCAAGGGAAACACTGTAAACACTAGTCCAAATCCTTAAAACCATCGGCAAGCTAATAAATGGGGGACACCAGGAAGTCTCTGTGGACTGTCCTTGACTCTAATATACTTTTTGAGCACTTACTGTCCATAAAATCTCTTCACTGAAGCCAGAGAGTGGGCCTGACAGGTGGCCACATGTCACCTCTCACCAGCGCTGTGTCTCAGCAACTTGACCTTCTATGTCCTAAAAATGTTCATTTAATTTCTGCAATTGTTTACATAACCTGCTGCTTGCAATTTTTTTTTTAAATGACTGAAATGAATGACTGGGAAAATGAAAGCAACAATCCTCAGGGCATTGTGAACTTAATACAACAGAGTAAAATGAGAACTGTCTGACGACCAGTCCTAGGCTCACAAAGCCACTCACACCAGTGGGCAAGTACTTACCAACAAAGGAAACAAACAAAACGCCACACACAGACTTAAAACAACTCCCTTTAAGGAACTCGATCACAGGACCTTCACTCGCTAGGAATGAGGCTCCTTGGATGACCATTCTCTGGCCCAGCACATCTTCCCTGTGACATATTATTACTCCAAAAGTTCAATTCCTTTCCAATGTGTCTGTTTATCCAGGCTCAATCTGTGAACACATACAAGTGCTATCAGAAAGGCACGGATAATGTCTTTGGATTATAGAAATACACACATCTCCAATGCCCGCCAAGAAAAAAAGCAAAATGCAAGTCTGCAGCTGTTCAAATGAATACAGGCTTGTCACAATGTTTCAGAGTTAAGACCCCAGCGGCAGGCAGGCAGCAGAGAAGGGTGGATTGCTCTGATGGCCCCGCTCTGCTCTCCGAGAACCTCCAGGTAAAAGTCTGGGATTGATAGTCTGAAGAGCTACACAGTAGTCCTTGCTCAACAGGCTGGCTTCCTCCCATCTTACCCACATCCAGGATCCTTCCAGCACTAAGGAAACCAAGTCTCAGAACACGTCTGAACATGCCCCTGAGCTGCAGGTCAGCTGACACTCCTCAGGATGGAACATCTCACTCAGAATTCTCAGGGCCCTCTGGATGGCTTCACCACCCCCAGGAACAAGAGATGCTCTGCCTGCCAGACAACTGTTGAGGCACTTTACCCCTGAGCAGCATCCAGGACCAACCGTGGAGCACTCCTACCCCGTCCACAGAAGTTCCACCCTATCTAGTGGAAAGAACTCCATTTAAAAGTGAGAACCAAAGCCTACAATTTGTACATGCATCCCCCAAGTTAGATATATGGAGAAACCCAATTATCTGCCTCAACTTTGCTTATCTCCTCCAGCCCCTTGCTCAGACCTCTCCCCTCTAGACTTATGTCGTAGGTCAGTGGTCCTCAACCTTCCTAATTCTGCGTCCCTTTATGGATGACCCTTAACCATAAAATTACTTTTGTTGCTACTTCATCACTATAATTTTACTACTGTTATGAATCGTATGTAAATATCTGTGTTTTTCCCATGGTCTTTGTTGAGAGACCCCTGTGAAAGGGTCATTCTGCAACCCCTATGTTCAGAACCTCTGTCCTGGGCCAATCATCTTAACTGTTCTTCCCAGAACACCATCTGATGCAATTCTCTACTCCTAGGAACCCCCCAAGCCCAATAATACCTACTAATAGACCCTCAGTGCTTGCAGAATGACATCACTCCTCGGCTCCCACCCACAATCACTCCCCTAGTCTGGCCACTCCCGATGGCTCCTCTCCGAGCTTCCTTTTCCACACACCCCTATCCCCCCCTGCCTTTCCTACGTAAGGTGGTGTTAGCTGCCCTCACATCAAGGCCTTTGGGCCTAAACTTGCCTCCTGCTTAACCTCCCAGTTCACATGAAGCCCCTCTTCCAAGGACAGCAAGACGGAGCACATCTGGTCTACCCTCCTTAACTACAGCACCTTCCTGCGTCCACCCAGATCTCAGACGCCGCCCCCCTACCTCCACCCCAGCAGTGACTATCACTGAATTCTTCTCTGACACAGTACAATCTCTTCAAGACAGAATTCTCCTTTTTGGGATGGCAGTGAGTTCGAAAAATATAAAACAGTAGTAGTTACCCAAGAAAAAACATCACTCCTCAAATATTCCAAAGGTAAGTTAAACCCAAAGTGACATGGTAACAAGCTTTTGCCGGCCTCCATCTTCCACACTATAATTGTCCTCAGTGATGACAATAATTAAAATTCACCATTTATCCAACCTGGACAACTAGTAAGCAGACAAGCCACCGCTACAGACACTCCCCATGTATGGTGATCTGAATACAACCTTGTAAACAGAGCTTCACACACAGTAGGTTTCCAGAGACAGGACTGAGGGCCCAGCTCACAGTAGGCAAGCACTTGCTCACTGAACCAAGTACCCCCAAAATTATTTTTTCTAGGCTTTAATTTTATGAGTATCTTTACACATAATGCTTCAAATACCTAAAGCTAGAAATACATTTCTCTGAAGAAAATACATTGTCTTTCGATTTCATTTTTTTATATGTCACCTTTGGGGGGTATTACGTGCATGTAAGCATATGTACACGTGTAAGTGTGTGTGCATGTGTGTGTATGGATACACATGCCTGTATTCACCACCCAGCCACCAGAGTACATGCTCCTCCATCCATCTCTCTCTCTCTCTCTCTCTCTCTCTCTCTCTCTCTCTCTCACACACACACACACACACACACACACACACACACACACACACACTCCTCCTTATTCCCTCAAAGGATTCTCTCCCTGAATCTGGAGCTAGACTGGAGGGCAAGTCCCAGGGGCCCTCCTGACTCCACCCTCCTCACAGTGCTACACTACTAGCACAGGCACATCCAGCTTTGTAAGTGCTGGGGATTTGAACTCAAGCCCTCATGACTACACAGCAGGCATTCTCGACTGCTGGGCCATCTCCCTAGCAACTTAATTCCCCTTTGAAAGAAAAGATGGCAGATAGGATTCAACCGCACCAGCCCACTTGTGTTAAAAATATTTCAAAAACCAGAACATAGCCTCAAAAAGTCATCTTTGTAGAAACCTCGCTTTCACTTCCGGTCTCTTCATGTTATTTAAACACACCCCTCTAAATAAGCAACCTGCCTCTATATTCAACGGAGCAGAGGGGCTGGGAGGGCGGCTCAGGAGGCAGAGCACTTGTGAGAAGGAGCAAGTGTGAGCATGGGAATTCAGATTCCCACTCCCCAGGTGGACATGGTGACCCTCAGTAATCCCAGCAAGCAGGAGGCAGACACGGGGCCTAGAGCTAGACTAGCTGAACTGGGAGGTCCTGGTTTTCAGTGAGAAATCTTTCCACAATTCACAGGTAGAAAGCAATCATGGAAGACACCTGACATCAAACTTAGGCCTCCATAGTCATGTGCACACAACATGCATGCACGCCCATGTATGGACCCATGTATGGGGGTACACACACACCACATGCATGTGTATATGTATGTATGTGTGTGTGTGTGTGTGTATATATATATATATATATCACATATACATACCATATATACCACATATATATATACCATATATATATCACATATATATACCATATATATACCACATATATATACCATATATATATACCACATATATATATGCCATATATATGTAGTATATATATATACATACTATATATATATATATATATATGCTGAAATAATTGAGGACTCTAGGTTGTTCAGTTAATGTTGTACCCAAAAATGCTTTTCTTAAAATTTGTCTTTATAGCTGTTAATAAATTCTCCTATTAATAACTTAACTCAAAACCACCCCATGCCAACCAAAAAACTGGAAACTAAACCAACCTGCACAGCAGTATGGGATCCAGAAACTATACTTTTAAAAGGAAAGGGAAACAGATGCCATTTCTAGCACTCCCTGTACCCTGTTCACAAACTCAGTAGCCTGCCCTGATCTGCTAGTAGCATGTACTGAGACAGGCAGGACATACTAAAGGGAATCTGATGTGTTTTAAGTGTGGAATAACATCGTGACAATGTTTAAAAAGGAGAAAAACAAACCTGGAGTGCTTATCAATAAAATGTTATCTAAGTTCAAGACATAGGAAAGAAAGAATATGTACACCAAAAACCAATGGTGGGCTATTAACTGAGCTATAAAAACTCTGTGTGTGTGTGTGTGTGTGTGTGTGTGTGTGTGTGTGAGACCTGTAAGTAAAACCCAGCACTACACTACTGTGTATGGTTTACATGCAACTTTTACATCAATGTCTTAATAGATTTGCACTCAATATTTTTCAACTGCACTGGGTGTAGTTAACAGGTCCTCATTTCTCTCCAAAAGCAGGGTTTAGCAAATCTACTTCAAAAGCTGGGGGGAGGGGGAGGAGGGTTGAAAGAGAAGAGGAGTGGGAAAAGACAAAGAACTTGCCCAGATTAACACCACAAAGTGTCCACCTCTTAAAACCAACTAAATCCACGCTGGCCTTTTAAGAGGCACTAGTGCTTTCTGGCTTACTTCTCTACCCGAGGTTTCCACGCTGACCCAGGGAGACACAAACAATCCAACTACTGTGTAATCAGGTCAAAAACAAGCTCTGGCTAACTCACTTGGAAGAGTCCTACTCACAACTTAGATCTGGCCAGAAAAACTAGGTTAGAAAAAAACCAATCCATGCTTAAACAAACTCTGGAGCTGGGAAGAGTGTCTTTAAGCCAGTTACCAGCCAGCCACTCCAGTGAGTTGCAACACAGTCTTTTCCAAAATTTTCCAAAGCCTTCCAAATTCAGTTGGGCCCAGCCGGCTGTTAACAGGGCTCTCTTTCAATTTCAAAAATCTGGCCCAGGCCCCAACAGTTAACCAACAAAACATGCTAATTCACTGGAGATCACCAAGGGTCCTGACTCCAGCTCAGACCACAGGCCTGTCAATACCACCATCCAGGCCCCGTGCTGGGGAGAGGGGGGAGCTGGAGCCCCGGAGAAGCAATCAGGAGCACATAAACCCTATTCAGAAGGCTGAAAAGGGACAAAAGAATCCACACTTAATTTGGCCTCAGAAAATGTCTACAGTCAGCTTCAACCACCACCCCCATTTTTAGGGAAACAATGACAATTCTTCATGGTGAGAGCCACAAAGCCCTCCTTCATAAGATAATTCCCCTCTCTCTCTCTCTCTCTCTCTCTCTCTCTCTCTCTCTCTCTCTAGCTCAACCTTGACCCAGTCCTAGTAACTAGAAAACTCCCCAAGCAAAGATAATTCCAGAACACCGTTTACCAACAAGAAGGAAATCAGGAAACCGAACGTAAAGGTTTTTTGCTTTGTTTTGTTTGTGTGTGTGTTTTTTTTTACACTTCGGAGCCTGAGCCGCCTTCTAGAACGAGCGAGCGAAACAGAATGAACAACAGTTCACAGCATTAGGTGCCAGTTCCTCAGCACAGACCAACAGATTCCTTAGCTTCGTTTGCAGCCCAGAGAGGAGGAGGATAAATTTAAAGAGAGAGAACGACCAGGGGTGGCGGGTGTGAAGTCTGGCATCCTCTCTACTCCTTGCTCTCTCTCTCCTCCCAGCCATCTCAATTACACAGCTGTCACACAGGTTATTCCTGGAATTCACATTTTATAATCCCCACACTGTAATTCCTCCTGTTCCCGTGGCCCAAAAGCACACTCTCCCCCCCCTGCACACCCCCCCCCCCGGCTTCCCCCAAGATACTGTCCACTAGAACAGGGTATGCTGGCCAAGCTTTAAAAACAGTTCCAGGTATAACGCTAGCCTCCCCAAGTTAGAGCCTCTGGCAAGCACTCCGAAGGCAGAAGCATGATGACAATTCTCAAGAATACCAAGGCAGTGGTTGAGTGGAATCGTAGGCAAGGCCTGTCTACACTGAATTTTAATTCACGTACAAACGCAAACGCACGGAGGCCAGATTTGGAGGAAAGGGGGGTTGGGGGGAGACCCTGTGGTCGCCCTCGAACACAAAATTCCTTTTCTATTTTGCTAAAGCCAAGTGCATGCCTAACAGTGTAGCTTATTTCCTTTATCTCAAAGCCAGGAAATGAGGTCTTTTAAGGCCAGTCTGAACACAGGCGAAAAACAAAAAAGAAAAGAAAAAAAAAAAGAGAAAAAAAGAAAAGGAAAAGAAAAGCCAGGCGAAACCCCTTTCCCAACTTTGGCCAGGCGGCACGGCCTGCAGTCAGCAGCGTTTCGTCACCCTTTCCCTCGTCCCCTAAGAAGTTTCTCCACGCCACGGGGAACAAAGGCGCCCCACACCGACCTTATAGACTTGTCCATAGGTGCCATTTCCAACCACTTCCACCAGCTCAAAAATCCCAGCAGGGTCCTGGGGAGAGAGGAGGGGGAAGTTATCATCTCAAAAGAGGGACCCCAACCAAGGAGGGCGAGAGGGCGGAGGGAGGGATGCAGGGCGGTGACAAAGGCTCGCCCCGCCGGGTCCCCGGGAGCGCCTCGGCACCCGCCCGCCCGCTCGCCCGGCAGACAAAGGGGCCGCCGCGCCCGCGGGTGTCCGTGTCCACCGCGGCGCGCAGGGCGCGGCCGCACTCACCCGCAGGGACGACAGGTCAATGTCCACCAGGCTCTTCGCGGGAGAGTCGTTCGCCATCTTCCCCGGATCGCCGCTCCGGGAGCGGGCGAGCGAGCGAGCGACGGGCAGGGGTTCGGCGGCGCCGGGGCTCGGGCCGCACGGGCAGGCCGCCGGCGGCGGCACGGCGTGTCGTCCGGTCGGAGCGGAGCCGAGCGGAGCGCGGCGCGGCGAGCGCTGGCCGCGGGGCTCACACCATGGCGCGGCGGGTCCTCCCTCGGCCCCCACCCGCCCCCCGGGCGTCGCCCGCCGCCTCAGGCCCCGGCGCCCCGCACGCGCGCGCGCCTGCACGAGCGGCCCGGAGCTGGGGCCGGAGAGCGCGGCGAGCGAGCGAGCGCGAGGCCGCGAGACAAAGATGCCGCGGGAGGCGGGGGCGGGGGCGGGGACGCGGGGCACCGACCGGCGCCGCTGAGGAGGGGCGAGCGGCTCCCCCGCCCCCTCCGCCGGGAGAGCGGGCGGAACCCGGCCCTCGCCCTCGCTCGCTCGCTCGCCGCCCGCCCGCGTGAATATTCAGCAGGGGTGGGGCTCGAACAATGGCGGGGCGGCGGGCCCTCCGCCGATGGTGGCCCGGGCCCGGGGTGGGGCCGGGAGCCCTCGGGGCCTTCCCGGAGGAAGTGCGGGCCGCGGCGGAACACCCCAGCCTCCGCTAACAATGAATGAAGGACTCGGAGCGGCCCGGCGGCCCCGTGGGCACCTCACCCGCGCCGCTTGCCCGGGAGAGGGTGTGCCAGGACGCGCCGGGGTCGGGCCTCGGACCCCTCCGCCGCCTACGTACGGACGGTCCCGGAGACCTTCGTTTCCTTTTTACCCCGCCCCCCCCCAAAAAAAAAACGGGGTGTTCCTCTCCTTTCTCTTTTCCAGGCTCAGTTTGTGGCGTGGTTGCTGCTGGAGGATTCGCCGAGCATCACTTGCCGGTCCCGGGAGAATCCAAAAGAGTCGCTGTGATTGATTGCTCGCTGCTGTGTTCCCGGAGCCAGTGTGGCCCACAGGCGGGACAGGCGAGCCCTCTTTTCGGGATCTAAAACCCTGACAGTGCCTGGAGATCACCACGGGTCACCAAACAGGCTTCTTCCAGCATGCCACAGCAAGTCAACTAGGCAGTTCAAGTACTGTCCCTCTTTATCACGTTCCAGGGCCAGCCAAAAACATGTTTAGTGACTCCCTGTTACCTTACAGCGGGTGTTCTCGAGTACCCCAGAATGGTCAGGTACAAGATCTCCGTAAAACTGCTTGACTCCCACATGTAGAAGGCCTAGAATGGGCCTGATAAGTTAACAGATGAAGCTAAGCTTGGTGTTCCATGGCGCCCCCAAAATCCACTCTGTTTTATGGGCATCTACTTGCAGCTAACCTTCTGCACCTCCCTCCCTCCCCACACACTCTTCTGATTCTATACTGTTCTGATTTAAGCAGTACACACCTTATAGCATCAGAGCAGAAAACCCCAAATACTGCAAGTGTTCTACTCAAGCCCTGAAGACCCTGGCCTAGAGGAGAGCGAGCATACTCTCCACTTCGGGCCGATACCCAGACTTCAAGTCGGCTGCCCCCAGAGAATGTCCAGCGCTCTTCTGCATGGGTTACGTTCTAAGATGTTTGACATGAGACTCCATTGTAAAGTGAAATTATATTCGGAACTCCCAATATCCGTTCCTTAGGAAACGCACAGGTACAAAACATTTGCGAATTTGTTAGTGCTTTTCTAGTTTGGCTTTGGTTTTTGTTTTTTTGTTGTTGTTGTTTGGTTTTTTGTTTTTTGTTTTTTTTGTTTTGTTTTGTTTTTTTTCCGAGAAAGGGTTTCTCTGTGTAGCTCTGGCTGTCCTGGAACTCACTTTGTAGACCAGGCTGGCCTCAAACTCAGAAATCCNCCTGCCTCTGCCTCCAGAGTGCTGGGATTAAAGGCGTGCACCACCACGCCCGGCTCTTTGTTATTATTTATTAATAATACAGTGATGTATGCCAACCATTTCATATGTTATCTTACTGTTCTTCACATGACCCTTGAGTGGTACTCTTAATTTTGCTGCTTTATACATTGGGAAATAAAATCTGAAGAATTACTTCTCCCACTGTGTACAGCTGATGGCTATACAAATCTGGCAGTCTCTCGGCACCGCCCCCTTCCCCACCCCACCCCATCCCTGTCCCCACTCCCACTCTTTCCACAGGTTAACATCAGACCTATGACATGGAGGCCTACCTCATACCACTTCCTTCTTATCTATATGAATCCCTTCCCATCAATTCAGAGCCATTACATCCTACCATCTCGTATTTCTCCAAGTCCCCCCCCTCTGCCCCCAACCCCATCCTAAGATGCAGTGAGCAGGATCCATACTGAAGCCATTGTTTTCCATTTTCAAGGCAGGATCTATTACTGAAAGGGCAAGCCAGCGCCCAGGATATCTGAAAGAGCGTCACCATTGGTCCTCAGAGAACTTAAAGCTAATGGCCATAGGGCAGTTTGTAAATACCCATAATATAATATTGTAATTCCAGCCAGACAGAAAGAACACTGCAGAGGTGTTCTCTGAAAGTCTGCTGGATTTAGGGCAAAGCTGAACTGGGTTTGAACCCTGGCTCTATTATTTATCAGTTGTGCAACCTTGCTCCCGCTGCCTAACCTCTCAGCCTATTTCCTCTCCGGTATACCAGATAAAGGCAAGAGATAAGAAAGACAAATAAGAAGCCAGGGCTCGACGGGAGCAGTGAGGACTGTGACTAGGTCACGGGATGGTAGATTCTCCAAAGACATGACACCTGAAGGAATTCCAGAAAGGGCCATAGAGTCCACGGGGAAGTCCTCCACCTGTGGCTCAGACCTCTCTTTACACTTGCTAGCATATTGCTGGGAGCAGAGGAGAAGATGGCGTTTGCTGGGTAACGGTGACCCAGCGTTTGCTTTTGAACCCAAAGCCAAAGTAAATGGGACAGTCTCACATCTGCCCCACTTGAAACGAGCTCTGTGGGTAAAGCCTTGCTGAAAATGTACATGTATTAGCTCACTTAATCACAGCAAAATGTCTTGAACTGGGTAACTTTAGTATGGCAGCCCTCTGCTGTATTTCTCCTTCCTGTGGTATCCTTTACCTGAGACCAGCGTTAGTCTGAAAAGCGCTAAATGAAAAGTTCTGGATAAATTTTACAAGTTCTAAACAATCTATGATAGCATATTGTTATAACTGTTTTACTTTATTGTTTTTAATAAATCACTGTGCCTACATTATGAATTAAATGTTATCGGGTATGTACAGGAAGATGATACACATATATTACACATACAAATGCATCTGTGTCTATGCATCATTGTGGGTTTTTAGATATCATTTCCCTTTTCAGACATCCATTGACGATCTTGACAACTATTCCCTGCAGATAGACTACTTTCTTGTACTTCGGGGTCTCTGTGTGTCCAAGAGGAAGGTTTTAGACTACTTAGTTTTGAGTAAGGGCTCTTCCTGTCTGGAAGGCATCCGTCTGGGTGCCTGATTTTAAGAAAAGAATGTGCTCTGAGGTACCCAGGCCTTCTGGGATCCGCCCTTGTTGTTTTGTTTGTTTGTTTTATTTGTGTGTGCGTGTGTGTGTGTGTGTGTGTGTGTGTGTGTGTGTGTGTTTGCCTGCACATGTGTGAAGAGACCAGAGAGGCCATCAGAGCCCCTAGAACTGAAATTAACAGGCATTTGTGACCCATCTGATGTGGATTTGGGGAACCAAGCCCAGATCCTCAGCCAAGTGACCCTAACCACTGAGCTATCTCCTCAGCTCAGTTTAGCAGAACTGTATTACTTTTCCCTACCTCCCCTTACAGACCTGTGGAGAGGGAATAGACAGAGCTTCAGCATACGAATGGGGGTGGGAACAAGCCCTGTTTGAATCCTTGGTCCCAGCTGATGGAACTATTTGGGAAGGATTAGCAGGCTTGATTTTGTTGGAAGAGGTGTGTCACTGGGGGGGGGGGGCTTAAGGCTTCAGAAGATTCATACTATTCCCAGTGCTTCTCTGCCTCCTGCTTGTGGGTCAGGACGTGAGCTCTGAGCTGTTGCTTCCCGCCTCCTCCTGCCCTGCTCCCTGCCATGATGGTGATGGAGGTCTACCCCTCTGGAACTATAGGCCCCACGTAAACCCTTCTTCTACAAGCTGCTTCGTTTATGGTGTTCTGTCACAGCAATAGGAAAGTGACTAAAATAGTATCTGATTGAGACCGCAAACTGAGACATGAAAGAGGTGAATTGGAAAATAAATATCGACCTGGCATTTTAGGTCAGGGAGTAAAATCGCTGTCATAGATAAGAAAACTTGGAAGAGTGAAGATCCTGGGTCAGGATCCTCAGAGACAGAGAGTGCTCATTGACCTTCAGTGTAACAAGAGAAAGCTCTATTTTCCTCAGCCTGGAGGTTTCAGTCCATGAGAAGTTGGCCCCATTGCTTCTCAACCTACAGCAAGATGGCACAGTGAGGCAGGGAGCACATGCCAGACCATAGTCATTCATCTCATGGAAGCCAGAAGCAAAGGAAGAGGAGGGAGCAGGAGGGTCCCACTAAGCCCCCCGCCCCTCAATGACCCAGGATCCCTACTAGACCCCAGTTCCTGAAGTTGCAGCTTCACTGACAACACTCTGGAAATAAGCCAGCCACATAACACCCAGGCCTTTGCAACACATCTAAAATCAAAACTCTGTCCAAGGAGTGCACAGCACAGAGCAGGACACAGCCTGCGCACCTCTAAAGCCCTGCTTCGAAACACTGTTGCAGTAGAGATTAAGTTAGCACAGGAACTCTAAGTGACACAGTCAAACCACAACACGTGAGCTGCTCTGGAGCTCAGCGGGCTGAGGGACATGATCGCTCATCTTCCTGAGGTGCAAGGGGTGGCAGTCCCATCTCTACCCAGGCACAAAAGTTCCAGGGGGAGCTTAATTACGCAGGGCTGTTGGTTTGACGATTACAACATCACTTTGCCTATTTCCTAGTTTTTCTTTGTTGCAAAAGTATTTGGGGAAATGCATTTTCAAGGTCAGAATAAGGCAGAGGACAGCATGGATAGAATCGGAGCATTCAAGATCACTAAGGACTTAGGAGGTTTAGAAATAAGTAGTGAAAGTACTAGTGACCCAAGACAATGAAGCTAATAAGGGAAAGGATGTTGAACTGTTAAGAGAAAGGAGGGAAAAAGCAGGCTGACAGGCCAGAGACCTTTCTCTGATAGACAAGGTGTTAAGCAGATGTGCACCCTCTTGTATCCTCAGTTTTCTAAGATGGAATTGGAAGTGTGGATGAAATGATTAACAGGTTTTGGGTTCTAAGACTTGGAGCCTCCAGTTTCTATTAGCTGTGTACAGGAAAAAAACACTATGCACCATAACACTAATAGCATATGGAGAACACTATAAATGGGGCATCAAGCTCCCACCTTTAAAAACCATGGTTGGAGGGTTGTAGGTATGGTTTAGTATGAGACCATTTATATACCATGTGCAAAGTTCTAAGTCAACATCCTTTGCACTGGGAAAGGGAAGAAAGTGTCCAGGGTGGGGGAGGAGGAATAGGAGGACACATCTATGACTCCAGCTGTCTAGAAGAGTAAAGACAAGAGGGTCTGAGTCTGGAGCCAGCCAGCCTGTGCCCAGAGGGAGACTGTGTCTTTAAAAAGAACGTCTTTGATCATTGAAAGATAAAACCCAAATGTGTTAAACTACTGATCTGATCAGAGGGATTGAAGGAGATAACCAGAGGACCAGCCAATAGAGTAGACAGTGTGGATTACAGAAGATAGATCAAAGGGCAGGAAAAGCAGAAGTGGCCCCTAGGAGGGACCCACATCCTGTCCTGGCTCCCTAAGCTGTGGGGGTTGACACATCTGTGATGAAGAAGTTGTCTTAGCTCGGATCTCCCAAAGCAGATCCTGAGATGTGGATTTGAGTATTGGCAGTTAATTTGCAGGAATCATCCCATGAGACACAAGTGAGAAGGTGTCTGAATCAGTATGGACCCCGTTCGCAAGCAAGGCAGCGCTGTGAACAGCTAGGCTATGCATTCCTGCCTTGCTAAATATGAAAACAAAAAGAGAGCCAGCCAAGTTCACTTCATAATCCCAGCATAGGCTGGGTGGTATTCAAAGGACAGCTTGGTTGGCTCACAGTTCTGGAGACTGGGAAGTCCAGGAGCATGACATCATCAGGCTGCCTCACCACACGCCAGAAAGGGAAGGGCAAGCAGGTGTGTGCAGAAGCGAGCAGACACAGCTTAGCCTATACCAATCCACCCTTCGGATGACTAATGCTGTCTGCAAAAGAACAGACTCAGGAAAAGTATTAATCCCTCTTAAAGGGACCACACCCTTCCCAAGAGAAAGCCAGAAGGACACTCTCATTTCCACCTGAGTTTTGAAGAGCCCCAAGCCAGCCAGAGCACCTGAGCTCACAGAAAGGGGTTCGTAAACTTAAAGGCAATAAGCTGGGTGAGGTAGCCTAGGCCTGCAAAGTTAGCTACTTAAGACACTGAGGCAGGATTCGGCATTGGAGGACCGCCTCACCAACATCCTGATACTTACCCCAATAATAAAGAAAAAGCAGAATTCTGATTTTGTATCGTTATGGGTTTGGGGGTAAAGGGGGGAGGGCTCATGGATATAGGAATGCTCCTGTGCATGTGTGTTTCATGTGCACTGCTGCCTCAAACTCCAGACTAGGCAAGTACCACCAAGCAGCACCCCAAATCCTTGGCTTTCCAAATAGAGTAGTATTTTGGAGCCTAGACTAACCTTGAACTCCTATCCCCCTGTGTTAGCCTCCGGAGGCCTGAGATTATAGGCATGCACTAGCATATTCAACTAGAATACTGTTTTAAGAGAAGAGCAATGTATAGTATCAATTATTAGAAAACTTTGAGCAGAGTTTATTTCCACTTCAGCAGGTGTTTATGCCCTCAGTATATACGGTTACATAGTATATGCAGCTTCAGAAGAGAGCCAACCAGAGGAGGGCCTCTAGGACTTAGTAGCTACTGTATCACAACAGGAATAGAATTGTCTCTTAAAATACAATGTATCTGGTCCTGACCAAGCTGCAGGAGAACTCACACTGAAAAGGAGCTTCGGTCACAGGCTTATCCCTTCTAAATGCATCAGGCATGGGGAGATGCTTCAGTAGGTAAGACATTTACTGCTTGAGCACGGTGGTTTGAGTTCAGATACCCAGTACCCACATAACAGCTACCAGTGTATGAAGGATGAGGGGCAGGGACAGGTGGATCTCTGGAACTAACTGGCCAGTCAGTCTAGCCAAGTCAGGGACTCCAGGTAAAAGGGAGCCTTTATCTCTAAAATAAAGGTGGAAAGAAACAGACAAAGATGTACAGCAGTATGCGCATGTACACACACATATAACACACACACATACACACACACACACACACACACACGCACGCACGCACACTCACACACACACACACAAAACCAGCAGTCAAATTATAAAATGAACAAACCAAAAGACTACCATAGTGGCAAAGGAAGCCCATCAGGGCTACTGATGCCCAATTCTTGTTTAATTACAGTGAGTCCATCTCAAATCTTTCTAGGCTGCAGAACAAAGAGAAACCAGTGAAGAATGAACAGTAAACTGTGGGCTTTAAATGTGGGACTCAGGAGCTACGGAATCCCTGTTCTCTCGAATAAACTCGCTGTCCTTTCATTATCTTTTCCACATCTATAGGCTTTTACTCTGAGCTGAAACTGTTGCAAAAAGAAGACCAAAATCAGGTCAGGAGCCAGCCATGACTGATGTGAGGCACTGGGTTCCTGATTCGTGGTCATGAACAACTCCCTGAGATTGTTAGTTGGCGTTGAGGGACAGTGTCAAAGGGAAGAGATGAGAAAGGGTGATTAGATGGTCACAAAGGCTCTGGGAATGCAACTCAGAATCAAACGGTAAAGGCTGCATGCTCTCACCACATTGCGACTTTGCTTGAATTACAACATACTGTTGCTAGCTTCCTGGCTTGTAACCGAGGAAAGAAAAGATTCTGATGTGTAATACTACTGTGTGCAGAAGTGTCAACACTGGCGCTGTCTTCAGAATCACAACTTAGCGCTGTAGTTCTACAGAGAGAAGAAAATGCAGAAGAGAAGAAACCAGCCAATGGGAAGGAAGAGGAAAGGAAGCCAGCTAATGGGATGGAAGAGGAGAAGAAACCAGCCAATGGGAAGGAAGAGGAGAGGATGTCAGCCAATGGGAAGGAATAGAAGAGGAAGTCAGCCAATGGGAAGGAATAGGAGAGGAAGTCAGGCCATGGGAAGGAAGAGTTGCCAAAGAGTAGAGAGCTGGAGATGCGCTTAACATATGCCATTTCTGAATGTCACCACCCAGTTTGAAATTTCCAAGATCTGGGGACAAGGTAGGCACTCAGAGAACCAGTTGCCTGGGGAAACCTTAAAAGCATTTTTATTCTTTAGACACGAGGGAGCTATGAAAAAAAAAAATCACCCGCTGCCATTGGGTACAGAATAGATAAAAACTAGAATCCGAGTTGTTTTTCAGACTGTGTTCCTTGGATCTGGAAGTTTCCCTGAAGATGGTGTAAGGCCGCCCAGATATTGCATGAGGTTTCTAGAACGTTACAGTCCTGGAAGTTCCATGGGGTCTCTAGAGGATCACAGTACTAGAATGTTAAGACCACACTGTCCTTGCTTTCTCTTTTTCCACCTTCAAGTTTTTCTTTCATATGTGGTGTAAATTTGGGAATGTGGATGGGGGGACAGGGCTCACTGTTTCACTCTGGCTGGCCTTGAACTAACAGATACCTGCTTGCCTCTGTCTTCCAAGTGCTGGATTAAAGGGTGGGTGATATTTTTAATGAGATTTCTACTGCTAAGAAAAGTAGAAATCCCCATTAAGGCACACTAGAAACTGGGAGTTCTGTGATCACGCAGCGGAAATATCTATTAAGTGTATTTCTGGATTCAAAACTAAGCAGTGCTTTAAACAGTTTTTAGATCTTTGCCAGGACTTTTGAAGAGAGAAAGAAGTGGATTTAGGAATGGGGGGTCAGGAAACCTGGTGTCTAGGTTCTGAAGCTACACTGGCATAGTGAACAAACCATGCAGCCTGATACACAGGTCAGACAATGACCTGTGACTGTTCAGGTCTATGGATGCTCAGGATATAATTTGTCCCCAGCAAAAGGCCTGTTGAAATCTCCTTGTCACAGTGATGGTACAGAGAGATTGTGGGGTCTTAATAGTTATGAGGCTAGGCTGGATGTGGGGGGGGGGGTGATACCTTTAATCCAGGCACTCAGGAGGCAGAGGCAGAGGCAGAGGCAGAGGCAGAGGCAGAGGCAGAGGCAGAGGCAGAGGCAGAGGCAGAGGCAGAGGCAGAGGCAGAGGCAG
>NC_034594.1:20478094-20484678 GCF_900095145.1 Mus pahari | reverse complement strand
GAGGCAGAGGCAGAGAGGCAGAGGCAGAGAGGCAGAGAGGCAGAGGCAGAGGAAGCAGGTGGATATCTGTGAGTTCCAGGCCAGCCTGGTCTACGTAGGAAGTTCCAGACTAGCCAAGGCAACAAAGAGAGACCCTATTAGGCCAAATAGAGACAGAGACAGAGGGACAGACAGAGAAATAGAGACAGACAGACAGACAGACCAGACAGACAGACACAAAGGAGTTATTAGGTCACAGGGACTCCACCTCCCGGACTTGAAGCCCATGAGGGGGTTAAAGAATCCTTAGAGAGTAGTTAGTTATGGAAAGAAGGAGATATTTATGTAGGATCCAGAAGATAGGGTGACCATGAAATACAATTTAGACTTGACTGTTACATGACATGAGATTACAACTATAATTCCCTGTACAGGCCTACACAAGATAGACAGTCTGTCAATAATCAGTCAGGGGTAGGGGAGGGGCTCATGGGACCTTATTATTTGCTGCTGAGCAAATTGGCCATTGATGTATGCTTAAAAAGCAGAAATTGTTATTTTTAGTTATACACCTACTTCCGAGCTCATGGACACCCCTGCTTAAACTCAGTGGGTCATAAAACAAAATGATTAGACATGAATATGAGAAAAAAATCTGTAGGGAGGAGGGTAGATGGTAATGCAGGGTAGTGGTCAGTGTGGATTATATACACGTGTGAAATAAACATAATCAATAAAAAAGGAATGGGCTGTTACAAAGCATCCCCCGCATGGTACCCCTGTTCTTTTTCTGCAAACCCACTTCCCATGTCGCTTTCCTCCAAGAACTGAAACAGCGCTCTCATCAGAAGCTCAGCAGTTAGTGCTGCCTGATCTTGGACCTTTAGCCTCCAAAACTAGGAGCTAAAACCACCTTTCTGCACAGGCTAAGCAAAGTCAGGTAGGTGCCCGAAAGAGCAACCGGAAGTAGACCGAGGAGATTTTGTGTCAATACTGTGCTGTTGTCTAGCAGAAGAGCCTGACCTCTTACATCAGTTACTCTTCTCATTTCCATGACAAAAATAGCAGAGAAGGGCAGTTTAAGACACAACTTGTTTTGTCTCATGGTTTGAAGTTTCACGGTTGATCATAGTGGAGGATGCATGGTGGCAGAAAAGTGAGGTTGCTGGTCACGGTCACATCACACGGTAGTCAGGATTTGGAGAGAGATAAGCTCTGGCATGACAGTTGCTTTGCCCTTTTGATCCTGTGGGGCATCCAACCCATGAAATGCAAGTCTTCCAGCCTCAGTTAAGCTCCTTTGGAAGAGTGATCACAGACATGGCCAAAACTGTCTCCTAGGTAACCCTAAAATCACATCAAACTGACTAACAAGACTAACCATCACGCTCATGTTTCTCACAGAGCACGATTTAGAGAATTATTGATAACCGGAAGAACTTTAAATTCCTCCAAAGTCAACCCAAAAGACAATATCTGCAACAGTAAAATACAGTCACAAAGCAAGATTGCTAACGTTAATCTGGATCATATTGATAGCGCTAAGAATACTTGTAAAAACATAAAATGTTTGTACCATTATTGAAACTATCGCTGTACAAAATTTAAGCTCATGGCCATAGCTATGTAAAACTTAAAAATTACTCTTGGGAATGAATGATGGGAAGAAGTACGTAAAATTTTAGTAGTTTTTAGCTGAAAAAAAAAAATCTATAAGTGATTTTCTTTCCTCCAGGTCACAAGCTGAATTTTCTGAGCATGACTTCTAATACTACATTTTTAAGTAATATGAGATACATTATTAATTTCCATAAGGTGACACTTACAGAAACTTTATGCTGGGCTAAGTAAACCAGCATAAACGTATGGTCCCACAGCCTTGGAGAGAAGCCCTCTCTCGCCTCTTCCAGCACTTGGTGGCTGCTGGCAGGCTTGCAAGCCTTTCTTGGGCTCACACCGTGTGCCAGTGTCCGTCAGATGGCACACTGTGGATATCTTCACACTGTCTCTTCCTGCAAGGACACCAGGCGTATTGGGTTAAAGGCCGAGCCTACTCCAGTGTGAGCCCATCCAAACTAGTGGGATCCTAAGTACCCTCTTTTCATGTAAGGTCACATTCTGGGGCAGTTAGAGCTTCACCAGGTCTTTTTGAAGGGAGTGAAAAGACACCATTCGACTTGTAAGAGAAATTTAACATTTGGGTGTCTCCTTCAGTAGTCGCATGCCTTCATTCATTCATTCACTCATTCATTCATTCTACGTGATTTGACCTGGAACTAACTGTAAGGACTAGATTTGCCCCAAACTCGAAGCTACCCCGTTATTCTTTCTTATTGGAATGTGGTAGTTTCCACAATTTGGCCACATGTTAGACTTAGAAGAGTAATCATTCAGATAGGGTTTTCCCATGATTCATCTCTTTTTCTTCCTTGACAGTCTCCTCATTATCTATTCTACCATGTATGTATTAGTCACTCATTGTGTTAACCTAACAAAAATTTAATTCTTCTTTCTTGTATTTTACAGATGTGGCTGTTTGCCGGCCGCATCTCTGCTCATTGTGTCCTTGAGTAGGCAGAAGATGCACCGGATCCCCCGGAA
This sequence comes from Mus pahari, assembly GCF_900095145.1. Classification (NCBI taxonomy): domain Eukaryota; kingdom Metazoa; phylum Chordata; class Mammalia; order Rodentia; family Muridae; genus Mus; species Mus pahari. The sequence continues at coordinate 20,482,098 of NC_034594.1, read as the reverse complement.
CTGGACAGACAGATGTTTGTGAGCTGTGGAAGAGCAGCCAGTGCTCTTAACCACTGAGTCACCTCTCCAGAACAACCTATCCAAAATCAAAATTCTAACCAGAATCTGCGAGTTTCTCATTGACACTGCGGTTTTTCAAAGAGATGTGACGTTTAGAACAAATATGCACAATTTGCAAATCACTCTATAAAGAGTATCCTTGGAATGGAATTAGATACAAAATTTAAAAGTCAGGCTATTTGGCAAACATATAACAGATGCCAGAGAGGAGACTATTAGGGGAAAAGAAGACAGCCAACTAAGGTTAAAATAGATCTAAACAGAAATTGAGCTTGCCAAAACGAGTCTTTTTCAACATTGAGTAATCTCCAATTCTGCCGGGATATTTGCAAACTAGCTAATGTTTTAAGATAATGTCTTACTGGCACTTTACTATGTGACCTTTTCTGATTGTAGAGCTAGAGATAGCTGCATGCTTACTAAGGAGACAAATATATTTATTTATCCTTTTGTAAGAATGATGTCTTGTGCTGAACTTGAGAGAACTGTGTGACATAAAAATATAAGGAATTATGGTGTGTGTTGAACAAAGCAAGCACAGCTTCCTTTATATCCCTGAACTCGACTCTACTGCTGCCCCATGCCTTTGCAAGTAAGATATTTGTCTTGACGCACACACACACACACATTCATCTTAATGAGAATGTCTGTGATGTCATCAGAGTTGCATGTGTGCTTCTTTGTGCCATTATTCTTATCTCCGTTTTCTTGTTAGGAGAGCCTTGTTTGTATCAAAGGCCTAAGGAAATTAAATGCAAAACTAAGCTGGGACAACAAAACTTGACTGTGTGCAGAAAGGAAATTAGAAGCTGACACCCAACTACTCTGGACATTGTGTCAGAGGACTTGAAGTGGAGCCATTTCCCCCACAGGAATCTTGCTGAGACACAAAAATACCTCTTTGATCCACAGTGGTCAAGCTGACCCCCAACCCCGGGGGGGTTGTGAGCCACTCCTCCCTTTCCCAGCTCCTCGTGTCTCTCCTACAAGGGGCCAGAAACTAGTCAGTTATGTATGTGGACTCAACCAACTGCAGATGGCTTATTTGTGGCTTAGTCAGGGTGTCCATTGCTGCAGTGAAACACCATGGCCAAAAATCAAGTTGTCGAGAAAAGAGTTAATTGGGCTCACACTTCCAGATCACAGTCAATCATTGGAGGAAGTCAGGACAGGAACTCACACAGCAGGAGCCTGGAGGCAGGAGCTGATAGAGAGGCCATAAAAGGTGCTGCTTACTGTCTTGCCTCCCTCACTGTCTTGCCTCTTTGGCTTGCTCAGCTTGCTTTCTTATAGAACCCAGGACCACCAGCCCAGGGATGGCACCACCCACAATGGCCTGGGCCCTCCCTCCTTGATCACTAATTGAGAAAATGCCTTACAGCTGGATCTCACAGAGGCATTTCCTCAAGGGAGGCTCCTTTCTCTGTGATAACTCCAGCTTGTGTCAAGTTGACACACAAAACCGGCCAGTCCAATTTGGAAAGGCCTGATGCTGTGAGCATGCATAGACTCCATCACTCCTCCCTGAACAAGACAAGACAACACCCATGTCCAGACATTGTATTGGGTATGTTAAGTAATCTTGCGGTCAGCTAAAAGAGGTTGTGTGCAGGCTCTATGCAGTTTTTATCTAGGGCACTTAAGCTTGTGTGGATTTTGGTATTCTGGGTTGGCAGGGGTGGGGGATGACCAATCAGTAGTAAACAAGCAAGGATCACTATAAATCGAGAAATCACCTGTGCTGGCGGGAAAGCGGTAGCAGGCAGCAGAACATGGCGGCTGTGCTGTTTTATCATGTGTTTACCATCTGCTGGGCACTGTGCCCTGAACTTTACTTGCACTGTTTAGTTAAATCCTTACGGGCTGTGCAATAAACACTTTTGTCATGACGATTTCATGGTGAAGGAGACATTAAGTCATTTGGCTTTGATTGTACCTTTAGAAGGTACCAGAAGCAGGACTTTGGAGACCAGAGCCATCTGGCAACCTGTGCATCATCACTGTCCTCGTCATCCTCATCATCTAATTTGTATTACATTGTGTGTCAGGGGTGTGTGCACATGCACCATGGTGCACATGTGGAGTCAGAGGACAACTTTGCAGGAGTTGGTTCTTTCCTTCCACATGCAGGTTCCTGGGATCAAACTCAGGCTTGGCGGCAAGTGCCTTCCTGTGCTGAATGCATATTCACACAGGCTCCAAACCCATGCTTTTGATTATGGGGTTTTTGGTGACTTATGCATTTTAACTGATTCTCAGTAAAAGAGCCAGTTCCTCAACATGATGAAGGACGTTTTAAAAATTCCTTTCATTGTGAAATATTTATTAAGTAAAATATAGAATTAGAGGTTAAAAGTATTAACCAATAATCCTTACCAATATTCAATAATTCAATATATTAACATCTCCATTTTTTCCTAGCATGTCGGTTTGTGTACATTTCTATTTATATGCAAATGTAATCAAAATTGCACTATTTGGTGGCATGCTTCTTTTCACTTCATTTATTTTTAACATTCTCCCGACACTGAATATTTTTACAAGCTAATTTTTTAATAGCTTGTTTGACTATAATTTATTTCTCCCATCCCATTTTGTTAGTTTATTTCTAATCAGTTAGGTACTGAGAATCATTCACACTAACATGGATGTCTTCCTGATCCTCTATTCCCTCTCTATGGTGACACTTACTTAGAGTCAACCACAGCCCAACAATATTCAATGGAAAAATCCATTGAACAATTGGCAAGTTGAAGCTCTGTGTCATTCTGAGTGGCAGGGATCTTGTAATGGCTTATTTTGTCTCACCTGGGACATGAAGAAATTGTCTTTTTGTTGTGAATATTCATGCTTCATACACTTACACCACATGCGCACACACATACACACTCACACACATACTCACACTCGCACACACACCCATAATACACTCACACACTCATACATATACACACACTCACACACACACTCATACACATACACATACATGCACACACTCACACACATATACACATATTCACGCTCACTCATACACATTCATACAAATACCCACACATATACACTCACACACATTCACACACTCACACATACCCATATACATACACTCATACACACATACACACATGCTCACACACATTCACATATACACTCACACTCACACATATTCACACATACACATATACACTCATACACATCCACTCACACACACACATATTCATACTCACATACACATACAATCAGACATACACATACTCTCACTCAGACACATACACACTCACACACACACACTATTAATTATTTAGTGTAGGAACAAATATAGTATACCTAAGGTTCGTTTCAGGCACCCACCATGGGTCTTGGGGTATAGAGAAATTTCCTAAGATCAAAGTAGAAGATTCTTGGTATCGTTTATTAAACTCCATCCAAAAAGGTTCTGCCATGCTGTCAGGGGGAGCAATCAAAAGGTAGTGTGTACACTCTGGTGCAAACACTGAGGGAAATACGGGCACGCAGAGTGCTCAGCGAATTTCCCAGCTCTTCCCAGCACTTGATGTGTCTCTGTGGATTCAGGAAGGACCCATTCTGTCAGTGAAGGTCAGGGGCAGAAGGTGTTGCACTCAGGCTCGGGTTCTGCATTGCTGCCAGCTCACACATGTGGGCTTGGTGGCCCCTGAGAAGGAACCACGGCATTGGAGAAGGTGTGAGGTGGCTGGCAGGAAGTTCCCTGAGGGCACAGCTTTCTCTGCCCACAGAATCCTCTGCTTCTTGACACAGTCCTAGAACGATGCACCTGCATTCCAATCAGAGATAGGCATGGGGAGATGACAGAGAATCATACACACACAATCACACACACACACACACACACACACACACACACACAAACACACACACTCACAGGTGATGTTACACTGCACAGGAGCTGGGATCAGTCACGTGTTTTT